>NC_088981.1:1081666-1450000 GCF_963932015.1 Anas acuta
CGTGGGGGCCAAGCCCTGTAACCCCTTGTTACCTCACTGCCTTTCACATTTGAAACTGTGGTGGCGGGTCTGGGGGATTAAGGGGGATTTTGGCCCGTGCAGGAGGGGTGGGGGCATGCTTCCAGTCTCCCTCCCAGGTGGTCCCACAGGGGCTGTGGGGCCGGGCTGCCAGTGGCTATGCAGCACTGGGGCTGCCTTTGATGTGTGGTGGTGGAGGGAGCGGGGCTGCGGGCGGGCGGCTGGTGAATGCCTGGCGTGGGGCTGCCCAATTTCCCAGGGGGTCGCAGGGTCAGGTTTGTATTTAGTTAGCAGTAATGATCTCGTTAGGGATCTGAATGGACCACCGTCCTTGCTCTTTCAGGGGTGCGAGCGTGCCTTGCCTTCACTGCTCCTCCTGCCTTGTGTGGGCTGCGACCGGGACGTGAGTGGTGAGCGATTGGCGGCCACGCATGGGGGCTGCTGACAGCTGCAGGGGCTGGGGGCACCAACAGTGCACCCCAGCACTGCCAGGCCTCGGCTTCCATGGGTGGGAAAGGGGCGGGGGGGATGAGGCTGAGTGCTGTGGGGGTAAAGCATGAGGAAGGCGTTGAGCAGCCGCGGGAGATTAAGGAGCTGAGAAAGTGACAAGCTGATAATAGAAAGCACTTCCAGTAGTAGTAATCCTTGACATGTAAGGACAAATATGAATGCTTTTGTTCTTGAATTTAGATTATCTTTCGGTGCCAGCCTAAAACTTCAAGCAACTTCGTGTGCCTGTGGTGTGAAGTGGGAGCTGGGATGCTGCTGGACTCGGGGAAGCGCTCTGCAGGGAGTGGGGTGAGATGCAGGGCAGAGCACTGCCTTTCTCGTCTCATCCTCCGGGTTGTATCAGGCAGCCTTACCCTGCTGCTCTGCCACACAGCATCCCCAGCCTGCCTGTGCACACCCAGCAGGCCTGGAAGTGGTGTTTAATAAACTTCTTAGTGCTCTTACCAAAACATAGGCTTCATGAGGGCATTGCAAATCAGGCAGTTTGTATGGGCACGTGGCTCTGCAGGAAGGTCTGAGGCAAGGAGAAAGGAGACTTACATGGTGCAGTGACACTTGTATGATAATTAAAGCGTGTTACAGGGAGAAAGAGTGAGGGGAACTGCATAAAATAAGGAAATGAAATAAAACTGATTTTTAGCCACACAGCTTTCTGATCCAGTTGCCAGAGAATTGCAATACCATACAACAGTGCTACTACAGATACTTTAATTGGCTCTTTCTGTGGGCTGCCAGCCTGAAATAGAAGTCTGTCTACCTATGTACTTGGGAATTTGAAGTGTGAGTAAGGGCCTGAAGGAAAAGAGATGCTCCTGATGGCAAGAAGGGATAGATCTTAAGATCCTTAAAGCAAATTGTTGTGGGGAGAATAGTCAATTAAATAAAAATCCCTCCAAACATAACCAAGTGTTGCTGGGAATTCTGTGTGCGGCTTCTCCCTGCTGCTATGAAGTAAACAGCAAAAGAAATGAGCCACATCATTTGGGCTAATGAATTTACTTGGAGTGGCTGACATCAGCACACACGCACGCCCCGCATTCCTGCTGGTGGTCGGGGGCGATGGGAGAGGATCCTTCAGGGCTGGTGCTGAGGGATGGGAGAAGCGGATGGGTGGCTCCTCGGCTGTGGTTTTGCCTGTAGTAGGTCTGCACCTTCGCTGCCCAAAGTGCTCCTTCGGTACCTCCATACCTGCTTGAGGAAGGTGGGGCTGGGGAAGGGGAAGAAGGAGAGAGAGCTCAGACAGGGTCAGGGTTAGGCAGTGGGGCCTCTAGACCTGCTTTGCTGCTGAAAATATTGCCATTCATGTTACTGACCTCTGAAAAGATAAGGTTGAAATGTGCAGCCACACAGCTGAGAAGAGAAAAAGAGGATCAGACACGCAACCCCCATGTACATATGATAATTTCTAGTCTTGGTTTATCTTGTAGGAATTACAAGATACTGAGTAGGAAATAATTCATAATGTTAGGACTAAATGCCATTTTCCGTCTCAGTGTGATTTGCAGCATCCCAGTCAAACAGATTTCGTTCCCACTCACAAGATTCTCCCCCTTAATTGAATTATGCCCCTGACTAGCAAATGGGATTTGTTCTTTGAGATACAGGGAAATTACCATTAGATGAAACAATGCTTTACTCCGACGTCACCTGCACAAACATCCTTCAGGAAAACTATTATGCAGATATCCTTGATTACAGAGTATTGTTCCTTTTGATCTCTAGCTTCATTTGTTGTAATCAACAGCAATGTAATACTGCGTGAATATTATACAGCGAGTGCACAGATGCATTTGAACTGTCCTCGACAATTGTTTGCTGACTGTTTTCTTCAGAACTTCAAAAGAGTTTCTCGGTTCCATTTAATTAAAATGCTCTCTGCTGCAGACAGTTCATTGGCAGGCAGATACTGTCAGTGGGTTGCTGGGTGCGTGATGGTACCTACTCACTTCTTGGGGGTGGCGCCTTCAGAGTAATGCTAATGACCACCAGGAACTGGATTTTCTGAGGAAACCAAGTAACCTGAGCTGATATAAATATTTCTATGGTAAAACTGTCCTTGGTCAGCAGGAGACTTGTTAATTCTGTACTGCCATTTTTTGGCAGTTAACTCTGAAGTGCAACTTTAACAAGAATTTACGACAGCCCTGGTCATAAAGGGCTCTGCCTGACAAAGCAGGGAGCTGCCATGTGCCATGGGGACCAGTGGGCACCCAGAAGGAGCTGCTGCTCTGTTGTGGCTGGTATTCCCCTGTTAGCTACAGTATGTGTCCATCTGCCTGAAAAATGAGTTGGCAAACCTGGCAAGGTGAGCAACAAAATCTGTATCCATCTGTGAGGTGGAGGGGTGGCAGCTAATCTGACTAGCAAGAGCTCTTCTGATTTCCTTGGCACAGCACCTGCTGATCTGCACTATTACTTGTGAGCTGATGCACCTTGCAAGAGCTGTGACAACATGCAAAAAGGTGGGTGTGTGTGGCGTGGGCATGGTATACCTGGTTAGAGTGTGGGCCCAGAGCAGTTAAAGCCCCAGGTGCCCAGTGAAGTTTGGCAGGAAATTCAGCAGAGTCCAAAACACCACGAGGAGCTTGGAACATGTACATTTCTCTGGGACTTTCTCTGTTGACGGGGTGTGAGCCTGGCCGTGCAGCACGGCCTCACGCTGCAGTGGGGCAGGCGTGCGCCATTTCACTTCAAGCATAAAATTGATGTTTACCCTGGCAGTCTGAAAGTGAAAAGGAAGAAAGCATAAAAATAATTATTTACTGACTGAGTGGCTAGTTTCATTTATTAGTTTCACATCTCTTACAGAGCTAATTACAGTGAATCTCATTAACTGCATGGAGTGGGCTGAAGAGCAGCTTTCCTGAGGCCAGTGGCTGATGTAGACTTAGTGCCTGCACTGGCACCAATCATCAAGAAATCCTGATTTCCCAGGGCAATAGGCTTGGTGCTAATTTAGACAGTCTTTTTTATCACATGCTGGTGTCTAGTGGTGAAGACTTAGAGTTGTACTTGAAAAGTTTAGAAACTCTGATCTAGACTTAAATGCCAGAGATGTTCCATAACATACAAATGTTTAAAGAGGTGGCAGAGTGTTGTGGTGTCTTACAGTTACAGATCAGTGCACAGTACCCCACATGTTTTTGTATTTTAACTCATGAATCAAGTTAATTTAGATTATTTTACATTTTTGCTACCTAACCCTAGCTACCTTTTGGCCCAATGAAGTACATGTATTTTCAATTATCTTTTCACATAACTTGTATTTATAAAATGAAGATATTCTTGGTTTGTTCATCCATGTTATGGCCAGGAACAAGGCTGTGCTTTGGCAGGGCACTTGGGATGTGTGTGGGGTGCAAAGACAGCTGCTGACAGGCTGCAGCCTGATCCGTGCTGCTGCTGTGCTCCCCATCACTGTGGTCCATCACTGCTCCTGCCCTGCCTGGCAGCTTTCTTCAGTGCTGGTGCTGCAAATGGCCTTCCTGGGGGTGGGAACGGCATGGGGAGCAGAGGAGTTGTGGTCATTTGGAGTCTTGTTCCTCCTGAGCATTCAAAAATATCACATCTTCCCTAAGTTTGAGGGGGGAGTAGGAAAGCAGGTGCAAGAACTGGAATTTTAACTAAAAATAGCATATAAACCAGACTCTAAAAGCTGGAAAGAGGTTTAAGAGAGCAGCAAAATATTCTTTAATTAGTGACAAAGGGAGGGAGCTGCTGACAGAGCAGCCCATCAGAGTCCCCAGAGCTGGGCGCTGCTTCCACTCCCACACAATGACAACTCTGACAGAGCAGGGCTGCTTTAGGAGAATTGGTTGTTTCCATATTTTTATCTAAGATATGAGTAAGGAATAAATTGTGGCTCAATGCATGTGTCCAGTACCTAATCCTTCCAGCTACTGAGAGATTAGTAAGGGCTCAACAGAGCTAAAAATGAGACCCCTTGTCTGGATCCCAGAAGCAAGGTGTGAACTCTGGAAGCAGTAAGGTCCCAATTCCTATCACGGGGTGCTAGGTGGAAATGTTTCCAAGGGTTGGGGTCTGCAGTGGCCAGCAGATGATTTAGCAGGTCTGCTTCTGGCTGTACAACAAACCCATTGCTGTTGGAGCCCTGCCAGGATCCAAGTCCAGGGGCTCTCATCTGGTTTCTACAGCCAGGGGTGCGCAAGAAATGATGCAGCTGGCACAGCAGCCCCTTGTTTATGAAAGATGCGTTTTTGTAAGGATTTGATGGCTGTGGCTTAATCCAGGATATAGAGGAGGGAAGTCTGTGGCTGAAGCTGCTCGTTTCATTTGCTTGGATGCAGCCACTGTCATGTTCATTTGTGTTTTGTGATGATTCCCAAGACTTCGGGTGCTTCAAGTGCTGAATGTTAACAGCAGAAAAAGCAGCAGCTCCAAAAGCAAGGCCTGTTCAGCAAGGAATGGATTTCGGAAGAAATACAAATTGTTCTGCTGCCAATTTTTTTTCTTGACCATACAGTAACTTTGTAATTAATGTGTTAGCTGGCTGCCAATTAACAAGCAAAATTGTTTCAGCTGACGAATGCTTTTTCACTCCCAATCTATTTGCTTTTTCTCTTCTGCTTTTCATCTCTGCAGTCGGTCGGGTACCACTGCTGAAGCCATCTGCCCCTCTGTTCTGGGAGCTGCTGTTGTAGCTCCTGGTCCCCTGCTGCCTCCAATCTAGCCCCCCTTGGGCTTGCCGTGCACATTGCTTTATGGCTTTCTTCCTTGCTTCATTCGATCATGTTTTTCTTCATTCATAGAATCACAAAATCACTCAGGTTGGAAAAGACCTCCAAGATCATCTAGTCTACCCTTTAACCTAGTACCAAAGTCCACCTTTGAACCATGTTCCAAACCGACACATTTCTTGAAGACCTCCAGGGATGGTGACTCAGCTACTTCCCTGGGCAGCCTATTCCAATGCTGCACAGCCCTTTGGGATCAGTCATCAATACCCTGTTCCCCCTTCCCATACTCCATACTCCCCCCCTGTTACAGGCTTTCCATGCACTCTCCCATGCTTCAGTGGTTGATATTGGTCTCCTGTTTTTTCTACTGCTCCAAAAACATAGCTGGATCTTTGGATATGATTTCTCCAGTGTTCCAGATGGTGGTAGACTCATGTGCAGTCTTGTTAGGAGTTTCCTCCATCTCCTCTTTTCTGTGTTGCTGAGAATGGATGCTGGCTTCACCAGGATGGAGGTAGGACAGGTTAGCTTTCCTGTCTCCAAAAGGCTGCACGTGGATGTGGAGATGCAGAAACCTAATCTGCAGCTCAAACTGAATAATGGTTTTATTGAAGCTTGGACTGGGGCAGTGGGAAAGAAGTGAAGATAGATGTGGCCATGTCCTTCTGTTCTCTGGCAGCTAGCAGAGCAGGAGCTGTGGGTCACAGACACCAGTAAGGATGAGGAGGGTCCTCAGACGGATGAGGAGAGACGCCTGCCTTGCCAAGCAGAGCTGCTGTTATGAAATGGCCCCTGACCATGGATAGCTGCAATGAACAGAGCTGGGGGCTGCACGAATGCATGGCATGAGACTCACTTTGCCAGATAGGTGGTTCAGGTAATGCGCTACCTCTGCTGCTCTTTCCTGGGGAAGGATGGAAGGAGGTTCTCCCAGGGCACAGGCATCTCAGCCAAAAAAACAGGGGACCTAAGCTGATCAGCTGTGTGCTGAAACCATCTTTTGCTCGGTGCTGACTGCAGGAGGCTGGTGTGGGTATTGATCTCTGCACCTGCACCATGGTGGAGTCAGTGCCAAAGGTATCTGATGGTGTGGGAGCTGATGTCTCCTTTGGACAAACTCCCCTGGGACTCAACGTATGCCCTAAGCCCTCTGGTTCTGCTCTCCTGCTTCATCATAATGTTAACAAAGCCCTTCAGCACATCTAATTTGGTTACCTATTTATCCTCTCCGTATGTGTTGTGTGTGTCTCTGGCATGTATATGTATATAATTCTTATTCTTCAGATTCATAAAATACCCTCGAGGAGTAGGGCTGGGTGTGGGTGACCCAGATGCACAAGAGGAAATGTTTCATATCTCAAGGAGTGCCGTATGTGCACCCTGGCAGCCCCTCCCTCCCGCCTATCAGATGTAGGGCTTAATGGGCTTAAGAATTAGAGCAGCTGCTTGGTGCAGAATTTATTGACTGATTGTGCATAACAAGTAGAATTAAAACTGTAATTGGCTGAGCTTTTCCTTGTCAGTTTCAGAATTTTTACTTTTTTGGAGGCTTGATATTTTCATCAAGGCTCCCAGGCTCTTCCCTCCCTCCCACCTTGTTGTACCACTTTCAGGACTGAGAAGTAACCAATTGGAAACCTGCCCATCTCCTGGGGTTGGAGCCGACCCCTTCATGGGTGGCCTGGAGGAAGAGGCTGAGATGGGGAGGGAGCAAGTGTCCATGGCACCTTCTCTGCAGCAGCTACTGCTGGAGGCAGTTGGAAACCCCAGCTCAGAGCTGGCCCCCTGCTGTGTCCCAGCCTGCCGATGCGGGCTGTCACTGCTGCAGCCCCACATGAATCAGAACCCACATGAATCAGAACCCAGACCCCAGGTGGAGTTCTGCAGCACTTAGGGCTGGCTGCATGGCAGGGGATGAGAGCAAAGGCAAGTAGATGTTGTGGGGCACAGAGCCACTCCACAGGTCACCTCCCTGAGCAAGCATGTCCCTTCGCAGTGGTCCTGGCTCCCCTTGTAAATGCCCCTGATGCCAGTCTTTTCCAGAATAATCTTTCTTCAGTTTCCCACCATTGGCATAGAAGTAATAAGCTGGCTTGGTGTGTTAAGGCAGAAAAGGGGTCTCACATGGAAGATGAGCTGCCATTGAAGCATTGGTCCTGCTCTGTGCTGCAAGTCACAAGACTCCTGAAGTGCTGTAATAGTTTTTCCTTTTGATAAAGCAGGTCTCTGAAGGCCTCCCTGGAGAAACCTCACCTGTGCCTTTCTGCTTCCTCTTTCCACGTGTATATGGGAGGAAAAGATGAGTGTGAATTTCAGAATTCTAAATCTAGAAACCTTGATGTGGATTTTCTCTGATGAGACATGCAAAGTGTCTGTGCTCTCCTCCCCACCCCAGGGCATGTGTCCACTGTGACCTGCAGGGGACAAAGCCACGGGGTCTGTCCTTAATGCCAATAAATGCTTGTAGGTATGCACTAAAAAGGCAGCTTTGTGCATTGTGCAAAGCACTGCAGTCAGAACTGCACTGCAGCCTTGTACAATATAGTACTAGTGTGTGGTCACGCTCACCACCGCATGGATGGGGCTTAAACTCCATAAACGCTGCCAGAAACCTACAGCCCTGGTTTCAGCCCATGTATCCTCTCTGCCCAAACACTGCAGTCAGCTGCTGCCTTGAAGCATGGTGTGCCATTGTGTTTGAGAGCTGGAAGGAACTGGGTTGTTCCCTGAATGTGCTGCTCTGCTCCTGAGCCATCTCTGGGAGGGCTCTGGGGAGGAGCAGGATGGTGCAGCTTGGAGGAGATGTTTTTAGGTTAACTTCTTAGTGGATTTCACATAGTGAATGAGAGAGCAAGGTCATGAAGCTCCCTTGGAGGCAACTGACTCTGGCATGAACATGCTGTGGGAAGCCCTGTGAGCATGCAGGGACACACCTGGGGCAGGTATCAAATATTGCTGGGCATTCAGGTGAAGTTAGTCAAAAGCAAATCCAAATTACTGCTTCCTTTTTTTTTTTTTTTGTTCGGGTCCCTAATTCACTACTGTCGTGTAAGGACCAAATCAGCAGCCACCTGGCTTTTCCCAGCTACTTACAACACACCTACTTTTGAATAAGAGTAGTGAGTCAGAAATAGCTTCCACTCTGAGTCTCAAACCCTGGGTCCAATGCAAGCTTCCTGAACCACCTTGATTTCATTTGAGGTTTGCCACCTCAGTAACTGTGGAGTCTGGGGCTGTTGTCTGTCTGTGCCCAGTTCTCCAGCTGTAATGTGGATGTGACAGGGCTATTCTGGCATCCTGGCCCATTCAGACCATTTGTACAGTCACACAATGTGTCTGTGCTGCACCGAGCATCTGAAAGCTCTCAGCAACACAGCTGCAAAACCAGAAAGTGTTTGCATTTCTTGCATGGAAATCTTTATCAATATTTCAGACTCCAGTGGAGGCAAGACAGAGGGTTTTTACAGCAGCAGAGCTTGTGGTCATCCTTGTATCCTTAGTCCTTTGTATCTAATGACACTGCAGTAAAAATAAAAGTATTCTACAGTAAATGTATAGTGGGTACCTATTTCATGACAAATACCTCAGTGCAATGAAAATAAAGTGTTAGTGAGTCTCAGTAGTGTCCCCAAAGAGGGTACTGCCACTTGCATTAATTTCCAGTCCCCTCCAACAGTCCTCAATGTAACGTGCAGGATGCTGGAAAACAGTAAGAGCACCCACAGCTCTGATTAAGGTTTTTTCTTGCAGGTTTGCCTGTGTGTATCCTCACTGAGGACTGAATTAGACCTGTCTGACTATTCACATTCCTGTTACAGATAAAAGCAGAGGATGTAACAGGGCTGAGAGGTACTCCTACTTAGCATTAAAAAAATGCTTTTGTTAACATCCTAGTAACCCTTTGGAAATATGAAAGCAGAAGCTGAAATCTGTTTTTGCAATGGATGAAAGGCTATTGAAGCCTACAGAAACCCAAAGTTTAACGTGGGAAGTCATGGTGAAGGAAGAGTGGAGCATGGGAATTTGCATTCAAGAGGGAGGAAAATGAGGGATTTGGGTAGAAAATAACAGATAGGTGCTGTGAATTCTCATTAAAAGAGGTTATAAAAGATACACTACACGGTTCTGGTGACAGACCAACAAAGCTTTTTTCCCCCATCATTGTTTATACTGTCACAGGATCCTCACAATAGATGATAGTTTAGCCTTGTACTCCATGGTTCATTATCTATTATTCTATTTATTAATGCATTCTTGGGTCTTAGTGATGTGATAAACCATCCATGCTTTTCTTTTATGGCTTAATAGGATTCTTCTAAACCCCCCTCGATGTTTACATAACCTTGCAATTCACAGTTATCTATCATTTATTTCCTACTTTAGGTGCACTCGAGGGGCGCTCAGCCTGCGCGGTCTGGATGGGGTGCGTGGGGGATTAACATTCTTTATAACAAATGTTTCCACAAAATCCCGTTGGTGCGCCTTTGGAGGGGGCTGCCCCTTCACAAACGTGGGATGAAGCACGTGGGTTCGGTGGCAATGGCAGATCTCACATGGCGCAAGGGGATCAAGGCCTGCTCTGGGTAGCCCATGGCCTTGCCAGCCCTCTGCGGAAGACCTACGGGTGTGTGAAGATGGGATTTAATGGTGAATAAAGACAAATTAAAGGCCAATTTAACGCTGTCTCTAAGAAATGTTGAGACTCTTCTTGAGGGGCTTGGCTGAGGTGACTTGCAAGTCATGGAAGTGGTAAGTGGCAAAGCTGGAACCCAAGCTGCCACTCCCAGCCCCTCTGGCATGGAGCGGCATCAGCAGCTTTCCTGCATTAAATCTTGGGAGAACAGGGCCGGCACCAGAGGCAGGAAGCCACTGAAACATGGCGCCGAAACTCTGTTAACGATGCTGGGGAATGGGACGCGAGACCTCATTTATGATTTCATTTGTAATCCCTTCAAAATGAGTTGGTACCAGTATGTGATAAGTGGATTATGTGCTAGGCCCAAGTAAAGCCAGACACAATTAGTGCTTTAATAAACCAGTTGTATGCATTACTAACAACTAAGTCATGAGGGAATTGGTGTATTTACAAACCCTAATTAGTAGTTTGTTACTGTGATACCAAATTTAAACAAATCTGTAGCATCGCTGACCATCTGGGTTAGAAATCTCTGTTTTGAATTTAATTAGGAAATAGTTGTGACAGAAAATTGGTCCTTATTAGTTAGCTAACGATCAGCATTCCCCTAATTGAAATGAAGAACTGTCTGTCGGGTCTGTGAGATGTTTAGACACGAACAGAGACAATAAAAAAATATTCTGTCACTTAGGACTTTGTAAGCTGCAACAATCAATTAAATAACACATACACTGCTATTTTAACAAATAAAATGCAAATGGTGTGGTTGCAACAAAATGAGAACCGTGTGCTTCTCTTGCTTTGCTTCTGGAAGCTCAGCCAGAGCTTGGCCTGCCCTGGCTCGGGGTCTTGCTGCTGGTGCCTGGTGCTGGTCATGCAGATGGACACTGACCAGCCCTTGCGCCCCTTGGGCTTTGAGAGGCCACGTCCGTGCCCAAAACCCAGGAGAGCCAGGGGCCTTCCTTGGTGTGTATTCCCTGCACTGGTGGCCGGTTTTAACGGGGGGGTGAGGCCTGCAATCAGATATGCATCGTTTACTGCAAACATGCTCACAGTGCAAGTGATCATCTCAACCTTGTGATCAAAAGACAGATAGTTCCTTTAAAACACAGGCTGCAGTTCTTAATTAATTTTCACTTCCTCCCTTTATAGTTCTCCCCAGGACTCCAGACATTAGGATTCCTGGTAAGCTTTCCAGATTAAAGAAAACACACGCTGGAAATAATAAACAACCTGATTGCTGCTGTTCTAGCGTTACTTGATACTGAGAAACTCTTTATATATTGTAATGGACAATGAAGTTTCTGTAGGGGCTTTAAATCACTTAATGTTGAAAGGAATTCCCAGATGGCTTTATCAGTCACTGCGTAAAATTGTTAGAGAACTCCACCAGCTAATAAATTTGATTTGGGGTTTGTTTTGCTGGCATTTGCACAAACCCTCTGAGAACTATAGTTACTGTATTCCTATACAGTATTTGAATTCAAAATTGAAATGCCTGTTCTGCTGTCCTCTGGGAGTGGAAATAAACTTTGTAATAGAATATGAATGCCGGTTGTTTTTCTTTTTAAGTCAGTGTGTTATTATTTGAGGAGATATAGTGTTTGACAAAACCATTTATTTTGTTTCAAATATTTTATTGAGCAATAAAACTAGTTTACACTGCTGCCACACATGGGGATTTGTGCCTTTTAATGCGCAAGGAAGAGGAGTAAAGAAAAGGGCACCCTGGCCCCACTGGTTCTACTTCAGAGCCCAGCCTGGTGGCCCTGCAACCACAACAGGTGCCAAGGCTGGCCACTGAGACATCGCCAGGGCTCAGGGTGGTCAATGCCTAGAAATAAAAGCCAGCTTATGTCCCAGGCTGGCTGTTTTATTTTTTCTACCCAGGACTCACAGATAAATCACATGATGACTTTTCATGGATGTTTACATTCTGAAGGGAGAAAACTAGGGTTTACCTAAAGACGACTGCACCTGTTGCAGCCTGTCGGCTGTGCTGCAGCCAGCCCCAGCAGCCCTGGGCTCACCAGCAGTGCCAGAGATGCAGCCCCTGCCAGAGTGGAAAGTTGCCTTTTTGTCCTTCCCCCCCCCCACGTCCCTCCCCATTAGAGGGAATTGGGCTCCTGTTCAAGAAGCCTTGCTTCAAGTTCAGTTTTGTTTTCCTTTTTTCCTTGGGCTCCCTCTCTTGCCCTGGCAAGCACTTAATCTCCCCAGTTCAGAGTCTCTTGTCTGCTAAATGGAGCCAACAGTGACTCTTTTCTTCCTACAGTGGGCTTGTGGACATGAAACCCTTGAGGGATGGTCTTGTTCTCTGGCTCTGGCTGTGCCAGCTGTGCTGGATGCAAGAGCTGCTGTCTCCAAGTCAGAGCTCTCCCTAAAAGGGCTGCAATGGCAGTGGGCTTAGCGACCTGTTCTGTGAGCATTTGGGAGAGCAAGAAGCTGAAAGCAATGTTTGTTGAGGCTGATGTGGGCAGCATCTCTACAGGGATGCTGGCTGGCAAATGTCACTGCTCTGAGTGCCAGTAGGGTACCCATCATGTCTTGTGATGCTGTGTCAGGCACGGCTGAGCAAAGCAGTGTGTGCATCAAGGTGATGGGCTCCTTCCTCAAAATACAGAGGATGGAGCTTCTGCCAGGCCAAGTGGGCGTTGTTCTCCCAATGGTTGTACTGCAGATTCTGTGCTGGCCATGGGTTTGTTCCCCAGTGTGGGAGCAGCAGATCATTCTTCTGCAAAGAGCAAATCTGTGTTCTCAGCGAGTGCTTCACTGCCTTTGTTCCCATGATAAATTGGGCAGTGCTGGAGCTGCATTTGAGGCTGTTGCTGGAGCCATGACAAGCACTCCAACCCTGAGCACAGGGTCATCAGCCTGATGCTGCAAACCCAGCTGCTCTCCTGCAGCTGGCATGGATGCTGACTTTTTCGAGGGGGTAAAGGGTTTAATGCTCTGGAAAACTCAGGGCCCTGTGGAGCATGGTGGGATGTGTGCTGCACATTGCTGCGCTGCTGCTTCCCTGTTGCCAAATAGCCCAAAGTTGCAGATGGTGGAGATCAACGAACCTGTGGCAGCACAAACAGGGAGTATTTTCTATGGCCAGTGGTGCACGGTGCTGAAGCTTCTCCTGCTTGGGTTTTCACCTTTCCAAGGCTCTTGTGACAAGGTGGCACACAGTGGTGACACTTCCTCCTCTTCAGGCACTTCTGTGCAGCAGTGTGCAAGGCTCTCTGTGCCCCAGGAGTTAGGTGCCTGTGTTCCTTCATGTTTCCCAGGCAAGGTGCCACTGCTGGGAATGGCTCCTGAGTTTCTGTGTGTGTTTTGGATATTTATTTTGTGCTTTAATAGCCCAGGGTAAGCATTTGTCTGCAGGTTGCATTATCTGCAGGAAAAATGCCCGGGATGCATGAATATGAACAAACTGGGATGAGCCACCTGGGCAGCCATTATTCCTTTTTGATTTGTAATGGTTTTATCTTCAAGATTATCTGGCGAAATGCAAGGTTTGCAGCTGTGGCCATGGCTGGCCCCCTGGGTGCCACGTGCCCTGCCCATGGCCTTGTCCTGATTGCTGTGGGATCCTTGCTGCAACCTCAGCCGGCGGCAGGCATGGGGACCTGCGGCTTGCCCAGGAGATGGATGCAGGCTCAGCTTTCCCACAGCTCATCATTAGTCCTCGCACTGGAAAGGCTGAGCCATCCCTCCCCAGTAAATTATGTGCCATTTCTCAAAAAAGTGGATTAAATAAATGGGGCTAGAGCATGCCTTTTTTGCTCTTAGCTTTAGCGTATTGATTTGAACATATTTTCACGCCAGGAGTAATCAATTCTTCGGCGGATGGGCAGAATAAAATAATTTCAGGCGAACTCTTCAGATGGCTTGTCATTAATTTGCCTTTCGGCAGCACTGGCTGAGGCTGGGCGCGATGCACTCAGAATCCCGGGCGCTGCCCTGGGGATTTCCTGGGGCTGATGGGCCGGGGGGGCACAGGGGGGAATGAATGCGCTCTGTTTGCTCATCTTTACAGAGTCACTTATTACCGCTAATTGGGAGGGACAGTTCAAACAAGCACAGAGGAACAGTTGTAGCGCGAGCGTGACATGGGTTCAAAGAAGCGGCCGTGTCCCAGCGCAGCGCCAGACCCCGCACGCATCCTGCCCTGCGTGGAGCAGGATGGGGGCACCCTGCGGCCCCCGGCTGCGGGCAGGGCACAGCCTCAGAGGAGCGGCAGGCAGGCAGATAGACAGACAGACAGACAGACAGACAGACACGCGGCTGTCTGGGCCGCCGGGGAAGCCAACAGCTGACGGAAAGGGTGGGCTGCTGGCCGAGCCGCGGGGCTCTGGGGATGTGATCCGCATTAATGTGCTCGCGTTTGGTTTCACAGCACTTGTGCGGGGTGGGAGCGCTGTCCGAGGGCATGCTCGTGCTGGGGGACGTTTGGTTCTCCTCCGGCACTGCTTGGCTGAAGGGCTTCTGCGTGGGGCCGATGTCGCTCGTTGCTGCCTTTCTGGAAGGAGATTTTCCCTCCTGACACAAACGTGCCTAATGTTTCCTGGTTATTTTTACTTTCAAGGATTCTCTTCCAAGCTCGTATTCTTTTATCCATTGTTGTTTTCTCTAATAAAAACCTTTTGGATTATTCCCAGGAAAGCCAAATGTTTCCTGCAGCTGTGTACAACAAGTATACACATTTAATTTCTATGGCAGGAGCCACACGTGGCACTTAATTTTAACACATTTTTAAAATTTTACTTGGGGAAAATAGCCAAAGAGATATTTTAGAAATCAGAGCAACATGGGCTTTGTTTCTTGGTGCTGGGCCCTACTGCTGCTGGACTTTGGGACAAGGTTCTGGTCTGAAGCCATGCTTCCAGCTCCTGTTTAACACCCCCCCCCCCCTTTTTTTTTTTAATATAAAAATGAAGATTTTTCAAAGTGAATGTTAAAGGCTCTGTTTTTATTTAAATGAGTAATTCCTCTCCCTTTTGGAAAAGAAAATATATACATGCCTCCTGTATGTAATGCAGGAAGACAGAGATTATGTGCATCTGCAGCCCAATTTTAAATACACTCTACCAACGCATTGTATACACATTGTCACTGAAGAGGATAAACCTAACAAAAAGATCTTAATGTAAGAAGTTAGCATCAACTGCTAAAGCCCCAGCAAAAAACTCCTCATGTGTGGCTTGCATTTTAAGCGTTGCTGAAGAGGCGTGGGAGCCAAAGCTGCCAGTCAAAGAATGCTGCAGTCACGGCACCTAACAACAAAAATTTTTTTCTTTTGAATGTGTGGTGAAGATGAATTGAGTTTGTTTTGCCGTCTCTTCTGTTTTAGATTTCCTGTGTCATAACAGAATGAGTTTGTTGTTCATTGATACCTTAATGTATAGGTTGTTGGGATTTTTTTCAAGGAGGAGGACAATGTCCCCTTCTTGTGTGCATGAATGAATTCATTTATTCCGCCTGGCGTCCGGAAGTCGTTTATTCTGCCCCGGACAGCTGCAGGCTCTGTTTGTGCAGGGCGGTTGCAGAGCCCTTGGCCAGCCCCTGGTCCTCCCCTGTTCCACGCCCGGCGCTGGCAGCACGAGTGTGGCAGTGGCAGCAGGAGCGCGGGCACCCCAGCAAGCCCTTCTCACAGGCACTCGTGCAAGTGTCCCAACAGAGGGCAGCTGTATGCATGCCCAAAACAAGTTTGCTCTGCTTTGGGTGGAATGGTGCTGGCTGCCAGTCATGGCACAACCTGGACCTCTTCCCTGGGGTGATGCTTCCTACCACTGATTCCAATTCTTCTCTTAGCACCGTGACCTGCTGCTGATGATTACTAATCAACAGCAATTTAATTAATACATGTGCTTTTACAGGTGTATCCTTCGTTATGGTGTAGCAGTGGCTGACGTCCACGTGGAGGATAACAGGGCTGATTTCCCTTTGTTAGAGTGAGCTTGACCACCAGGGAGACCTCAGTGTTTTGGCCCACTGCAGCCTATGGCCAAGTGTGGACCAGCTCCAGCAGAGCCATGAGTATATGTACTTATATGCTCAAGCATGCAAACAAAGTCTCTCCTCTCAGTCCAAGCCCTTTCCAGTCTCCAAAAGCAGTTCCATAAAATAAATTCCATGTTTTTACAAACTCGTATGGTTGCATTTTCTGCAGGTTTTTCCATCCTCCACAAACCTGTAAAAACTGGCAGATTACGATGCAGGAATGGGAGAGGAAGAAGCCTGTGTTACCGTTATATCTGACGTGACAGGGCATTTTCTGGTTTCCTTAGCCATACTAAAGGCATCTCTGCTGTGACTTCAGTTTGTTAATGTAAGAAAACCCAAAACAGCCTTATTAAAGGGTGGAGATGAAGACAATGACCCTCGGTCAGCCTGGCAGGCTTCACATTGCAGCTCTGCAGTCTGCAAAGCACCTAGCGCATGCCCGGAGTGAAACACGCAGGCTCAGCGTGGTGGACCCTCAGGTGCTTTACTTCCCCATAACAGCGTGGAAGCCAAGTGCCCTGTGCCCTGACTCCCCCTGCGCTGGAGATGGCAGACCGCCTGTGGCCGTCCCAGTGGGGCTGGCAAGGGTGGGGGAACCCAGTGGGCACCTCGGCAGCCCCAGGAGAAGCCATCATTTAAAATATCCCAGTGATCTGGGGTGGGACGGGTGCATGGAACTCAGCCTCTGCTGTAGCTCTGCGCTTTCCAGGGTGCAGGATGCTTGCGGCCGTCTCGTTGTGTCGGGATGGGATGCAGACAAGCGGCACCCACCAGCCATGCTCATTGGAAATAATGCGCGGCTTAATAGAAGTCCTCCATTAAAAGGTTTTGGGAATAATGTATGAAATGAATGGTGTACGCTGCTGGTTTTAAATGGCTGGGGAGGGGTGTGGAGCCGGCTAACCCTCAGACCTCCTCTGCGCCGTGCATAAATGTGCTCCGCGCCTAAAACTGAGGCTGGAAATTGGTTTTGATTTTTATTTAAAATTCAAATGTCTGATGTTCTTAAACTGAACAAATGATATTTTAAAAAAAATATATATCAGGCTCCAACATCTGCAGATTATGATTTGCATTTTGAAATTGGCTGCTTGAATTGAACAAGGATGAATACTGTCACTCTTCTTTTATTCGCTCAGTTTATTTAATGAAATGCTAGAGGTCAACCCTTTGTCCTTAAATTAGTTACTATAAAAATCTTTTTGTACTTTTCTGCTTGTTATGATGTCTTCTAAGCAGAAGAAAAGGTTGCCATTAATTATGTCTTTCTTGAATATGGATATCTATTCAGAGTTAGTTAAACAGTTTCAAACAAAATTAGCATTGAGCAACTCTGAGGCCAGCTTTAGGTTGGTTATCAAGAATTTTTTGCTAAGAGAATGCTCTTCTGCAAGTGTGCATTATCTAATATATTCAGCTTTCAGTTGCTAATTTTTTTTCCAGATGAAGATGGGCTTAATTGAGGTTGTGCTTTTAAGTTTGTAGAGCTCTTCAGCATCTCATACAAAAGCATCTAGAGGCTTTTCATTTGTCTTGAGTATGTTTTAGATGTACAAATATTATTTACTTTAAACTCTAAATCAAAAGGCACACTGTAACTATTTTAAATAAAACATTATTCTCTGCTGAAATGTATATAAATTCAAAGCGGGACGTTTCCCCGTTGTCACGCGGGAATTTATTTGCAGGCGAATTTTAGGAGGGTCCCGGAGGGGGGGAGGGATGCGGGGCGGACGGGGGCTCGGGGCTCCAGCGGGGTCGCCCTCCGCCGGCCCCCGGCGCCGAGCCCCCCGGCCCCGCGCCCGTAACCCGCGTCGGGGCGAAGCCGGGCGGGGGCGGTGCGGAGCGGAGCGGTGCGGAGCGGTGCCGAGGATTAGCGCCCGGTGTTGGAAATGCAAATGAACGGCTCGCTGCCGGCGCTCTTGTTCCGAGCTGGCGCTGCAGAAAAGGGCTTTTCTCGGCGCTCCCCCTGCCTCCTCCTCCGTGCGACGGCGCCGCTCCTCCGGCAGCATTAAGCGTGCTCGGAGCCGCGCCGGTAACCTTGTAATGCTTTTAGGTAGAGCGCACCTATTTCTTTGCGTTTTAAATGCTAGCTCGTAATGACATTGTGAAGTAGGGATCCCGAGTCAGCCTTATTATCGTGGCGTCTCCTTGAGCTGAACCTCTGAGAAATGTGAAGGGGAGACCTTTCGGAATGAACAAATCCTTTAGCTGCCTATAATTATTTATTAAAATGGGCTGCGGGGAGAAAGGACCGGGAGGGGGAGGGAGGAGCGGGATTCATTTCTGTGCAGACGTACCACGGGCACATCCAGCTCTAAAGGGAGTGACTGCCAAGCCCTGAATTTGGTAAATAGAAAATCATGAGTATGCGGACAGAAAAGATAAAACACCAACAGATCACACTTTTTTTTTTTTTTTTTTAATGAGAGAAAGAAAAATACTACGTCCTGACCGCTTAGACAGCGTCCGAACCGTTTAATTTGGCTGCTGCTCATTTTCACGCAAATGCTTAGCGCCAGCCTGGGAAGAAAGTGGTTATGTACCCGTACACATGACTCCGTATGAAATGAAAAACAAAAAGGACTGGACCAGTCTTATCCTCCCTGTGTGTGTGAGCCCTGAAAGAGAAAACATCCTGCATGACTTTCTGGTGTGGGCTGGGTAGAAAGAAAGAAAAAACACACACACACGAAAAAAAAAAAAAAAAAAAGAAAAAAAAAAGGTCAACATTTTATTTAAGGAATTGCACTGATCCCTGCAGATCTGTCTTACTTCATTAGTGAGCCAAAATAACACGTGTGGGCACTGTGCGGTTGAATATAATAGCAGGAAGGTAACATAACCCTCTCTGCACATCTTGAGAAATTTTATAAACTTAGCTGGCTGTTAAAAAAAAAATCTTTGGGGTCAACTTTCCACTTGTGCCTTTAGCTCTTGAAAAAGTACTTTTATGGTTTCTTCTAATATATAGGATTTATCTTCAGTTGTGTGAAGAGCTTTTAAATTTAATCCAGCGTTGAAGTAGTAATTTGTTGCTACTGCTTTATAACAGGCTTTTCTTTTAACTTTCTCAGGATGCAGGCTCTTTGTACAGGCTAATCTTTAACACACAATGTGAATCTGTGCTGGGTATCTCAGTTTTGGACCTCAGATGTCCTTAAAATATGAGGAATGAAAGTTGGTAAGTATGCTATGATCAGAATGGTAAAATGAGAATTGTCTGCAAGTGACACTCCAGGGACAATGAGCTGCTGCTTGCTGCAGCAGGATTTCAGCAGAGAGTATTCTTCACTCATTGTCAACTTGGAAAACTGCTGCACAGTAATTATTTGTATTTCACAGGCATTAAGTTAATAACTTTTTCAGGATTTGAGCCTTTTTCATGTGCGTGCGCTGATATGCTGGTGCATACAATTTATACAAGCCACTGGAGCTTTTCTGGAAAGTCTGTAATTTTTTTATTTTATTTTTTTTTTACTCCACTTAGATCAGCATTTTTTATGTTTACCTTCTGTTAAAATTCATCTTACTTTGGTATTAACATATTTATTTTTCCTGGTGCAGGCAGTGGTATAGGCTGTCAATGTTTTTTTTTTCCGAGAGGGAAAAAGCGATGATAATGGAAAAGAATTCTACCCCCTATTTATTTTAATCTATGTACAAACAATAATTTTTGTTTGTTTGTTTTTAAACAAGAGTTTCACCATTCTGCCTTAGATGCACATCTTTCTCTTTTTGTTTCTTTTTTTTCTTTTTTTTTATTTTTTATTATTAAAAGTAGTATTTTTAATCCCAGATGATTAATGAATATTTTATGCCAGATAGAAGAACATACTGGGGACATGTTTCAACATAGTCCAAGCATTTGAAATAATGCACAACGAATATGAAATAGTCTCTCATAAATAAAGATACTGGAGTCGCAATATTAAAAATGGGAATAGCTCTGCCTGCCTTTCTTTTATCGGGAACATTTCTAAACTAGACTGTTATTATGTGAGACTTTTTGGCAGCTATGGCTTGGACAAGAAATTTTGATGCATCTACATGAATTATATCTGCAGTTTATATTTTTATGCCTGGGGAAAAAATCGATACCTTTATACACTGTGTAAATTTGTTCTTGACGTGCATCACCGCATCACACTTCTTCTACATTCCTGTTAAAAGCCCATGCCTGGGAGTGCCGTGCACCCAAATCTTTTCTTAGCCCGTCTCAAAGCACGCCAGGGACAATTACCCGCACACGTCAGGCAGTCGGTACTTCTGCTGTTTTTTCTGCCTGCTACCACTGTGCAGAAGTTAATTAATTACAGACCAAACCGTATGCTTCAAAAAGAGCAAACCACAGCCCTGAAATATTTTTAAGCCATAAACTGGGGAACTTTCAGGTACGGCGGCATATACTGAGATTTTATAGGAATGATTTAGTGAATATTAGAGCATATTTTGTACTGCATTGTTTAGACTCAAGAAGGCATAAAATCTGTAACACCTATTTATCATGCAGCTATTTTAATGTAAACATTTGTCTATTTAGATGAAGTGTTTTCATTATTAAGCTAATTTCAACATGTTTCAGATAGACTGATGAGTTCGAAGCAGAACACTTGCTGATGAGAAACGAAATTCTGTCTCAGCTCAGCCTGCTGTCAGATACATCTTCATTAGTTTTTGTCATTCACCGATGGCAAATGCTCCATAAATGAGATGACGATCAGGTCCGCCTTGATAACTTGCCTTATCTCATTAGTTTTCACATCAAAGTTAATCAGCAATGTGAATTGTAATTGCTGGAAGAGACAATGCAATAGATCACTGGGCCTTTTTTTTCTGTATGGCATCTTGAAACATCAGCAGGCTGGTGTGAGTAGATAGGCTCAGAAAGAAAATGATGTGGAAAGCATAATAAGCAAGCTGCTCAGAATTAATGAGCTTACCCAATAAGAAAAGAATAACCAATCAATGTGAGTTGGGCAAATATAATTTAGGAATAATTGCTTGATTGGTTGTCTATAGTAGACTGATTTGACCACACACAAGGATTAAGAATTAAGATGTCAAGGCAAAAAATAATTTGGCAACTGAGGGCATGTAATTTTTTGTTTCCTTTCCTTTATGACTGAAAGAGATTGCTGTTTGATATGTTATTCCCCAAGAATGAAAACATTAGACACAGGCTGTTTTTTTTTTTTTCTCTTTTTTTTTTTTTTTTTTTTTCTTTTCCTTTCCTTTATGCTTCTCTTATAATACAAGCTCTTTCAAACCTCAGTGGGGATATTTCGGTACAGGACATTAAAAATGAATAGAGTTTAAAAAAAATCCAAATGTTTTCATTTATAAGCATCGCATTGAAAAGGGATGCAAGTTGAAGGTGCTGTACACAAAATGTTTGCTTCTGCAAAACGATGTGCTTGGGTGTTTGCAAAACACAGCAATTATTTGGTCCAAATCTGAAAAGCAATTCTTGCGGTGGGCATGCTTTTAATATAATTTTCCCTACAGCCATTCACCAATTATCAAAGAACCCTTATATTCTTCTATCTAAACTATTGGGAAGGTTCAGCCAGAAGGTAAATTTGCTTTGATCTACATTACACCTAATTGAGTCACCACCAATGTCTCTATCCCAACATCAAGAAATGTGAAAATGTTAGATTATTTCACTGGGGATTAAACCTAATTTTCGCGTGTTCTGCATTAACCTATTAGGCTGACTCATCTGCATTGCTAATATGGCTCAGGCAGCTGTCACCGCTAAAGAAAAACATGATCATGCAATCCTTGAATGAATGATTCCAGCTCTGATTAGTGTTAGTGAAGTTAGCTGAGCCCTAGTGATAAGGAAGGAAAATTCCCAGGTTGCCAATAGCTTTGAAAATTATCAGACTGTGGGCAAAAGCGCACCCCTGACTGCAGGCCTCTGTCCAAGCGTGCACTGGGTGACATTATTTAGGGCTGTCTTTTTCGGCTAGCTGGCATCGGTGCTGCAGAAACACGCCTGTTTCTTTCAAGAGGCCAATGCCATGGGTGCATATTAAAATGCTAATGGCAAACCACCTGAAAATAACCCGAAATAGGAGGCGACACGTCTTCCCCCCTCCCCACGCTGGTGCCACAGCCTTTGTTCCTAAAGGGCATTTCTAGAAGTGAGCAGAGGGGAGCAGCCGCCAGAGGTGCCAGGCAGGCGCAGCTCATGGCGTGTGGGCATCCCATCCCATCCCATCCCATCCCATCCCATCCCATCCCATCCCATCCCATCCCATCCCCACCACGCACTCCTCACGAGTGCCCCGGTCCTGGTGGGGGCCACAAGCCCCCGGCTGTCCCTGCAGCGTGGCCGTGCCACACCGCATTGCTCTGCACCGCACTGCTCCGCACTACTGCACCGCATGCTCCTGCCCATCCCTACTCTTTGTTTGCATCGTGGCAGGCGCTGCCATCATCTCAGGCTGCTGCTCGCTTCTTTCTGCCTGTCAGATTTAAATAGTTAAAAAAAAAAAAAAAAGCAACAATGACACAGCCCCTTGAGATGTGAAAAATTTTGGAATGAGTTAGCCTCCTAGCAATAGAGTGAGGAGCCAATTTAATCCGATTAGTGCCTCCCAACAATAGATGCTCCTCACCCATTGTGGACAGAGGCTTTCACTTTATTTGTTTCTATTAGCCAAGAATCTGAGATATCAGAAAAGTGGAATTTTGCCCTGTCAGATCGTTTCAGACAATCAACAAAAAAACAAATTGAGGAAAATAGTCTAATGTGTCAATATTTATCTTCTTGCCCTAATTGTCTGCAGAGAGGACTTGTTGAGTGTGCAAAGTTTGCGGTGCCGGTTTATCTATGTGCTCTTGATTCTCCCCATTGTATGGATATAGTGGCAGCTACTCACAATGTAGTGATGTTTAAGAAGGGCAGTAACTGCAGAGGCATAATAGAGGCATTTTAATGGAAAAAGGCTTGCATTTGTAGACCAAGCTGCAATGCTTGATAGAAAATGTAAAAAGGCTTTAAACTGATATATATATATATATATATATTTATATAAATTTACAATTTATTTGTGAAAGCACTTGCACAATCCCCATTGAATTTGATAGCAAGAAACTCATTTTCAAACACTTCTGAACACGTCCTCCTCTGTTCCAGACTGTGGTATTGACGTGATTTACTCTTAGCAGCATAAACTGGTGCCACTGGTGGCCGCCCTCCTACCCACACAGCCGTGGCAAAGCTTTGGCAGCCAGTGCTGTGCTGCGACCCATGGGCTGGGCGGAAAGACACGGCACACAAGGGCATAAAGGAAAATACCACCACGCATCACCGTGACGTTCAGGATGCTCACAAGGTATGGCTGGAGGGGAGCATGGCTGTAGCTACAGGTTAGGGTGTGTTGCTACCTTTTGCTGCTGAGATTTTGTCCTTCTGGCCCCGATCCTTCAGAGAAATTATTGCTTCATTGGCTCTGTGGGTGGGCAGTCAGCACACCTGCAAGGGTGGGGGTGGTACCCCACTTGGGGCCCACCTGCCTGGGAGAACAGGTCAGGGTGAGAGGCTCCCCAGTGCTACCCCAAAAAGCTCCACCAGCACGTTCTCTCATCCTAAAACAGGATTTCCCCCCCCCACCTTCTGCAATGGTGATTGGCTCCAGGTGTGGGCCAAGCAAACACAGGAGGCGGCTACGGGTGCACAGTAAGTGTCCGCATGCAGAATATTCTGGAACAGGTATTTCACTTTAAATTCACACCCTGTCTTACTCCGGAATATTTCTCCCATGTAGAGGAGCACTTAGCTGGGGTCTCTGCTTGCTGCCGTGCTGGTGATAAGATGGATTGGCTGATCTAATAGGTCTTTTCAATCTCTGATTTTGAAAGCTAAGATTGGGAAATTAATTTCAGAAAGGTCAAAACAGAGCAAGGCTATCCTGCTGCTGTGTGATGGATCCTATTTTTTTTTTAAATCTATCTATTGAAGAAAAGGTTAGTTATTCAGCATCCTGTAAAATAAATAAATAAATAAATAAATAAACCAAGCAGAGGGAATACAAAAAGTGTATAGATCTGCTGACCCATTCGCAATCTTCAGTTAATGAAAATGCTGCGGAATAGGAGTGGTAAGAGCCCGCCGCTCCGGGAGGCGCTGACCCTGCCGGCTGATGGGAGCTGAATGGTGTCAGCCTTCAAACCCTCTCCAATCACAATGATGAACGCTGGCACAGACGGACCAAGCGACTTAGGAGCAGCAGCAGCAAGCACCTCGCCAGCTGCCCCAGTCCTGCGCTGCCTTGTGCTTTTGGATGCTGCCGCCAAAAGCTGCTGTACTGTGCCAGGTCGGCCCTCGCTGTACTGTCTTTGGGTTTTTAAGGGTATTTTCCAGGAATGCTCAGTAAATCCCAGCATTAACTTAACGGTAAAGCTTGAGGTGTAAGCTTGCCAGAATCAGACGGCAGCTTTGTTCTGGGTTTGCTCAAAGTCACTGAGGGGTTTTGGAAGTTGTGGTATATGCTGATGGAAAGCTGAATGTATTTTTCTCATTGAAAAATATGCTCCACAAAAGAAAGGAAAAAAAAAACAACAACCAGAGACCAGGTAGATAATTCTCTTCTTTTTACCTGTTTCCTCCCAACATACAAGCCAAAGAGTAAAATTTAAAAATAAACTGTTTCATTTAAAAAAAAAAAAAAAAAAAGAAACTCTTGGGGACAGAAAATTGCATGCTTATGCTGAGGGGTGGATTGAATGGGGGGGGGGGAATCACTTCTTAGAAAGAAAAGAGATTTGTGATTTTTTTTTTGGTTGCTTGCTTGATTTTTCCTTTTCTCCTGGTGTATAGGAATAAGGAAGCCCACACACAATAGTTTACTTCTTAATTGTAAAAGCTAAGATGCGCTACCTCCCCTTACCCTGGTGCCAACTTCTGCTGTTGAAGAAACCTTCTAATTTACCCTCAGAAGATAAATTAGAAATCCATATTTTTAATGTTGAGCCCCTCGCTGGAGACATCCAGTCGTGTGCAGGGCTGGGCTGCGGGCGCGTTTTGTTGGTGTCTTGCTTTCTGCTTCCTGAGGCTGGGAACGATTTTAATTTTTTTCTTGATTTACGCTGGGGCTTGTAAACTGTTGCCTCCTGCATACTGATTGTTATTGATGCAAGGTCTGTGTTGCTTCACGTGCCTCTCCCACCCTGCGTGTGCGAATGGAGGTGCAGGGACCAAGCTGCAGCACACATCGGAAAGGCGCTGGCAGCATCCAGTCCCAGGGAACCAAGTGGCAGCGCTGGCACTGGCTGGGCTGGCCACGGGGCTGGCTCTGTGCTGCATGCCGTGCTGCAGTGGGCTGTGGTGCTGGGGAGCAGGCAGAAAGTAAGCACCGCTGACAGGAGTCTGGGAGCTGACCGAGACCCCTTGTACAGATGGGCAGCTCCAGCTCCTCTCTGCAAGTGGCATGGAGGGGCTGCGGAGGCTTCTGGCCATGCACTTTGTGGTGTGTACCTGCTGGGGACCTGTCAGTGGAAAAAGGTTTGCAAACAATGTGGGAGTATTGCCTACACCTCCCACTTCATTTCAAAGCAAGTTCACTTTGATGGGGCTTAAGCCAAATTAAGTCATTATAAATGGAAACATTGTCTGTCTCGTGGTTTGAGCTGGTTTTCCAAGCCAGTAAACAACAGCATGAGTTTATTTCTGCTTGAGATTTAGATGTCCATTTAAAGTAGAAATCCATCTTTTTGGTTTTCTGAAACCGTATTGCCAAAGCACCAAGTGGTGGAGGCAGCGAACTGGCTGCCGGTGCGGCACACTCTTCTCTCCCGTAACACAGGCAAGTGAGGTGCTGGGGGGAGAACAGAGGGATGCACATCTGGACACAGCAGGGTGCTTTTACATGATGGGGATCTAAGCATCGGGTGAAACTCTTATGGGAAAGAGGCTCTGGAAAAAAGGTATCTGGGAAGCTCTTGCAAAGAGCAAGAGAATGTTGCAGTTTGGATAGTGGTGTCTGATGTGCAGGGGTAGCTAAAGTGAAGGGCGGCACTTCCAGAGTGAGGGATGCACCTTCTCCATTTTGATAAGGACAAAGTATAAGAATCGACCTGGCTCTGCTCTGAGCAAATCAAAGGGATTACATTGATCAAAAAATGCTTCCCAAATCATTAATGCAGCATGTGCAGGTGCAGTCACCTGCCTGCATGTATGCTCCTGTACATATTCATGTTTCACGCATTACCCTGCCTGATGTTCACCCCTTCGGCATCCCTGTGGTGACATGCAGGTATGTTGTGGATCCAGCATGCCTTTACGGTGGAGAGATGGGCTCACCACTCAGGTACCAGGTTGAGGGCCAGGGCTGAGCTCTACTAACAGCTCTCACCATATCTCAAGCTACAGAAGATGATTTAAGGCCTCTGTTTGTTGCTTTGCACACTGCTCTTGAGGTAGGATCCTGTCTTGAAAACTGAGGCACAGTAATGCTAATTAGTACACTCATCTTCTCATATTCCTATAATTCAGTCTCAAACATGGACAGGACAATCTTGATTTCAAGATTTCTTGGTTTCAATATCTTTACAGATATCAAAAGCATATATATTTGGGTTTGTACCCATATGGTAGCATCCTTAATATACATTATTAAAGCTTTCCATTTCTTGCTCTTGCAGTTTCCTGTTGCTTTGTACCATCAGTTATACAAGAACAATTAAGCAATACAGGGAAAAATAAACATCTCCAGATGAGGATTATGTTAACAAGCTCAGTAATAAATGACAATTATTAGTCAATATAGACAAATGACTTAATTCTTTTAACACACTAGGCAACACTGGAGATAAAGTATAACTTGGAAAATTGGTTGCATATTTCATTCCGAACAAGAGATGTGGAGAACAATGTCAGAAAAAGCAAACGCATCTGGCTCATTAATGTGGTATCTTTTCCCAGTAAAGAATCTCAAGCAGATTTGAATGGACACCAGAGCATCTTCCTAAATCAGATTTAGCTCCCCACAAAAAGTGCTGTGGAAGCTGCCAGGCATCAGCTAACCTGTCCTTTACAGTGCTCCTCTTTGCTGCTAATTCCAAACACACCGGAGCAATTCATATGTACAGATGTTCCCATAACCCCAAATACCTACTGCTTCCCACACCCCATACTGGAATTAGGCAAGAACTAATCCTCTACCATCCAGCAAGAAGCAGGAACTCAAGTCTGGAAGGAGAAAAGTTGATGTTTTACCGACTTACGCTGTGTGTTGGCTTAAGTGGAGGAGTCCTTCCTCTGGGGAGAGCTGAGGGCCACACACAGTACAGGAGTGGCACACGCGTGTGTTGCCACATATGCAGTACAGCATGGGGGGCATGCTGCTGGCACATGTGGGGTGCTGCTGGGAGGGACGCTTTTCCTAACTCATGCTGTAGGGCTGCGAGTACAGCCCAGGGAGCCACCAGTGGATTTTTCCTGGTTGTTGAAATGCCAGTATCTTGTGTCCTGCAGCATGACCCTGACCCCGCATGAGGGCTGCGCCCTTCCTGCTGCTCCAGCAGCTGGGGAAGGAGGGTGGCTGTGCCTGGCATGAAAGTAGGATGGCAGGCAGCAAGGCAGATAATCTGAAAAACGATGAGTTTTTATATTATTTGTGACCCAAATAAGTACCTTCTTCAGCAGGAGTGTCCAACCGAATGCTATTGGTTCCCCAGGTCTGTATGCAATGCCAAGGGGATGTTTATTTGGACTGTGAACACTAAAAAAGGAATTTTTTTCCACACCAGGGCCTAGGCCAGCATCCCACTGAGTTAGTCTGGTGCCCGAGAAAGTGGCTCACTGCAGCTGCAAGGGGCCCGGGCTGTCTGGACTCTGTCTGGTGGGTGGTTTCACGTGTTGCTACACACCGTGCTTCAGTGGCATCATCTCTGCTCAGCTTCCTCAGCTTGATTTGTTGTGGTGTCACATCAGCACAAGGACCGACAGCAATCCTTTTGGCCATGACTGGGCGATCAGAGAGGGCACATGGCAACACCTTGGCTGAAGTAAGCTCCTGCTTCCCCTGCAGCATGCTCACGAGGTTTTGCGGAGCTTCGGTTAGCTGGAAAAGCTCCCCTTTTCCACAGTAAGAGCATGTTTTGCATAAAAAAGAATGACACAGTTATTCCTTTAGGCACCTAGCTTTAAATTACCTTAGGTGTTTGAAAATGATCATACAAGAACATTAACTCAAACAAGACAAAGTGTGAGTGCTGCTAGTTGGAGGCAGGATGCTTTTTCCCATGTGAATCAGAGATGTTGACTCTGTCAGCATGGGAAACTGAACTTGCTCCTCCTTTGCTGCAGAAATGTGGCCAGGACTGCTGCAGATCAGAAACTTTCCAGTGTTTTTGGCCCCTACACATTATTTTTAGAAAGACCTGGTATGATAGATAAATGAGCGGAGTTGTCATATGTTGGGGTTTGTGCCTATAACTTCCAGGGGAATTTTGCCCATTTCCTGATTTTCTTCCCATATTTCAGTCACTCAACCCTTACTTGAGAGAGTCATTTCATACTTAGGCTCAGACTTGCACAGGCATTTCAGGTTTTACAGCCCCCTGATTTCTTCTTTATTTGTTTTCCCCGGGTGTCTTAGACTTCTGTGCGTTCAACCACCGCTTAGAGGTAGCATTGATGTAATGATCTCAAATTAAGAATGCATTTGTAGCAAATATACATGGAAAAGCACAGTCCTCAGTGTGCAACCCCCAGCAAGAGGTGGGGGCCTGCTGTCCCAATAAGAAGGAGGATGGTGAAGGCAAGTACTGTGCATTTTGGGAACAGGGAAAAGAATGGGAACACTGTGGGAGGAGTTGTTGAAGTGAAGAGTCCATGTTCTCCCCGGGCAGAGGACGCAGGTAGCATCCCTGGCTGTGGGGCTGCTGCGAGCAGCGTGGGACATTAACCCTGGGTGGATCCCAGCAGCGCCGGGGGAATAGCTCTAAACCCAATTTAAATAGGGGGGGGGGGGGGGAGGCTGAAGGGGGGCTGAACATTTATTAACATCTAATCCTGTTAAGATTTTCTACACCATATGTCTGAGCAACAGAACATGTGAAATGTGTACTAATTACTCCTGCTTGTGTCATGTGTGTATATTTTATATGCAGTCCCTGACCTTTTTGTTAATAACTTCACATTATATTCATTGACCTGAAACAAATTGAATTCAGTGGCACTCACTCAAGAATTGAATTACATAGTCTTCTTAATTGGTCTCTTATTTAAATGTGGAAAAGTAACAGTTTACCACCTGTAATTTTTTTTTTTCCTTAAGAAATTCCTCTGGAGCATGTGCCCGCCTGCCAGGGTTGCGTTGTTGGGGAATTATAAGGGAAAACCCGAGCCCTGCGTGTGGCACAGGAGGAAAGCCACAGGAGGAAGCCACATTGCACGGCCATCCCGTTGTCTCCCACCACCCTGGCGGGAGCTCTGTGTAGCCCAGCGCAGCCCCCGTGCAGGCAGCCCAGTCCACATGGGGCAAGCAGCGGCTGCTGGCGCTCTCTGCTCTGTGCTATACTGATGCAAAGTTAATTGCCAAAGCTGCAAAGGAGAGGCTTACTCCTTACTTACTATATTTAACTTAAAAATGCAAATGTTATTAGTGTCCTGATCATTGATAAGAGTGCCTTTGTGCCATGCTTTAACCTCCATTAGGGAGGATTATGAGAACATCGCCACATTGGCATTTTATAAGTGTCACTATGACAGCACTTGCTGCACAAATGCCTGGCTGTCACACTGAGGTTTATCACCAGGTTTTTTCCTCCGAATGCAGACTAATAAGCCCAGAAATTACAATTGCCTCCCTGCCGAATCTGTGATAGGCGGAAATAATGATATCAGTGCCCTGCTAATCTCCTTGCCTCCGCGCTTGGCACCATCCTATTGAGTCACCTGTCATACGCCGCTTTGATGAGGCGAATTCAATCTCTCAGCTATAATGACAATGGAGCCATTTTAATGTTTGGAAATGATTATGTGAAGGTTTCTCTTTGCTCTGTCTTGGCAAGCAAACCAGGTCAGTGTTCAGTCTGTGTCTCCTGCTGCCGCTAACGACTTGGAAGGAGCCAGGCTGTATTAAGTGAATATGCCAAGTTATTAGAAATGAGACGCCAAAGGCAGCTTTGGGGGGAGGAGTTGAGGGGGAGCAGGAGGAAAGAAGGGGTGCTTGTTTTATTTCCTTTTCCACGCCAAAACCCAAACCCGAGGAGATGCTTCATATGCACAAGCCTCTCACGCTTGCATGGCATGGCCACACGTGCAGAGCAGCACGAACCTTATGGCCAAGCACAGCGCTCTTGTTGCTTCTGCGCAGACACCCCACAGCCCCTGCTCACTCCTGTGGCTCTGTGGTGTCATGGAGCTCCCATGTTCATCCTGTGACAGCTTTAAAATAAAAGGCGATCCTTAAAATAAAACAATGAAAGAAACCTATTCAGAGCTGTGGATAGACCCTCTTGTCTGCTCATGTGTTGGGCTGGTGGAGGGGAAAGTTTCCTGCTCCGATGACAGGGGAGCAGCAGGGGGCAGGCTGGGCAGGGACAGCCCTGCCAGGTGCACAGTGCTGCCTTCGTCACCCCAACTTATCTGAACAAGTTCTTGTGGAGAAAGCGAATTCCTCTCCTTCTCAAATGGATGGCTCTCTGATTTCAGCAGTTTCTGAACCCAGGCTCACCCTAGACACACAGTGTGTTTCCTTTACATATGGACTGAAAAGCTTTTTTTTTTTTTTTTTTTTTTCCCCTTAAAAGGAAAATAACTGCATTTCTTCCAGGGGAAAGGCAGCAGAGTGAGGGGGATGCTCTGGTGCAGCTGCAGTGGCTGAGGCCCCTTCCCACCTGTGCTCTGGCCACCAGGTACCTGCAGCTTGGCCCCTGCTCTGCCATGCTCACACCTCTATCCTCTCTCATCGGCGGGGTCTGCGCCTGCTCTCAGACAAGCCCCTGCTCTTGCAGCCCTGCTCCCACCATCTCTCCTTCCTGTTCAGCCCCAGTGGCACTGAGATGCTTTAGAAGCCATTGGGCGCATCGAGCGGTGCTCGTGCATGTGTTGCATGTGATCTGTCATCTAGCAGAACCAAAAATGTACATTCAGATTCGTAATACCTTGGTAACTTGAATCACTGTCCTTGCAGGCTGTGAGCCAGGGCACTGGGGCTGTGGTACACCCTGCAGCTGGGCTCTAAAGCACGCCCCGAGGAGTCTGTGCCCTGCAGCCATCCCAAACACACGCAGCCCTCTTGCTCCCCAGGGGCCAGGTCCCTCCCAAGCCTGCAGCTGCCTCTTCCTGCCGGGTTGGGCCTGGCAAGGGCTTCATCACATGTGGTTGCAAGCACTGGAGCCACCGCACCGACTGCGTGCCCGGCATTCCTGGGAGTGCTCCTCACCCCCTCCTGGCTGGCGCCGGCCGCTAGGCTGTTAGTGCTTATTAATACAACATTAATTTTCTGAAATCTTGACCAACTCTTTGATAAGGGAGGAATAAAGAAGCAGAATTTCAGATGTCAAGCTTTTATTAATGAAAGTGTTCAAGGCCATCTCTGGATGGATATTACAGGCTGCTTTCACCGTGCTCTTCAGTTTATGAAAAGCAATTGTTTAGCTGTATAGAGAGTATAGAGCAGAATCAAATTGACCTGCACGATACAGAAAGTAGCACTGAGCCCATTTAAATAAGGGTCCTTTGAAAGAAATCTTTTTTATTATAGATGAGTGCTGAAATTATTTCAAGGAAGTGATTATCTGTCTAATAATTTTAAATGCATGAGCGGCTTCAGCCCATAAAATTAAGGCAGAGCAAAGCGGCGTGCTCAGAGAGGCGCTTGGCACGCGAGGACACGGGCGGCCCTGCCTGCGCTGAGGGACGCTGCTGGCAGGGGATGCGGGGATGTGTCGGTCACCGCTGCGGAGCCCACGCGTGGGGCCTCAGCACCACCACGCGGCCCAGCGTCTCCCCAATTAAGGCCAGCAGCCTAATTAGGGCTGCGCCCCGCTGCAGCCGCCCCATGGGGGCACATCAAAGCCTGCATGGGGAGCGCACAGGGGCAGTGCACGTTCAGCGCAATTACCGAAGTTAAGAAAACATCCCTGTAATTAGCCAGGCAACTCTAAGCACGAAGAATGGAAATTAGTCACAGTGCAATAAATTAGTCGGTGCATATATTACGTGCCGCGAGCACCCCAGGGGCCTCCTGTTTGCAAGGCTTTGGTTTGCAACCCCATGCCTCTCAATAAAGCGTTCATCCCTAGGTGATTATGTTCCAGTAAAAGGAGTTTTTAACTGAATTACAAATTTTCTTTTCTAATTCTTTTGTAGGCAGAATTGGGGTCCCTCACTTTTTTCTTTTCTTTCTCTCTCTCTCTTTTTTTTTTTTTTTTCTGACAGTGCAGGGAGCAAAGCCACTTCCCTCCCCCTTCAGCTAATAATTAATTTTCAGCTTTTCAGGGTGCTTCAAGACCCTGCATTGTTTGCTTTAATTAGGAGCAGTAGTTAAGGAACTATTTTTGAAACCCCTCCCCAGTTTTGAACTATTTTAGCTGGCGTTTCTTTACTGGGGGAAGGAAAGGGAGATGGGGGGGCGGGGGGGGAGCAAGCAGGAAATTGGACTGTATCAGCACATAACATTTGCATCAAAATAATACAGCCAGCAACAGAAAATCACAATCACATCACTTAGAAGGAAGGAACAGAATACAAATTAAAGGAATAATGTAAATTTTTTGCCATTAAGCTTCAATGACCATTTGAAATGGTGCAAGGCACAAAGGTTTTGATGAGCATCATCCAGTTTGATTATTCATACTTGTGCTTCTGCTTGAATTAAAGTAGGAGTGCTAGAGCCTGTTAAAGCAAAATATTTGAATTGGTAGTGAACTCTCACCTTTACTTGCATCCATTTACTTTTCAAATGAATACCAGATAAGTTAGTGCATTTTATAATCGGCCTGTTTTCCAGCGAGTGCTGTCATTACATACCAATTTCTTTTAGAAGTGCTTCCTAAGAAACATTAAATACTCACAAACAAGGCTCTGTCCGTCACCAGCAGCAATCCGTGAGCAGACCCAGGGCTTCGTGCCCTCCCCGCCTGCCGCGTGCTCACCCGCCTCGTTAAGCCCAGCTCATTACCAGCCCAGCCATGCGGAGCTGCCCCGTGAGTGCCCGGACACTGCTAGCATGGCTGGACCCTGCCTGCCCCTGTGGTTCATGGGGGCTTGAGTCCTTCCCATATGAAAAGTAGTTTTTACTTTTTTCGTTTTTCTTTTTTTTTTTAGCCAATATCACCACCAGGACCCCAGCCTGAGGAGGGGATGTCTGAGGGAGCCGACCTTTGAGTGTAATCTCCTGCTTTGCAGCATCACCAATGTTACCCTGCTCTGGTGCATGCCATGAAGGGATGGAGATTGCTTCCAGAGGGGAAAAGTGGTGGGGAAGGACAGCACTTGGCACAGCTCTCGGGTGCTGGGTTGCAAATAATGGTCACTGCATAGAAAAAAAACAAGGAGAGCCAAGGCAAGACTAAAAGAGGTGGCGAGATCTGTCCCAGGACACCTCAACAAGGACCTGATGCCAATCGGCCTGAAAATGCTGGCGATTTTGCCGTTTGCAGAAGTGAGAGCAAAACTGGCCAGATATTTGCTAATTGTGAAGTAAGAAGACACAACAAGGTTTTAAAACTGAGCCTTTTATAAAGTAAACATATTTTAAGATAACTCAGTCTTCCTTTAAGAAAAAAAAAAAAAAAAAAGAAAATCAGAGGTGAGATTTCAGGTTGCTCACATGCAAATACTGGCTTTGGATAATGAAGACGAAAGTGTCCTGGAAGTTCAGTTTTACGTGTGTGGGTGTGCGCAACAAGGGCTAAAAGATTGTGCCAATGTACCAGCAGTGTAACTCAGCCCTCAGTGAAAAGTTTGAGAGGCAGCCCCAGACAGGTGATTCATTTCGCTTTCTCAGTGCATTCAGGGAGTATGCACACCTCCAAAAAGACCTTTGGCACTTATTGTTCCTGCTCATTGTTTTCCATGTACACCGTGAATCTGAAGCCTCTGGTGGAAACCAGAACACAGCCTTTTGGCTTACTTGGGCCCCATGTCACCTTGGCTCCCTGCAGCTGTGGGGGTGCTTTACCCTGTCTCACTAAGTCATTCTGTAAAATCGAGGGGGAAAAATCAATGCAACTACACAGGGAAAACAAACAAACCTCCGTTTGGGCAATTTTAAAGCAGTCCATCACAAGCTAAGGAAGGCCAGGTTATTTAAATGGCAGAGGATGCTGAATGAATGCATGCCTTTGTCTCTGCTGTTTCTTCCAGGGTGATCGGGATTAAAACTGTGCTGCCAGGGTTAATTTTGAGCTGCTTCCCTTTTAAAAATGTTGTTCTCCTCTCCTCTCCTCTCCTCTCCTCTCCTCTCCTCTCCTCTCCTCTCCTCTCCTCTCCTCTCCTCTCCTCTCCTCTCCTCTCCTCTCCTCTCCTCTCCTCTCCTCTCCTCTCCTCTCCTCTCCTCTCCTCTCCTCTCCTCTCCTCTCCTCTCCTCTCCTCTCCTCTCCTCTCCAAGAAAAACAAACCAAAAGGCAGCGGTGAAGGAGTGAACACCTGCATCTCCCAGTCCGGAGACCAGGCCTGGTGACCTCTCGCAGCCCCACCAGTCCTGATGATGCTGTGCTGAGGCTCTGGGTGCTGTGAGATGCTGAGCCTGCCCACAGTACCCAGCAGGTCCCTGTGGATGGGAAAGCAGGGCAAGACGGGAAAATCTTTGGGATGGCACGGCCGTGGGAAGGAGCTCACTTACCCTCACCACCCATGTGCATGTGGAGCTGGGGAAAGCCCAGGGATCTCTCCCTTGGGGCATGCTGCTCTGCTTTATTCATCTCTACACACTTTGTTTTATTCTCCCCTCCCTGTTTCTTCAGCTGCTTCTTCCCTTCCCAGCACATAAAAGCCCTGCTCTCTTTTTAGGGTCATCCTTGTCATCCAGAAGCGAAGTCCCCCAGGTTGCCTGCTGCGTGTGTGTGGGCAATCACAAATTTGTGGTGATGCTGAGGCCCTGGAGGGAGAAAGGGGAGCACATTTCTGCCACAAACCACTGCTTTCAGGGATCATTCCACTCGAGTGGCTAAGAAGAAAACTGCGCTGATAGAAACTATTTTATAATAGTTGAGAACTTTATAACAATGCAGTACCAGCTGAGCTGATTTATTCTAATATGCCAGCATGGGGAATTGTTATTCACCAAAGCAGAAAATGGAGCTGGCTTTTCAAAGTGTTTAAAATCAAGCAGCTCTGAAGTCACCATCCGATTATTTATGTAATCTTTTGGTGGCCAGGCAATCACATTTCATTATGGGCAGTGCTACTCTGCAAATCAAATATTGCGTATTACCAAAACAACGCTGCGCCCCTGCTGGCACGGTGTGGATGCTCAGCGCTTCACATCCTGTGGCTGCTCCCGAAGGCACAGTGTCCTCTCTCTTGCATGGGGGGTGACAGCATTGGTGGCATCAGGGCCAGCGTGAGGATGTCATCTGATGCAGGAGGGTGGGAAGGTGATGCCTCCTCTTCTGCCCCACCAGCCGCATTAAAGTTTAACCCCACTTATCAGCTGCCTGCCAGGAAGCACCGGCTGATGGCTGTAAAGGTGCTGGTGCTCAGCAGGGAGACTGAGAGTGATGGGAGGGTGAGCAGGGAGAGGTGTAAGCATGGGTAGCCTGTCTGGCAGTGAGAAGAATGCCATATGCTATGGATTTGCTCAGAAATTAGGCACATCTGCCCAGGCTTGCTCTGGGAAGGAGGATGCGAAGGGCTGTTTGACGAGGAGGGCTGGCAGCACTACCAGGGTGAGAGACGGGGTGGCCATGGGTGACAGTGGCCACTGGGCAGGGCTGTCTGTCTTCTGCTCCGTGCCACCAAGGAACCATGCAGGGGAGGAGCTGCAGCCCCACACACAGGGGCCGGAGGTCAGCACCCTGCTCATGTATCCGTGCCTGTGTGCTCAGGCAGCTGCTGCACACACGCACCCATGCCCTCGCCCTTCCAGTGCCATCGGTGTGTGGCAGGTGTGCATACAGCCCAATGCTGCTGGCATGCTAGGGAACACCACGTGCAACTTGTGAGCATGTGTGTTTTTTCTCAGACTTTTCACCCCAGTGGAGGTACAAGAGAGGGCAGCAAACACAAAGGCGCCAGCAAAAAGGAGATGCTCTGCTAAGAGAGGGGCAGAGCTGGGGCAGCTCCTGCCTGCAGAGCAATTTTCTGGGAGGCACTTTTAGTGCTCACCTCTGTTAGGTGCCACATTGGGCATCCCCAGGGATGAGGGATGCCCAGGGCCCACCGCAGCCCCCTCTCCCCTGAGCCACAGGTGCTGCCCAGCCTGGAGCAGGCTGGGACATGGGGAGCATGGGCAGAGAAAACCTCTCAAATGCACAGAGGGGCCAGCTGCAGGCAGCACAAGAGGAGGTGGCAGCAGTGACCAGCCACTGGTTCAGAGCAGCTTTATTTCCCCGAAGCAGAACTGAGGGGGGAGAAGTGATCCAGAGCCTGAGTGACTTCTCCATCTCTTGCCCCAGTTATCTTGAAGGGAAAGGACAGGATTTACAAGCAAGCCTGAGTATTGTGCTGATCTTGCTACCAAAAAAAAAAAAAAAAAAAAAAAAAAAAAAAAAAAAAACAGGTGAGAAATGCTGTCAGGGAGAGAAAAGAGGGCTGATGAGTGCACTGCTGCAGGCTGAGGGGTATCAGCAGGGAGCCCTGGGAGCACTGCTGGCAGCGTTTCAGGTTTGCCGTGGGGTGTTCTGGTGCCTGATCGCCCCAAAGTGCTCCCTGCCCAGGCTGGGTGTAATCCTGGGTCCTCACCACAGCTCATCTGGTAGGTGCCATTCTGCGGAACAATGTTTTTCAGTTACTGGACACCAGCTCACCCGCACGCTCAGCAGCTGTCATTGCACAGGCTTTGTCATTCCGCTTTCCTCAGGGTACCTCGTATGGCTGAAGTTGGTTTCTGCGATAAATGGGCTGGGTTCAAAACTATGACTTCTCTGAACTTACTAACCTTACACGAAGGGGAAGGATTCCAAGAGCAATGGATAAAATTCAATTAACTGAGATGACAGAAAATAATCTACTAAGCGAATACATCAGGCAATTGGGGGCTTTCATACCTTTCAAAAAGGAAATAACCTATTTCTTTCCTTGTTATCTAATGACACAGGAGTTTATTTCTCTAGAAGCAGTTACAAATCTACCTAATGGGGCCTAAACACTGTTGCCAGGCAATTAGGGTTTTTATTGTGTGGCTAATTCTTTCATTTCCGTAGCTGGTGATTGTCATTACCAAACGCCACGGCTTGCAAGCTGCTCCCTCGTCAGAGAGCCTGTGTTTGCCTGTGCACGCACATCTGTCTGTCTGCATGTCTGCATGTAGGCACACACACTCGTGTGTTTGTATACATATACGTGTCCGTGGTGTACTGGGAGCAGGCTCTGGCTGAAGCATTGCTATTCAGCCTTTCAAGGGGAGCTGTTCCAGCTGCAAACGGGCGTTTTGCTGCCGAAATGCTCCCCCCTGAAGCAGGCAGAGCCCCAGAAAGATAAGGTTTTCAGGGGGGTGCCAGTTAGATGGCAACTCGGTCAGCAAGTGGGTGAAACCATCACAGGGAGCACGGGATGGGTGGCACGGCGCCTGCCAGTGCCTGCTGATCAGCGTGGGATCTGGGCAGCCTCTGCCAGGTGCTCTTAGGAGACCTGGGGGTGTGCAGCTGCGGGGATGGCTGCAGGAAAGATGGTGGAGGAGGCAAACTGGAGGCTGGGGAGCTCCCACTCAGGTGGGAATTCAGCTTCACGGGAGCACCAGCAGGTGTTAACCATGAGGTTATTTAACACTCCTTGACAGGCCGTCTGGGTTTGAGCAGCTGGGCCCCACACAAGGTATGGGAGTAAGTGCTTAGGGTTTTGCTGGGGTGAGTGTGCAGCCCCCAGGAACTGGTGTTGGGAGTGCTGTGGGTTTTGTGACTCTGGCTGTACACTGGTGACAGCAGGGAGCTTGCTTTCCTGGGAGCCAGTGGGCTTAAAAATAATAATCTTGAAACTCTTGGGCCATATTTTTTGCTTGCTGCCTGCGTAGCTGTACAGGACTGTCACCCATGCATGTGTATTTATTTATCTATCTATCTATCTATTTATTTATTTATTTATTTATTGTGTAGGAGAGCTGAGTTTCCCAGGAAGCCCTGTAGTGGCAGCAGGGGATTTGGGGAGAGCCCACAGGTCCCTAGGATGCACCTCAAAGATGTCAGGGAAGAGGAGACAGGGCAGGGAGGGGTTTTTGGAGCTCGGGGCCTGAGCTACTGACAAAGATGATTGGAAATAATCCTCTAAGTTGGTATTAGGGTTGCACCTCCTTTGTAAATCTTTATTTAGGAGAAGTCTCCTTTTCCATGCTGTGGGCTGTAGCAGCTCCTTTAGAAAGTAAATGCATAGGACTGTTAAGTCGGCGGATTATATGGCCATCACCCATGCATACTGAGTCTGCTTAGCCTAAACCTTCCTGAAGCCTTCATTAAAAAATGAGTATCAATGTTCAGTGCGTCTGCAACCTGCCAGCCTGGGCTGCCCACAGGTGGGGCCATTGAGCATCCTTCTGTCTGTCTGTTCCTGAGCACTCAGGGGTGATGGTTGCAGGGGTTCAGGGCCAACCTGCACTTGGCCCCAAAACTGACTGTGGGGTGAAACTATGCCCTGGGGGCCCCAGCTGCCACCAGCTGTCCTGCACAGGCAGGGCAGTGAAGATCAGGTGTGTGCAGCATCCCACAGCTTTCACACAGTGCTTGCAGTTGCATTATCAACTGCAACACTTTAATATGCCCTGGTAAACTAAGAGTGCGCTTAATTTCTTATCAAGCTTTTTTTTTTTTTTTTTTTTTTTTTTTTTTTTAAATCGGGGGACTTTCTTTTTGTGAGAATTCTTGTTTTGTGTTCTTTTGTTGTGTCAGTTTGCTGATAAAAGTACACAGTGGATTGCATTATGCTGTTAATTTTCCTTTTGGTATGCTTGCTACAATGACTTATTTTGTGTCTGATATATTATACAATTTTTGTAAGCTGATTTTAAATACGTTACTGCGCAAACTCTTTTTACAGCCTGTGTGGCTTTTGATTATGAATGAGTGCAGAGATACACGCAGGAGTATTATTTATATAAAATATATAAGCAGGAAGAATCTTCATAAATCACAAAATGCTATTATCCCAGGGGTTCATGACAGCCATATCTTTTTATACGGAAAACCAGAATACATTAAACAACACAGGCATTTGAAAGGGACGTTTCAAAAACTGTACAATTGCTCTATTTATTCAATTTGTTTATCACATAGCATTTAATATCTAAAGTCTGTTTTACAAAAAAATAAATCTTGAAATTAAGATTTAAGTAAAAATTTATTGAGTGAAGCTACCGTATCTGCCTGTGGTGGGGGTATGTTTTATGGTCCGAGGAATATGGAAATAAACAAAGCAAGCCTCAGACGCGCAGGATTTAGCTGGAGCTATCTGAAATAAGTTGTCAGGCAGAGCCCTGTGCCCATGGGGTGTATCCATGCCTGCTGTAGTGCTGGGATGGGGGTCCTGAGTGGAGCATCGCCCCACTGCCACCCTGCATCCCTGGGTCTGGGACAGCAAAACCTGGCTTTGGCTGCACTAATCAATAGCTGGGCCTCCCAGTTTGCTATTGCATTTAATTAAATAAATTTACCTTTTGAAGTCAAATCCATTGCAAGCAATTTAGATTCTGCTGTATTGCAATGTTTTTTGAGGTTACTAGTGCTTTTAACCACTGTCTAAAGTGCATACAGTGTTAATTAGCATATTTAGGATTAAGTAGATTTACCATGCAGTAATCATTCTCTAATTCACTAAGAACTATCTCTGGTGAATAGTGGACATTAATGACAGTTGCAAGAGCTTAGATATTACATAATCACTAATTACATTCTGCACAATTAGCGGAGACTCCTCAATGTGAATCGCTAATGGCTGATTGGTGTCAGGCGCCTGCTCGGCTGCGAAGGGACACAAACTGACTGTGGGGTGGCTCAGCACCCGCGGCCTCACAGGTCCTGGGCTCTGCAGGGCAGTGCCTGGGGATGACGAGCACCCTGCTGCTGCTTGGGTTGCCCAGCTTCTTCACAACTACCTGGGGAAATAAAGATGAGTTTTGTGCGCTACTGTGTTTAGCAGTTCCTTGCTTCTAATAATTTTCTCAGACAAACTAGGAAAGGCTTCATGATAAAATGCAGCATGATAAAACTGACTTATTGAGGGGAAGGATCTCTCTTATTAGTTAAGCAAGACAAAGGCTCAGGCAAGAGTGAGGTGTCCGTTATTCATCACCAGTTTTTAGAAGGGTAAAAAAATCTTCGGATTGAATTGCAAGGATGTTTGGATCAGACCCATAGTCACTTGAAAGTAGAATTCAGCCTCCCGCATTTGTCTGATTAAAATAAGGCTGTATGATTAAATAGTTGTTTCCAATTGCTTTGGAAGAATACCGAACTGGAAAGCAGCATTGGGCCCCTCTCCCTTCAGGTGTTAGGTGTTTTTAAATTAAGATTGCATGTGGTCTTAAAAGGCATTGTCAGAGCAAAAGCAATTTAACAAAAGGCAATGTATCTGGCAACTACTCTTCTGCCTGCCAAGTGCTCTTCTCAGCGAGTGCATTGTAGGGATGGCAGATTACATCTTCTGAATATTTTTGTCCGTTGCTTGGTTCATTTTCATAATAATAACTTGCATCCTTCTCTATCCTTTCATGTTGAAGGGTTGCAAACTATTACACAAACAGACCCGCTCCTGAAATGCTGCCACCTCTGAGGGAAAAGACAGCAGCTTTCGATGGTGGGCAAAGATGCCAGGGGACTGGGAAGCAGCAGAGCTGATGAGAGGGATGCAGGGGGCATCCAGTGCCTTGGCTGTGTGCGGTGTCACCTATGGAGCACAGTTATTAAGATTTAAGGCAGAGACCTGCTGCCTTCCTGGCATGTCCCTGAACCCTTTTTTTTTTTTCTCCCACTCACTTGTCAGCACCATGTGCTGCTGGTGGAGAAACCTGCAAAGGGGGCGAGCGGTCAGCAGATTCTGGGGTGCTGCCTGGGCTTTACAGCAGGAAAATAAATAAAATAAAAAATCCAAAGCATAAGTAGACCCCATCTTTCATTCTGTGTGTGAGCTGTGCTGGGTCAGTGGGAATGCAGACTGGCATTGCAGTGGTGTCCAAGCCGCACCTCCCCACGCCAGCCAGAAATAGCTCTGAAAGAGCCTCTGTTCATAGTCTTTTTAGAAATATATACATATTGTTTCTCTGGCTTCAGAATGGCTAGCTGCTTATTTGGGATAATGTGTGTCACTGCTCACATGCCATAGGTAGCTAATTGCTAAATGAGAGCTGTGTTCCTGCTGAGGTGCTGCGGAGCCCCCCGAGCACACTGGGCTCTGTGCTGCCACCCCAGCCCAGTGCAGCAAGGTGGGTTTGTGAGGCCCTGAAGCACCTCACAGTGCTCCTCACCTGAATTTCTAGCCACTTGTCCTGGAGTCTGAAAACAGTGGCCCTGAAGCGTCTTGCCTAGAAGCCCTGGCGTTAGCCTGCTGGGGGCTGTGATGCTCAGCGGGCAGGCACTAATCCCTCCCCAGCCAGCAGCTGCGGAGGCCCAGCTGCTGGAAAATGACTTTGGGAGTGCTGGGTTTAGCACTGGGCCCTTCGAAAGCCTGCTTTCTGCGTGGCTGGCGTGTTTTCCCCTCTGTCCGCTGCCTTCTGCCCCGCGTGGTGTGCGGATCTGGGCACGGGGCAGCATTTACATAAGTGAGGCTGGTGAAAGCAGGTGCTATTCCTTACATTAGCAGCAGAACATTTAAATCTTAATGACCGGCATTGTTATCTAAAAGACAGTGTTTTTCCTGCTGAGAAACTGCATTAGATTGAAGAAACAGAGCTCATTTCCATTCACTCAGCAGTCTCTCTAGAAATGACATGCAGTGCTTGAAACTGTTTATTTCCAAATTCAGGCCTCCTCCGCATCAGTCATCAGCTTCAATTACCAGTTTTCCGGAGCCGAGCCATCAGGCAGTCTGACACGAGGGTCCAACCTAATTCCCACCTTCTCCAAAGTCAAGAGCATAATGTGCAGATGAAAAGGTGGAAAATAGCCTGGACTTCATTAGCATGCAGCGCCCGGCTGTTCATTTGCTTGCTGCGAATGGAAGTTCTGACACTCGGCGCCTTCTGCAATATGAGAAAAGTCCTCTTCAGAGTATGTGATGTCCTTACCCGCGAGGAAAGGTCATCAAAAAGGCAGGCTCTGACCTCGCTCCCTGCTCTTCATGACTAGTTTATTGATTCCAGGAACACCTCATTACATGCTGGATCAACATATTATTGCCATGTTCAGCGACTGAATTGTTTACAAGTGTCTTTATAACCAGCAAAAGCCTTCCGGATGATGCATGACTACACTCATTTGGATGTGACCTGCCAATTATGTGTTATCCGATATGTTGCTGTGTGTCTTGATCCCTGACCAGGCCCGCTGCCCTGCATCAGCGCAGTCCCATTTACTACTTCTTTCTAACCGCTCTTTGGGAAAGTGTCCATTAGCCTGTCAGTGTGTAAATTTTTTTTTTTTTACCTCTGCTACAGGAAATCTGAGCGTTATTGCTCTGTCATTTGCTATGCATGAGGTTCATAATCAGTTGGGGGAAGAATTTTTTTATGGCATTGTCTGATAACCTACACGATTTGCAGTCAGCGTGCATGGTGGGGAGTATGGCTGGCTCCAAGCTGCACGCAGCCCTGCCGGAGAGACCTGTCATATTTTATTCAGGCACGAACACTGCCAGGCCAGTGATTTATTCACAGGAGGGAAGGCAGAAGCAAATGCCCCCTCCTTCCCAGCCTCTCTCTTCCCTGGCTCTAAAGGTTCAATAACTTACCACCTAGTGCATGTATTTTTCTCTTCTACATATTTTTCTGTGGTTTGCATTATCATTTGCCAAATATATTGTGATACATTATTTATCTGTGGTCTTCAGCTGGGTGACTTTGTGTAGTTCACGCACACACTGACACAAGAATTTCAAAAACAAATCACAGGGCATGACTAGTCTTTTAATCGCTCATTACAGACACTTCTATAGCTCAATCTAAAAAAAAAAAAAAAAGTGGAAAAGCAACTCGATCAGAAAGTCCATAAAGAGAGATTGCTCCAAAAAGAGCCACTGAGAAAGCTGCTTAAATGACTCCATTTGCTGCTCCCCACCTTTAGTGATGATTCTTCTGATGGCGCCTGGAGGGTGCAGAGCCAGTCAGAGACATAGGGGAAGGAGGTGGGGGTCCTGAACTGTGCTGGCCCTTAGGGTCACCTCTGCTTTGAGGCTCCAAGGGAGAAATGTGGCTCCAGGGATGTGCCTGGGTGGTGCTGGAGGAAAGGCCGGGGCACCAGATACCAGCCATTTCTGACCACTGGAGATGTTTTCTCTTGGTGCTGGATTTCCATGTGCAGCCAGGAGTGAATGCAGTGGGACTGGTGTGTGTGGGAGCAGCCAGTAGCACAGCCCCAGGGGTTGTGGGGAGGGATGTGAGTGGAGCACCCTGAGATCTGGGGGTGTCTTGCTGTGGGAGAGGTGGAGGGGAGCACCATGAGCCCTGAACATCCGCGATAAGATGCGATGCCCTGGGCTTGGTGAGCACCAGGTGTTATTTGTCATAAGTGTAATTATGTGGGAGGGGAGAGCCCAGCACCCTCCAATAAACTGTCAGTGTTGGTGGGGTGGACTTGGCTGGTGGAGGGTCTCCTGCCCTCCTCTGGTGGGCTGGGTACTCTGCTGGCCCTGCTGAAGAAGGGGTTGCAGAGTCACTGTGAACCTTTGCCAAGGAAGCAATGTGGGCACTACAGCTCTTAGAAAGTGCTTTAACAGCAGTGAGGGGAACATTTAAATCTGTCTCTGTGTGGAGAAGATACTTAAGAGGGAGCTCAGTGCTCTGCAAAGGAGCCGTTGTGTGTTTGTCTGCCTGGGGATGCTCTCCTGAACCAGACCCACATTGACCTTAAATTGGTTGTTCTTTAATCCCATGCCGAATGGATGAGGGAGAGACAATGTGTGCCTGAGGCATCCTGTCCCACCTCTGCAGTAATGATGGGTACTGGTTTAAAACAAAAACAACAAACAAAAATCCACAGAAGCGCATGAAGCTGTTTGCTAGCTTATTTATTTTCTATCTGTGGTTTGCAGATGGCTTTCTGTAGAGCTGTTTCCTATTCGAATTAGCTGTGGGCAGCAGCTGCGATGGGGCATGGCCGAGCAGCAGGGAGAGGCTGGTTTGTGCTTGGCCACCTCACCCAGGGAGACCTGGGGTGCCTGCGGCAAGGGGGGACCCCGCGCGGGGCAGGTGGCGCCTCCGCAGGGCTTTGTGGCCTGGCTGGAATGCGACACAATCTGTGCACGTGTAGCGCTGCCTGCTCAGAGCTCTGCAAACATTAATTAAGTTGCCTAACACCCGCTGGCAAGTGTTGGTGCTGAAATCCTCTCCCTGTGGTTAAGTTCAGGGACCAAAGGGGCTTAAGAGCTTCAAGGGTGAGCTGATGGGAGCAAGGAGGCAGGGTCTCGAGTGCCCTGCCTCGTTGTATCTTCCTGCTTTTAAAAAGCACCATGCCAGGCCTGGGCTCCCTTGGAGCTGCCCCTGCTGCCAGAGGCGTGGGGCAGGCAGGGGTGTCCCGGGGCAGGCTCTGTTCGGGGCTGGGTCCTGGCGGGGACCTGGGCTGCTGCTGCCCAGAGGCATTGGGGGTGACCAGCAGCTGTGTTATCATTGCCTGCAGTGGCAAACCAAGGGGTTTGTGCTTTCAGAGGCGCTGGGGCTGCTCATGCAGGGCACAGATGGAAAGCAGGGCACAGCTGGAGCTGGGGACGTGCCTGCACGCACCACATCCCCCTTGACCATGTGGGAGCAGCACCTGGTGGGTTTGGGCAGGCAGCGTGTGGGTGAAGCCCAGGGGCACTGTGCGGAGGTGACGGGGGAGGTGGGAGCAGCAGAGCCGGGTGGGGGGTGTGAGTCCCTGGCTGCAGGCGGGGCCAGGAATGCTCTTCTTCCTCACAACAGCCCAAAGTGTTCAGAGTTTGGGGTTTAGCCAGGCCCGCCTTAACAAGGGGTCATTTAGTTTCCCAAAGAAAAAATGGGGGTTGCATTCGGGTGCAAAACTGACGTGTTTTTATTAGAAACGGAGCAAAATATAATCTCGGGTCAGAGCAGCACCAGGCTCTGGAGATAGCACAGCGGATTGATCTGCATCTGAATTTTGGAAAGGAGAGAGAAAAGAGCCCATTTACCTGCAAATCCCTGGGCCTTTGCAGCCCCGAAGCTGCAGGTGTTGGATATGCAGGGCTCTGGTTCCCCATTGTGAGCTCTGGGTTTTATGCTGGTGTGACTGCTGAATCCCGTGTTACAATCGGGTAATGCCATGCCCCAGCGAGGGCTGTCAGTGGCAGGAATTGAGTCTGCAACCTCTGAATCTTAATGGAGGGTCTCTGTGGCCAGTGCCGGGCGCTGCCCCTCAGTGGCATCCCAGCTTGCAGCCCCCTCCCGATGGCCAGGCCAGCGCTGCCTCGCGTCGCGTCGCCTCTGCTGGGTGAGCCTGCAGGGCTTTATTGAGTCCCAGGCACTCATCCCCATTTGGCACTTGATCCTTGTGTTTCCATTGATGTCATTATTCCTGGATTCCTATTCATCGCGTAAATTTTCTCTTTAGAAGGGAGAGAAAAACCAACTAATCTTCATGACGGCAAACACAAAACTTGCATGACTATAGAGGAGCATTAACCTTCCCTTTACCCTGGAGAACTTCATAATCTTTTAAAAACCACCTTTTTATTAATTTGGAGTGATGCTTAGCGCCTGGTGGTAGTGAGTGGCAGCGATATCGCTAGTGGACCCTTGGCAAATTTTGGTGTGGTTTTGCAGCTGCTTGGCACTGCAGACACATGGTTGAACCAGCCCTGGTGCAGCCCAGGGTGTAAGCTGGGGGCGTGCAGGAGGTGCCGGGGGTGTGGAGGGCCTCCACCTGCATTGTGTTTCTGTGCTGCACCTGTGGCAGGCTCTGGAGAGGCGAGTCGGTGTGCAGCCCTCCCAAGGAATTTGCACATGGGGACTCGGCACGGACTCCTGTGGGGTCAGGCTGGGGGCAGCTCCACACCTCAGCACACATTACCCCTGCTAGCCCCAGCTCCCAGCCTGCCGAAGCAAGCCAAGGATCCTCGCTTTGTGCCTGGCTCCTGGAAGACAGGGGTGATGCTGCCAGGCCAGGTTTGTAAAAAAGTGGCTGTGCCTTGAAACTGCAGTGTCAGGACGCCCCATGGCACTGCCCCTCGCCACAGCCCCCGTTAGCAGAGGCATGTTGGATTTATTACAGCGTTCAGGGTACAAATTTAATTTTCCTTCTCATTGCACTCCAACAGAGTAATTGGACATACAGCCCAGGACTGGGACAAGGGCAGTTATTTGTCTGGCAAACACAATTAGACGGGAGCTCTGAGAGGCAGTTTGGGAACTGCATCTCCCGGCCACATCTCACTCTGCCACGAGCCACCTGTGCCTGCAGCATGTTTTGGAAACGGGCTTTCTGCAGGCAAGCTTGGCTGGTGCGTGGGGCACAGTTCTTGCCGAAACCAAAGCTGGGGGATTTGGAGGATTTGGGGGCAGCAAGCACCCAGCTGTTGTTGCTGTTGTCCGCTGAGCAGGTCTCGGTGTGGAGCTGGGCATTCGCAGCTCTGCGCTGAGGAATGTTTGCCAGTATGTACGGATCGATGCTGCATACCCTCATTAAAGTGCGAGGACATCGAGCCTAGCGCTTCTTATCGAGACTACTCAAAACTTCGATGTAGTTTTCAATTGCTTCAAGCGCTTTTGCTGCAAGTGTTACATTAAGCAGAGAAAGGAATGGTTCTGTACATTCAATTTAGACCTGTGAATACAAGAGATGGAACAGCAATTTGAAATACAGCGTGGCTGCCTTGCTGGGAAGCCAATTTCTTTAAAAGACCAACCGTGTGGTGGGGACGGATCCTGCAGCAGTGCTAGCACCTGCCTCTGAGCTGGGGGCTCCTCACACTGAAAATGAAGGTGGCGTATTGCCACACACTGGAACAAATTAGCCCTTCCATTCATCTTCATTATCCACACAGTTTCACTGGATCTGAGCTCACTACAAGTGGATTCCCAATATCTATGTAAATCTCTCTCTTTCTACACGTATCCATTCACACTTATTAATACCTATCAGAAGCAACGCTAAAAACACAAGCCATGCAGAAGAGGAAATTAGCAAAGACCATCCGTGTCTGCGCAAGGTTATCATCCCGATTACACAGCAGAGAGGGGATTGTTGGGGTATTACCCCTATAATTATTGCTGTTGGTTGTATATTAAATGTGTGCATTTAAAAATAAGTCAGGCAAGTCTGGTGCCACTGCCGTGGTGTCAGAAGCTGCAGTGGTTGGCGAATGTGGCGATGGGCTTCCAAACCCGTGCTGGGGGGAGGAAGGAGCTGCTTTGGTTTTACAAGGCTGGATTTCCTCTGGAAAGCAAAGGTACAAGTCAGGCTGCCCTTGCTGAGTTGCAAGAGGGGTTCAGGAGGCTGCTCTCAGCCTCCCTCCCTTTGAAGCTGGGGCAAGGGAAAGTGGGAATTTCCAAAAACAAGCATTGCCCCTTTGCAGCTTGTGCTGCAGGGAAGGAGGCAGCTGAGGAGCATAGATCTGAGCTGCCCTGCAGCCTGAACGATTAACCGCCGTTTGTGTGGGCACCAATGATGCTGCCCATAAAGCCTGACACAGACCCAGCAGGGATGTAAACCTTGAGCCCCAAAGGTGCTGGCAGGGTCCGTGGCCCCGCGGCAGCTCCATGCAAGAGGCGCGTCACCCAGGCTGCAGCTCTGCACATGCAACCCCACTCCTGCAGCCCAGGCAAAAATTGTCTGAAACTGGGGGGGGGAAGAGTTTTTATTAATTACCAGTAATTACTTATTTCGCATACTGTTATTGATGCCTTTTTGTTGCAAGAAGCTGATTATATGTAAAAGATAAGGACGAAAAATGTCCGTCCAGGCATCTAAATCACGGGAGCAAGGCTACAAAGCTCTGACCACACGTAGCAGGCCTTGCCAAGTGTTTCAAAACTGAATAGTCATTGGGTTGGCAGATAATTCAGAAACTATTTGTATGAGCTGTTTATCAAATTATTAACTGCACAGATGTTGTTTGGTTGAAGAGCAGCTGAACCTTCTCTTTGCCAGCCGTGAAGACAAAGGTCTGCAGGAATAATTGGAGATGTGCATGGAATATTAAATTAATTTACTGCTCTTAATTCTTATGCAAATCCTGACCTCTGATAGAGCCTATCAATTACCCTGCACATAGGGAAAAGAAAGGAGAACAGTTTCTTTCTTTTCTCCCCCCCCCTTTTCTTTTTCTTTTTTTTTTCCCTGTTGTTCTTCCTTTTTTTTTTCTTTTTTTTTTTTGTTTCTTTTTTCATTTTGAAAAGGAACTTGGAAAAGGAAATATTCAGGGGAAGAAAAAAAAAAGCCATTTGTGGGAGAAGCAAAGAGCTGGGATTATTTAATTGAGTCTCCTGGTTGCGGCGATGTCCTCGGGGAGTACGGGTGCAGTTTTTAAAATAATGGGGGGAGTCGGGGAAGCCTGGGAATGGAGGCCAGGGCCAGGCCAAAATAGCTCCACATGTGTGTGTCAGGAAGGCATTGGGGGACCGAGGCTCAGCCGTGGTTTGAGGGGGATATGGCCCTGCTCTGGCTAGATTTGGGGGCTGGCTGGAGCTTGGGTCTGCCACGAGAGCAGTCCCGGTGCTTGCCACCACTACCAGGGTCTGGGTTTGGGGTCGGGGTGGGCGCCTTCGCCCCATGAGGGCTTTGCGCCATGGGGAGCGTGGCCGCCTCTGTCGGTAATTAACAGAAAAGAAGAAAGGCAATTTGTTGCTAAGTCTATTGTGAAATCCCAGGTAAAATGAAGTACAATTTAATTGGTCCTCGTTAAAAAGAGCTATTTTTCTAATATGGAGAAAAGGCCTCGTCTTCGGCACTTTTTTTAATTGGGGTTGTGTATGCACTGTTTAAAAAAGACTCCGGTCCTTATTCTTTCATCATATTTTCTAATAAGGATAAATAAATAGGATGAATAATGCGATCGGTCTATCCCTCGACCTCTGAAAGACCTCAGCAGCGAAATGATGTTTCAAGCTCCTTTCGTCACATCCAATATGCGCTGCCTTTCAGCTCTCCGCAGCCCAAACAAAAGCCATACAACAATATCAATTAATCATGCAGCAGGCAAACAAGGAGATTTATTCCACTACAAATAGCCTCACAGAGAGACGCTGAATGGGTTTGATTAGCATGAGAAAAGAGGAGCAAAACTCCACAGTTCAACAGCTAAAGAGCAATTTGATGGGGCTGGGATTGGGAAATTACTTGATTAGCGGCTGGCGGAGCACAACACGCTCAGGAGGCCGCGAGTCGCAGCCCCGCCGCCGCCAGGGGCCGGAGCCCGCGGGGCCGGGCACGGGGCAGGGAAAAAGGGGCCGGGGCCGCCACGGGGAAGCCCCCGCTCGGCTCGCGGGTGGCTCAGCTCCACGGGGAATGAGGCTGAAACCGCTTCTGTTTTCGGAAAATGATAATAAAGCGGCTTCGAGGCTGGAAGAAAACAAACTAAACTAAACTAAAAAATAAATAAAAAGGGGGAAAAAAAAAAAAAAAAAAAAAGGCCAGACCCCAGCACCCTCCTGCCGGCCTGCGCCGGGCTCCGCCAGGTTCCCCCGTGCCGCCGGGCAGAGGCGCCCCCTGGCCGCCCCCCGGCACTCCAAGTCCCAGCCCCCCCCGCCAAGCAGCAGCCGGGGGCGGCCCTGCTGGCCCAAAGGAGTAAACCAAGCATTTAAAAAAACGGGGCAAAAAAAAAAAAAATGAGGAAGGGGCAGCGGGAAGCGGGACAGGACACGGCCGGGCCGGCGGCGGCGCCCCGCAATTTGTTCCAATGGGTGGCTGTTAGCAAGCTGGCAATTTGAGCCGGCTGGGTGTTATTTAGTGCAATATGAAATCAAATGATCCTATTTCCCAAATAACAGCCTCTGTGAGGAGACGCGGACGCCCTGAAAAGGTAATTGTCTCCTGATGACATCCCCACCGCACCGCCGGGCTGGGCGGGCAGGGCCGGGGGGGGGGGGGTCCCGCTCCGCTCCGGTACCGGCCGGGCTGGGGGCTCCGACGGGCTGGGGGGCGGCCTCGGTACCAGCAGCACGATTTCGTCTCCCCACCGCGGCGGGACCCGGAGGGAGCCTTTGGAAAACCCCAATTTGTTGCCGGCGTTGTTCTCGCTGCCCTCTCGGCAGAGCCGTTGCCCGCCACGGCCGAGCACCGAGTCCCCTGCCAGCCCTGACGGGGTGCGCCCCGGGGGCTTTGGGGTTTTGGGCAGCGCTGGGATTGCAGACGGGGACGAGCATCCCCCCCTGCCACCCCCCGGCTGCGGCTCCCGGCCCGGTACCGCTGCCGGGGGGCTGAAGCTGCCAGAAGTAAAGCACCCGAGGGAGAGAACGGGGGAGAGGAAGAGAGAACAAATAATAATAATAATAATAATAATAATAATAATTATAATAAATTTTAAAAAAGGCGAGCACGGAAAGAGGAGGAGAAGCCGGCGGGACCTACCTGGCTCCGCTGCCCGCCCGGATTTTCCTTTTCTTCCCCATCTCGTTGGCGGCAGGCAGCGGCGTGGGGATTGCAGCGGGCGGCTCCGCTGCCCCGGGGCCGAAGGAGAGCCGGAGGTTGGCAGCAAGTCCCGAAACTGCGGGTGGAGGCTGCTTCCTTTGGGTGCTCGCTCGGGGCTGGGGGTCGGTTGCTTGCTTGCTTTTCTTTCTTTTCCTTTTTTTTTTTTTTTTTTTTAATTATTATTTTTTTTTGTTAAATGTATATATATATATAAAGAAAAAGCCTTTGCCTAGCTCAGCCCCTTCTCCTGCTGCCGGTGCCGGGTTCGGCGGGCCTGAGGGAGGCCGCAGGACGCAGCGCCCGAGTCCCGGGGGGGGGCCGCAGCTCCGCGCTGCTGGCACGGCTGCCCGGGGCGCCGCGAGGTTCCCGTGCGGGGAAGGGACGGGGAATTGCAACAGAGCCATCGGGGGTGCCCCCGGCTGCCTGCGCGTCCCCTCCCCTCGGCGCTGCGGGGGGAAGCGGCGCGGCTGTGTGTCCGTACGCCTGCCTGCCTGTCTGTCTGTCTGCCCGGCAGACAACCGCGGAGTCCGCGGTGTTTCCAGCCGGGGAGCGGTTATGGACTTCCCTTGCACTTCTTTTTTTTTTTTGTTTGGTTCCGTGCGTTCTTTTATTAAAAAATTAATTTAAAAAAAAAAAAAAAAAAAGCGCATAATCCCTGTAGGAGAAGAGGTAGCTTTGTGAAAGAGTTGCCTTCCCTTTTAAGTCCGTTTGGGGAAAAAAAAAAAAAAAAAAAGGCAGAAATGTAATCCTAAAATATGCGAGTAGAGGGACTCAGAATAAGCCAGAGGCTGACTTGCATGTGAGCTCTGGGTTCGTTTTTCTGCTAAAACCTGCTGAGCAGGGTATATTTACTGACCGAGAATAAAGGCTTGCTCGTGGAAAAGTTTTTGGACTGCTGCAGTTGCCATTGCTGCTCGGGAGACAAGGACCGGCCTGTCAGTATTTAGCAGGCAAGCCCCAGCCACAGTGGGTGCCGAGAGCCCCACTCAGGTGCCCCAGTTCCCCCTGTCCCTGTCCCATCCTGTCAGGGACAGGCTGCCTCGGGACCACTGGCCTGTGCCCAGTGCTTGCTGTGTGCTTCTAGCAACGGGCGAAGCGCTTGGGACCTCCAGCCTGAAAGTCAGCCCGGCGAGACAGACCCTTGCTATTCATGCATCCTACCTGGTTACCCGATTTACATCAGTGTTTACCCAAAAGTAGAGCTGAAGCCAATTTTAGAGTACTCTCTGAATGCACCGTTGGAATATTCTCCATCTGTTCTCAAGCCTTTTTGAGAGCTCCTGCTTCAGGTTCTTATTTTATATTTGACGTGATTATTTACTGTTGCATATACTAAATGGAGTGCAGAGGGCAGGGCCCAGTGATGCTTAGCTCTGAGCAGACACAATTTAATTAATTTAATAGTCTTATGCTTGTTCTCCTGCTTTTCAAATGAATGAATGGTTTATACACATGGTTGATTTCATTCATCGGCACAATAATCTTCTACATAGGACAGAGGAGAAAATAATAAATCACAGAAAAGCAGCACAGCACTTTGGGACGGGAAGTGAAAAATACTATGTCCTCTTGAAACTAGATTTCAAAGGAAGAAAATAGAGAAACAGCATATAGCTGTCACCTTGAGTGGCATGCAGACTGGCTCTGCTGGAAAGCACACCAGCTTCTCCGGCTGTTCCTAGGGTCAGGATGCCCACTTCCAAGCCTCATGCAGAAGTAAAAATTAAGTGGAGACAGTGACCAAATGGTCACTGGAAATTAGTTCAGAATTAAACATAATTCCAGCTCGACGGAACAGATTTTCCATGAATGCTGCTGTGGCTATTTTGCTGATCTGCTCGCTTTCTGTTTTACAGAGACACTGATGACTCGCAAACAATCCTGCTGAAATAGAAACATCTTTAAGAGGGTTTAAATATTTTGTTTTATGGTAGTGAGGGATCCTCAGGAGGCTCTCTGTTTGTAAACGTGTGTGTAAAGAGGAGCACCTCGCTACCTGTGGCAAGGGCTAGGAACAGCCACAGAATCTGGCTTCCCTCACCCCAAATGCCACTAAACTGCAAGACTCATCCAAGTGCTTCCCTTTGTTTCAAACCCTTGTAGCTTGGAGCACTTGTTGAACCTGATGACAAGTGCATCAAAGTGGCTGACAATTACGAAATAAACAAATATCATTTGAGGCATTTTTGAGCAGAATCCAGTAATACATAGATTAGCTTATTGATGTCGTTATCATGTCGAATATTATTCATACTTCTGATATTTCTGCTGTGCAGTAGCATTCCATGCTCAGTAAAGATCACATTATCTCGCTATGCAAAAGGCTTCATTAATCAAAACAGACAATAGGCCAGACATTCTCCCTTTGAGTCTAGGATTTTGGATCCTCCAGTCTTTTTACCTTGTCTAAATGCCTCGTCCCTGTCAACATGGAAAGCAACTCTACAAAACAGATCACTCTAAAATGCGGTGCTAAAAGGAAAACATCTAACTCAAAAGAATTTCTCAGTTATTTTATATCTTCCTTTTAGCATTTCATGATTTGTGGAGAAAAACTTTCTCAGTATTTCATTCAGTGCATCAGATCAATGCACTCACTTGTTAAAATACTAACAAAAGAGCCCAATGCATCTTTGTCCTGTAGAACAGCGGGTGCAGCATCTGCTAGATCAAGGATTGAGGACCTTGCTAGCTGTGCCTTGGCAGCAACCCCTTGGTGGTGAAGCGCAGCCATCAGGTCACTGCTTCCAGAGGGAGGATCCTGGCAAAAATGTGGCATGGCCCTGCCTTGGCACAAAGGACCAAGCTCTGAAGGAGCAGTGGGATGCTTCCACTTTGCCTGGTTGCCCCATGAATGGGCAGCTACAAACGCCAGCCCGCATGCAAAGGAGGCAGGGAGGTGCTCGGGCACAGGTTGATTCATTTGCAGAGTTTGGAGATGTTGGGTTGCACTTGCCATGGCTGGTGATCTCCATCTGCAGGATTTGACAAGGTTCAGCCCTGGTGGCTGTGGTCATGGTCTGTGCTGTGTGGTCGTGGAGGGTCCAGCCGCAGTCTGTGAGGAGGAGCAGCACAACTAGCTTTGCACCTCTGCTCCTGCAGTGACCCCAGCAAGCATAAAATGGCCTTTCCTGCAGAAATACAGCACAACCCTTTCAGTTGGAGCAATGGAGGTTAAAGTAGTGGTTGCACAGGGTACTCTGCAGCATGAGGCAGGCAGATGATTTAAGATAAGACAGGAGTCAAGCCCTTGGATGGCTTGCTCTGAGTAGCCTAGCTCAAATTCAGCCTCTTGTCTCACATCTCAGAAAACCTAAATCCAGTTCTCGTTTCTCCAGAGACAGGGAAACTCAGTGCCGTCAATCTACTCATTCCTCTTCAGACAACAACAGATATTTAAACAGAGACTAGAAGCTGCTGGTTAATTCATGTCTACATCTTAGAAACTGCGGTGACTTTGAATGATTGGGAAAGCAGAGAGACCTAAAACCTCCCAGAAATCCTCTCCAGACTCATGGCCTTGCAAGAAACAGAGAAGAGTCAGGTCATACATGAGCTCTCCTGGTCTTAGAGCTTCCCATGCTGTGGAGGAGACTCAAAAAGCACTTTGAGATGGCTGCGGACAGGGGGATTTCCCAGCAAGGGGCCTCTAAACTGGTCCCCTTCCCATGGCATGGCGTTTCTCACTCATTAACAACACGGCGGTGTAAACAGTGGTGTGTGCTTGTATCTAAATTCTACAGGATTAATTCTGAATTCACTGACAATGGCATTACTAGAGACTTTTCAATGATTTCAACAGGCTTTGGATAAGGCCCTTACATTCTTAATAAACATTATATGGCTTTAAATGCTGTATTCTTGTTCTTAAGTTTGTATTTAATCATTTATTATCAGTGGCTCCTGTGTTAACAAGTTCTTGCTGGAGAAACTCATTTCACCTGTCCTGTCGACAGCAAACACTGCATTCTTCAGTAAGACAATGTATTTTCTATTTATGCATCAGACACAAGTAATAATAGGTTTCAAGGAACTGTAACATTTAATAAAAGCATTTTATTACATTTAAATTTATTAAAATTTAAACATTAAATTCAACATGTTAATTACTGCTTCCATGCATTGACACTGACAGTCAGAAATGGATCCACGTAACTGCTCTGCTGAGATATGTTCACTGGTGCTATTTGCTCTTTGATTGCTAATGTATTATTAGTGCTCTTCATTTGGGACTTGATTCATTAACAAAAAGACTTATATGGGCATTATGCAAATTTTTGTATGTCTTTTACATAGTTACCAGGGCATGTATTATGAATCTAATTGAAAAAAAAAAAAAAAAAGAAAATGTATTCAGTTATGTCCTGGCTTGTGGGCAAGCTGCAGCTAAATGTACAGCTGCTCTCCAAACCAAATAAGAGCATAGAGGAAAAGCCTCTTTTCAGTATATCACAGCCTGGGCTTCTGCAAATCCCCTCCCGGTGAAATTGCACAACCCCTCCAGACTGCTGTGTTTTGATAGAAATAAAATGGTGGCAGAGAACTGAGATTAATTTTTCAGGCTCTGTTACGTATATCATCTGTGTATATTCTGTATACATCAGTGTTCCGGGATGACCACCCTTTTGTTTTTAACGAATGATTTATCTTAATGCTTTTGAAGTTGTGATTTGGTTTATTCTATTCTAGCAATATCTGCATTCCTCACAGTAAGTGAAAATACACAGAGGGCCCTTAATCTGTAAAGCCTCCTCGCTGTCATTAGAGCAGTCGTGCCGAGGGCCGTGTCTGTTGGGAGGCAGTGTCCCAAGGCACCCTACGGGAGGATGCCAACAACTTCTGGTTGTGCAAGCAGCTTTCTGTCCTTCCCAGACCTAGTGGCATCTCGGACCTCTCTGACCTTCTCCAGCTGGCCCTAAGCCTTTTGCTGGACGAGCTGCCTCTGGAGGGATGTCTCTGGAGGCGTGTACTTATCATCTGTCCCTTGTCTTTTTTTTTTTCATTTTTCCCCTACAAAAATACCCTCTCTTTTACATCCTACTTCCTCGTTTTCTCTCATTCCTTTCTTCTCCTCAAGGTAGGCCACCCCACAGCCAGATGCTCACCACGATGAGGCAAATTCTGCACTTTGCAGGGTACTGTTAAATCTCCAGAGGAAAGCAGGACACCAAAAGCACACATTGTTTCTTCTCTCAATTAAAAACAATGTGTTGAACTGTAAGATTAGTGCACATCAATCCCTTCTTCATTTGAATTGAGAGATACCTTCATTTGGCAGCTATTGAGGAAAAACATAATTTCATTCAAAGTGCATTTAATAAGACAGAACGAGACAGATTTCTTTGACAGTTGTACAGCTCTTATCAGATTACATTAAAATTAAATTAAAACAATCTAAAAGAAGTGTTAAGTACTAAAGGAAGAACACAAACAAAACACTCCTCTTTGTAGGCTTTCAGGGACGGGGTACTGATGTTAGTTATCAGGGATATGAGTAATAAGATTATTCATCAGTCAATTATGAGCCCACCAGTGTCAGCATGAAGGATTTCATCACAGACCTGGCTCTGTAACACCTCAGAGGATTTGAGTGCACCCTGCATCACCAGAGACTAAAGGGACAAGAGGGAAAAATGTGGGAAATACAGTGGAGGGACTGGGCTACGGCTGCTTATTTGCACAGCTGCTCCTGTGTGCTCCTAGGAAATGTTCCTAGAAGTGTGCTCACTGTGAGGAGAGCTGCTTGGTGGATCAGGGGCAGGGGAACCTGCACCCCATGAGTAAGCAGTGGCAGCAGCTCCCCGAGCTGGCACCATTCCCTTCTAGAATTCCCTTCTGCTGTGCAGGCAGTGCCTTGAGACCCCTGCCCCCTGTGTTTGCTTGGTTTCACGATTAAAATATCACCAGTGTTGGCATGGTTCGTGAGATGAATAAACTGTGTAGTCCTACACTCTCTTCCTGAGCTGAGCCATCAGGTGGACATCAGTTTCTTTGAACCGAGACTTGCAAATCTTAAATTGGGTATAAAAATTTTCAGTATGTAAATATAATATGCGTTCATAGTTTCAGCAATATAAGTGTTTGAAAGTTTTGATATTATTTTAGCAAGCACAAATATTTTCAAAAGCAGTTTAGTCTTCCAGAACCAAACCTGGTATGTCACGGGTACAGGCTTAACAAAACCAAATTCTTTGCCTGTTTTGAAAAATAACAAAAATGTAGTGTATGTAAGTGTTTTCTTGTTCAAATGCCAGGTAGCATTTGACAGTTTTCTGCACTGACAATCAGTGATGCATTCAAAATATGTCAGACTGATAGAGGGTGTTTCACGTCTGACATTTGGAAATAACAAGTTTTTAGTGTCTCACCTTAGTGTCAAAGGGGAGACTATTTATTTTGACGTAGATATTAGCAAGGAGAGTTCATATGAGAGATGCTCAGAAAAATAAAATAAAATAAAAATGATGCAAACCTTGTTATTTCCATTTTATCTGTCCCCATGACTGAGCAGGAACATCATGCTGGTACAAAGGCTGGGGAGATGTTTCAGTACTATGAACAGTTGGGCTAGCCGGGGGTAGGATCCCACAGCTAGCTTTGCACTAGGGCCTTCACAGAGTGCCCTCTGCCTGGCACCAGACAAAATCACCAAAATGAGGTGAAATGGGTGATGCTCACAGTCTGAACTTCCTCACCTGATTTTGAGCAAGGCAATCAGGGAGACACACCACTCCATCTCGTTGGGTCCCCGCACTGAGAAGCGGTGACTGAGCCGGGGTGGCTTCCAGCTGGCATGGCCAGCACTCAGGTGGGAAGTCTGTGAGCAGACCTATGGCTTGCTCCCATGGCATCAATGCGTTGCAGTCGCTCAAGGAGTGGGGCTATCTCTGCAGCTGCGGTGTCAAAGCTCCGTTCTTTTTCCCTACACATTCGTAAAGGGAATGGCAGTCACTGATGGACCTGGACCTGAGCTACGAAGCCACAATCCAGGTAAAAATGTCCAACTTTGGAAATTTAGGCAAGGTCAGACCTAGATTCTGCCTCTCAGCTCTTGTTAAGATGTGAAATTGTGCTGCCACAGAGGTCTCAATAACATGTACTTGCTTTCAGTAAATAGAAGAGTGAGAAAGAACAGTAGATCTTTTATTATGAGTGCATCTTATGAGAATTCAATAATAAAGGCTCCCAAATCTGCAAATCCTTTGCATGTGTATTTTCGTGAGTAGGCAGGCTCTTACATGAGCTAAAGCCTTCCATATCTTATTGAGCCATTTATTTATAATAGATATGCAAAGGCTAAGCCAGACAGCAGCTATGGTTATTCAAGTGACAGAAGCTAATTTGGGAACTGTTAAGTACCACTGCATCACTGCAGCAAAGCTTTTTGCTTTACATTTAATTTGGTTATCCCAGTTTGAGGATGCAGGTGAATGGAGCCACACAGGCTCAAAACCTGGTAGAGGACCCAATCCATGGGACAAGGTCACCGCTGCTGGAATCTGAAGCTACTCCTGAGGCTCTGGAGTGTGTGAACCCTGCACAACTAGTGTAGCGTCTCTCTTCCAGGGCCCCAGTGATGCCCTCAGTCATGGCAGTATTACCCTGCAAGTGAAACTGATTCTTTCATGTCCCTGTTGTTGGGCAGAAGTTCTAATGAAGGGTAATTATGATGATGATCCTGTACAAACCGTATACTGATTGCTGCTCTAATTATGCTTAAACATTTTCTAGCTACACACAATTTTGTCCATTGATGTAGCATTGCTTCGCCTTAAATTCAAATACCCTCTCAGTATGGGAGGAACCATCTTTATTGGTGAATTTAAGCACTGGGTTCACAACTTCATTTCAAAGGGATATAATTTTTTATTTGAAAATTAAAAAATGTGTTTTTCTTTCCCACTTTGTTTATGCTGGAGATCTGAATGTGGGGCTTGTCTCGACTGCCCCAGTGCTCACTGAAGGTGGTGTGACTTTTTCCATTGACCAACAGAGTTTTGTCTGAAAACATTAATAAGCTGTGCCAACTGGACAAGGTCACGATTCAGAGAAGGAGCAATCGTGAATTTTATTGAAATGTTTGGTTTCTATACAAATGGAAATTGGCCATTTGCATTTTTTTTCCTGTGTACCATAACCTCAATAAAGCAAACTGTTAAAGGGAGTACAAACAAAGCTGTCATATTTTCTCTGTGTATGTTAGGATTTTAGACTCTCTGTGCCCCAGATAGTATGCTTGCCTTACTGGTTTTAATGTTTTTAAAGTCTTGGAAATTCCCTGTCTTCCAATACCCACTCCTCACATGATTAATGCATTAGCATTGGTATTGGTACATCACCATGGCCCCTTTTACTGTAGGTGTTCAGCAGCTCCCAGTTATTTTTGGATTTATGTCCTAGCACCTTGCAAAGTCTCTATTTTTCAGAAAAATTCTGGATTTTTCTGAGGGAGGCTGAGACATGGAGATTACTACCTCAAGGTTATAAAAAAGATGGCAGCCTGGAGACTTGACTCTGCACTACAACCATTTGAACAGCTGTAGTAATCATTGAATTAACAGATTTCATGACAAATTAACAGTGTAAGTAATAATTTGGGAATAAATAGTGTAAATCTCCAGTCCCCTGTTGTCCCAAAGGTCACGCCGCAGATTTCCCTCAACAAAGTGCCTCAGGCCCTTGCTAAGTCTGCACACTGTTCATGACCCTGTTCTGGGTGCACGGGTGCTTCCCTCAAGCCCTGCCTTGCCCCAAGGACAGCTCTCGCCATGGGGATACCTCTCGCCATGGGGATACCTCTCGTCGTGGGGACATCTCTTGCTGTGGGACAGCTCGCTGTGGGTCCGCTTGCTGCGATCCCCGATGTAGCATTGCCGGGTCTGGGAGCAGCTCAGGCACAGCTCTGCAGGCAGTAGTGCCTCAGGCGTCTCCTTGCCATAGGGGCCAGCACAATGGCTGCTTACCCACATGTATGTGTACGTATATGCATGTGTACATATTTATGGACAGACAGGTATACATATCTGTATGTATTTACGTACGTGTGTGTATACATATGCATATATATTTATGTACACGTGTATACCTATGGATATGCATTTATGCACACACGTGTATACATATGTATCTATGTACACACACATTGGGCCCCTCGCTACAAGAAGGACATGGAGGTGCTCAAAAGAGTCCAGAGAAGGGCGACGAAGCTGGTGAGGGGCCTGGAGAACAAGTCCTGCGGGGAGCGGCTGAGGGAGCTGGGCTTGTTCAGCCTGGAGAAAAGAAGGCTCAGGGGCGACCTTATTGCTCTCTACTCTACAGGTACCTTAAAGGAGGCTGTAGCGAGGTGGGGGTTGGCCTGTTCTCCCACGTGCCTGGTGACAGGACGAGGGGGAATGGGCTTAAGTTGTGCCAGGGGAGGTTTAGGTTGGATATTAGGAAAAACTTCTTTACTGAAAGGGTTGTTAGGCATGGGAACGGGCTGCCCAGGGAAGTGGTGGAGTCACCATCCCTGGAGGTCTTTAAAAGACGTTTAGATGTAGAGCTTAGGGATATGGTTTAGTGGGGACTGTTAGCGTTAGGTCAGAGGTTGGACTCGATGATCTTGAGGTCTCTTCCAACCTAGAAATTCTGTGCTTCTGTATTTATGTGCACAGAGGCATGCACACGCCACGTGAGGCTCCAGCCTGCTGTTTTCACGGCGGGGAGCCGTGCCACCCGGCTGTTTGCCGTACCCCCCCCGGGCTCCCTCGGGCCTGGAGCCCGGCCGCCGCTCCCGGCCCTCCCGCGCGCCGCCAGGCCCCGTGGCCATGGCAACGCGCGGCGGGACCTTCCGGGGCGTGGCGGCGCGGGGCAGGGCGGGAGGCGTCGCGTTGGCCACGGCCGTAAACAGCGCGGCATGAGGCGGGGGGCGGGACGCGGCCCCGGCACCGGCCCCGGCAGCGGCACCGGCGGCCTCCTGCGGCGCCTCCGCGACAGGTGAGGGGGCGGGCCGGGCCGGGCCGGGCAGGGCCTGCCGGGGACCCCGGTTGCTGCCCGCCGCAGGGGCTGGGAGCCGCTTGTGAGCGGTGATGGGCACCGGGGCGTGCGGGTCCGGCGCTGCGGTAGCGCCTTGGCAGGAACGCTGCGGGCGGCTTCGCTGGAGTCCTGTTCGGGTCCGGAAGGCCCCATGGGAAACAAAACAGGAATGGCTTTGTATGGGGAAGAAAAGGGGGGAGGATACATGTACATACAACGCGGTGGTGGCTTTTTATTGTCGAGAAGTTACAGAAGTTGTAGGTTCTTGACAGGGAAGGCAGCGTGTCCAGACCATGGCATCAGAAAGTGAAGGAGGGGAGCAGGTTACAATCCCAGTGCCCGAGCCTGCAGGCTGCTGTGAGCGCTGTGTCTGCGTGCAGCTCTCCCCACGCCAGGAGCAGGGGTGCCTTGTGCCCCCTGAGGCTCTGGGCCACGCCGGACACCTCTCTGCATCGGGTCCCGTCTCTGTCATCAGGTCCCGTGCTGTGCGTGTGGGCTGCCCCTCACCAGCTCTCCTGAAACCACCAGGAACAGGCTGCATCTCAGGCACCAGCTCCTCCGTCTCGTTAGCTTACGCCAGGAGGTTCAGGAGACGTTGCAGGCAGGGGATTACAGGCAGGCAGCGTGATCGCGTGAACTGTGCTTCCTTTGCAGACCCAGCTGACAAATGTTGTGGTAATAAACAGAGCTTTTCTACCTTTTCTGGCATGCTTGAAGTGTCTGTGCTTTAACATATATATTAAAAAAAAGAAAAAAGATTGTATTGATGGTGTTGACAAATGTGTAACCGTTTATCCCAGATCCAGGTAAATAAGTTGTGTGCTGCTATCTGGGGAGTTTGAAGGGTTGCCTTTGGCAATGGTGCTGCAAAGCCAGTTGCCTTTCTGGAATTTCACAGGTAAAGTGATAATTTATATCTAAACATTTCTTTAACATAAACAAGTATAAAATGTTTAGTAAAATCCCTGGATCACTTCAGTTTTTTAAGTCCCACCTTGGAAATTCTGCACTGATCCAATTTCAAGTCACCTGTTTTGAGACCTGAAGTGCCCAATAGCTGTTTCACTCCAGATTGCAGTCCTGCTTTGAGCTCTTCAGTTTAAGCAAGCAGGAGGCCATGGCTAAGGAGCCATATATGCAAGAGTTTGCATGTGGTGGAGGAAGCTGCTGCTTGGTTGTGTCTCCCACCTGTCTGTTGGTGAGCTTGGAGGGAGTTCTTGTGAATATTTCTTTTCTTCCTGTTTTCATCTCTTTTTTTTTTTTTTTTTTCCCCCTCTAAATACCTGAGTTTTAAAGTGTCTGAGAAATTAGCCTTGTGCAAACTAGTCTTGTGCAAAAAACATAACTATCCTAGACTTTATTTGCTGAATTTTATTTCGTAATGCTGGTACTTAGTCCAGTCAAGATATAAACAGTACTGCGGGCATAGGTCTCTGTAGACAGGTCAGTGGTGTTTGTATGCAAAATTATGGACAGTTAGATATTGGGTGTCTAAGGTAATAAATGAACTGGGGCAGAGCGTTTACTTTGGTGTTTAATTACAGAACTGACCATGTTGTGATTACTCAGCATTTACTCTTGCTGGTGAGAGAGGCAGTGTTTGAGATGAAGTAGATAAATTATTTAGTTAAGTGCTGTACTTAACACCGTGACTAACTTTGAAATTAGCATCCTTCTCAAACAGTGAGGCCAGCTGCCTCATGCTACGGGTGACTTGCTGTAAACATGTGCAAATACTGACAAGTCCTGAGCAGAGAGTGTAAAACAGGTTTATTAGCTTCCAAAATATTTGCTGGTATCAGTTACATGTGTTTGTAGAAGGTGGTGTTGAACAGGCCCACTCGAACCTGTCCAGGGGATTGGATTTGCACGCAGGAGGCGTTGAGCATCGTGTTTCTCCAGGGTTCGAGTAGTGAAGTGGCTGCTGCTCTTACTGAGTCTGTGCCACCTTTCTTCCTCCCTGAGAAAGCTAGCTTGTGCTGTTCTGAAGGAAACTGGCTACCTGCAAACACAACTCTTTGTTTCTCTTTTGCATGCTTGCTTGCATCTTTTACAGAAGTGGGCTGAATGCTGTAGTTGGTTAATTGGCTTGTTTTGTCTTTCTGGTCGAAGCCTTACATGATACCTACTGGTATACCCTGAGCAGGCTGTCCAGGTACCAGGCTAGGCTGTTGGATACAGCTCAGCGCTAAACAGTTGGTTTAATGTTAGACTGGTGTAGAAAAACAACTGTAAAAATTACATTTCTTACTTCTATGGAAAGTTTGCATTGTATCTAAGTGCTTCACAATTTTCTCTGTACTTTTCTCAACAGGGTGTCACCACAGTAGTGCTGTTATTCTTATATTATAGATGCAGTACTGAAGCACAAAGAGACCAGGGCCCGGTATCTCAAGAAATATTGAGGCAGGTCCTGCTGCTTTGAATAGGAGGTGAAGGATCAGATATCACTACAGGTCGATGCCTGGTGAAATGCCAGAGATTAGACGGAGCTTGTGGTTGAACAGGGAATTTAATTCTGCTTTCAAATCCCAAAGAAACACGCTTTCTCTGCAGACTGAAGATTCAGGGTTGTTTGAAAAAGCCACCTGGATCCTTACAAAGTCCTGAAGTGTTCTATTTTTGCGTATTTAAGAATAAAGTTTATAACTGGCTGTTTGCAGTGCTTTAACCTGATGCAAATAGAAGCTTCAGGCTGAGAGCTTTATTTTTCAGGTAAAAAGGGAGGTGATATAGTAATGGAGTGGTCAAAATAGTCTCTGTATTGCTTCAAGCTTCACTTCTGCCACTGACACTAAGAAACTGCACTAGAACTTTGTTGGAATCTGGGCTACCAAACAAAATAGTTTTGAACGACTTCTAAATCATGTCTTGGATGGAGGTGTGCTGCAAAACACCCCAGGTGTTACAGTGACCATTTCAGGCGTCTGTAATGATGGTAGTCAGATGCTGTGAGGCTCATACCTGATGGTTTTTATACTTTGTCTTCCCTCTAGAGAAGACCTTATTTATATACTCAGGTGCTACCTAAACATCTGTAGCACTGACTAGCAAGTGGGACGCTGGTAGAAAAGAAATGATCTTTCAGGAACCAAGGAGTGAGATGTGCTGTGCAACCTGTGGTATCGGAGGATGAGAAACAGGATTGGAGCCAATGGCTGTTCGCATCTGTTGGCTCTTACATCCATCAGGATATCACAGTGTTCTTCATCGAGTCATGAAAATTACTTCTAGAAGTGTAAAAACAAGATCTTGAAATCTGCTTTTGCTTAGCTGTCCATCATGTAAAAGGAAATTGAAAGGATGAGATCCCAGATGAAGCGTGGCTTTTAAATTGCATACATGACATGAAAACGTAATCTTGTTTCAGACAGTGGCAGGATAAGATGGATAAAATGTATGCCTTGATCTTGCAGACTTAAGAAGCAGGAAGGATTTCCTTGCTTTCCTCTGTGCAGGGCAACTGGGAGGAGGCAAATATGTGTGGCTGTGACATGCACGTTTGTAGGGGGGTGCATGGGTGCATGGAAAAGCACGCGTAGCCATATGGCTGCATGCAATCTCACGTGTTTGCCCGCAGTGCTCTCGCATATGCGGCCTTCATAGCTAGTAAAAGCTGGTGATTATTTTTAATGAACAACTTAAGGTGCGTGCTTTGATTGTTGCAGGATTTGTAGTATGTGCCTACTGGAAGCCCTTGTCTCATCAATTGTTCTTTACTGATGGGGTAGTTGCTCCTTTTCAGAAACAGTTTGTAGTCATTAACTAATATTACCACCGTTATTCTGTCCTACTCCTTCTGAAAATGGGTATCTGAATTATGTTGTGGGTCAGGCATGGAGTTTGTTTTAAAGCAGTGTGAATTTCCCCATGGACCTATACCATTGCACTGCTTTTGGCAGATACGGATGTCCCCACAGCGTTTTAACAACCATAAGATTTTTTTTTTTGTTACATTTATCTGTTACCCTGTAGTAGTTCCAGCAGGTAATGCTAGTGTATCTCTAGATGTATTTGATCTTAATGCATGAGTCTGAAATATGTAGCTGATTTTAAGTTAAAAACTATTACATGAAATACTGCCTGATTGAGGAAGTTAAGCTAAATACTTCCTGCATTGAAAGTGGTTTGTTGAGTGACTCGGACTGGGTGAGAGGATCTCAGTGCCTGGAGCATCTCCAGAGGCTGCTGGAGAAAGGACTTGAAATAGGAACTTTAACTGTGCAGGAGTCTTTTTGGCTGTGCTGTTGGGGTTTAAATGGATACATACGTGTTTACGCGTTGTCATCTCTTTGTTGCCCTCCCTTTAAAACAACCTAGCTCTTCTTCCAGTGAAGAGCAGAGGGAGAAGTAAGAACTTTTTTTTTTTTTTTTTTTTTGTGACAAGCTTGGCTGGCAGATCAAGACATAAGACTACCAATCTGTAGGAGAAATGTGTTCCATTCTCTGAGAAGTATATGCTCTGTATAATGTTGACTTCTTGCGCTTTGAGAATTTAAATTATGAAATATTTTTGTTTGCTTTCTTCTAGTGAAACCAGAAGGCTGGAATTGGAAAGAAAACTGGTGGAATACAGAAAATCTGATGCATACCTGTAAGTTTATTAAAGAAACATTATAGACTTTTTTAGTCACAAAGACTACAGTATCACAGGATGCTTTTAGAATGTTATCTTGTTGTTGAGTTTGTAATGGTTCTAGGGTCTTAGAATGTCCTTAAACTTTTAGGAAGGTACTACAAGATATTCTAGGTTCTAATCCTAGCTCCCTGGGTTGTTTCTGCGTTAACTATTTAATGTGAAATGCACATACAGTTTTTGTCCTTTTTTTTTTTTTAAGGAGGGTGGAGGTTAAAAAAACAAACAAACACTTGTTACTCTGGCCGTGTATATTAAACAAGTGTTCAGATTTCTGTGTGTTTGCATTCTCTTGTCCTACTGATATTGTTATATACATATATAACATGCATGAGGTTATAAGCATTGCTATTGACAGCCTTATTGAGGAAGACCAAATGATTTGAACTTGCTGCCAATAACCAAATTACCTGTTAAGTTCAGTGTGGTTGCTTCTCTTATGAACAAAGCTTCTCGCTTTTTATCTCCTTTTTATATTTGAACTGTGAAATTCCTGCCCTGAGCAAGTTAGAATGGAGGGGAACAGATTCCAGAATTGGTGGCCTTCCAGTGAGCATATGAGTATTGAAAGATCCTAGCTTTCTTATACCCTATGTAGTTCTATGTTTTGTTCTTGTTTCTGTTTTTTGTTTTTTTGAGTTTGGGAAGAACTTTGCCATAAATCTGTTCTTAAAATAAAATAGTATGAAAAGCATGTGTTGTTTATTTGAAATTGACTGTAGAAGCCTCCCTTCCAGAAGAGGATCTGGTGTCTGCATGGGTGGAAGTCTGCATGGGTGGAAGTCTCTTAGCTTGCCAGGAACAGCACCTGGATTCCAGAGAGGAGCAGATTTTTAGGCATTCTTGTCTCTGTAGTGTTTGTTTTCCTAGCTGTGTTTTGTAAAGCCAGAGAGGTGACTCTTCAATTTTAGTTCAAGTGACTGAGGGCTAGGTGCAATCATGGCCAAATCCCTTGGAGACTCTTCTTCTGAAAGAGGGACTTTAGAGTAGAAAATCGAGATTATCTTGAAGAAAAAATACCTCAAGAGGTGTGGAAACATGCACGTGTACTTTTTCACTTTTAATTTGATTTATTTTAATCCAACAGAACTAGAACTGGAGCGTCTGTCAAAATATTGGCACTTTGGGGGGAGTTAGGTTGCAATTTCACAACCAATTTAAGCTGACCTATAGGCAGGTTGAGCCCTAAACAGATGAGATCCTGTCTGCCCTTGGTTCATGTGTTCCCTTTAACACTAATACTTGTCCAGCTGCCTTATAATCAGACAAAAAAAAATAGGTCTGTCTGAAAGTGAATCTGTGTTTTTTCGATGGGTGAGGGAGACTTCAAATGGATTTTCAGTTGGATTGCTCTTGGCTTAATTTGCCATGTGTATATAGTATATCGTATTGGCACAAAAAAGAAAGAAGGGCCTGGAGTGAGATGCCCCTTCTGGTGGCAGCATGGATTTAGGTTGATTTAAAGCAACTGTGAAACCACAGCCTTAGTTCACAGTATGCTGGACTTGCAGAACATGTTCTTCTAAATACAGTTTTAATTTTAGACATGCGTGTTAATTCAAAGCATAACCCGTTCCAAACAAACTTATGAAATTTTTGAAATGTGTTTATCTTTTTGAGCACCAAACCAAAAATCCTTTTTAAACCTTAAGTTATACAACCAAAAGGACGTCACTGTTGTATAATGTAGCTTTGGACAGTTGGGCAGCTCCTACATAAATGTTAGTATGTATGTGCCTGAAGAAAAGTGGTTGTAATAGAAATGTTTGTTTTAATTTCATACTCCTTAAGTACATGTTCTTCTTCTTTCTCTTGCAGAATAAAACTAAAGTACATGAAGCTGACAAAATACTTGGAAGAAATAGACGAACGACAAAAAAGAGCTCTTCTGCGAAACCAGGCCATTTTAAAGGAATTGAACCAGTTTGAAGCTCATATGAAAACTTCAAGTTCGGAGCTAATTCAGAAGATGGAAGTAACTTTCTAGAAGACTTACTGCATTAGTGCTTGTCATTACTACAGGGGTTGCTGAATAGGTTCTGTCTGTGTATTTTGCACATCCAGGCTGGTGAAACTTCATGCCATGTTTGAGTGCTTAAAGCAGAATTTGAAATAAACCCAAACGATACTAGTAAATGAGGTGGTAGACACAGTGGTAGCTGCAGAGATAGTCAGTAGCACCTCACAGAACTGTACCTTTGGCCTGTACTACAGGCCAGTGTCCTTATGAGTTTCTTGGAAGTGAGGGAGAACTGACATCAAAAAATTGTGAAGATGGATTGCATCATGTTTGGAGTTACAGTGGTAATAAAACAGCAGGTCTAGGTTAGGACAAGAAGAGGACTAGAGTTGTAATATTTTCATAAACTTTTTTATTAAGATTATATTTAATAAGGCTTTCTATCACCTAAAAAGCCACAACATATTTCACTGAAGCTGTTTCAGGACATGTTTTTAATTCTGCTGGCGTGATTGCCCTAAGCAGGCATAGCTAGGCTTGTCTCTACCTATTGCGCTTTCTTCACCAAAAAAAAAGGTGTAAGAGTAAGTGACTTCTGTTAAAACAAATTACTGTGTTGGAACTATTTGGACTAAAGCATATCTAAAATGAGTTTGCAGTCAGTTCTATTACTAGGCAGTCCTGTTGAATCACTTAGGTCTTTGCTTTCAATGGTTTTATGTGTACATATGTTTGATTCATTTGCCTTCAGAGCTGTAAAATTTAACTTTTTCTCTGGGCTGGTAAATTAAAACCCAGGGAGTTTTCATCACCTTGAGTAATTGAGATGTTACTATTTTGTGTTACTTCACTGAAGTAACTGAAATATTTGGGATATTACAAAGTGATATAGATTGGAAATGATCTCAGATTCAAAGAAATGGCTTGTGCTCATGCCATTTATATATGGAGTCAAATTTTGGGGGGATTGAAAAGATTTGAAAAATCAAATCTTTTTTTCTGGGAGGGAAGTTTGTTTATATCTGCTTTTTGAAGAGAAGCAGCATTTTTTGAAAACATTTTTTAGGGACATTTATGTGATTCTGCCACTCTTTTTTTTAACTTGCTGGAATAAAAGAGGGGAGGAAACAAATTAGTTGGGGTGTTCTAAGCCCCTGTTGTGTGATACGAACGTGATACTGTGTGGTTGTCTAGAACTCAGCTGTGATGGCTTTTATTTGTTTGAAATGCAGTTTGAATTAAAACTGGAACAACCTTATCCAAGTATATTGTTTTTTCTTCCCCTTTCCTACTCAGGGACACATGCAATTTCATCTGAGATAGTAGAGCTTAGACTATGATCCTTTTAAAAGGAGTTGTTTAAAAAATCCTGTGTTTGGGTTCAAGAAATACGCACCGGCACCTTTGGATGACAATGATACAGGGCTGAAAGAAAAGGTGTGGATTGGCTGATCTGGGGGGTTACAGTTACAGCAACTATAGGGAAAGAAAGGTATGAGCACTTCTGAAAAAAGGTAAGAGAAGGAAAGAATCAGACTGTAACATAAACAGGGAGCAGGAGGGAGGAGAAGTGTAAAGCAATGTAGAAGTTTTAAAAACAAGTGAACCTTCATTTAAAATATTCTTTAAGCTTTTCTCATAGTATGCTCTGGAAACAACAGTAGGAAGCATTGTTAGAGCTTACTCTGAAGTAGGGATGTAGAAGCATCAATGTGCTTTATTTTTTTTCTTACTGTCTGGTTTGGCTTTCACTAGCTGCACAGGACAAGAAAGCCTTTGAATGCAGTTCTTCGTTTAGAAAAGTTCCTTTCAATAGATAAATGTATGACTTGAAACGTGAATCTGTTCTTTCAAAAATCCTCTAAACTATTGATACTAATGTTTATAAGGACTCAAAGACCCTTCATTAGCTTTTCTGCATCAGTGTAATGGAACAAGTCCTACACTCTAACTTTGTACTGTAGTTAAAAACATAATGTTTTTAAATTAGTTCTCTGATTGCATCAAGGATCTTGGTTTTGTATTAAGCAAAATGACTAGCTGGCTTCAAACTACTCTGCCATTAGTTGTAACTCACAATATATTAACCCTGCCTTCCAACGCTCATCTTAAAGTAAATAGCCCTAATCTTTTCTTTTGTCTCTTCAAATGGAATTTTTATGCCTGTAGTAATTTTTAATGCTTTTTCTGGAATGCCCTCGGTATCCCATTTGAGATGGAGTGATGAGAACTGTTCCTGTTAATTAACACTCCCTTTGAGATGTCGGTGGGTTTGTGCTTATGTTTCTAGTTTGGAAGGTTGCTTTTGTGTTGTCATGGACTTCAGTGTACAGAGCAGGTGCCTGGGGGCTTAATAGCTGCTCTCCCTGCCTTTGGAAGTGAGGAAGCTCTCCGAAGATACAGATCTCTCTCATGGTGGCAATTGACTTACACTCATAAACCAATCATCTGGCAAGCATCACATGGCTGCATACCTGCATTCATAACTTCCTCGCACAGCTATATTCCTGACAATGGCTGGTCATTTTTATAGCCTGTTGGGTCTGGTGACATTGAAGAAACATCTTTCCTTTGCTTCAGCTTAGTGATGTACAGTTTAGAGACTATCCCTGGGGTGGCTGTGCAAGTCTGTTTTGTTTCAAAGCAGATTGAGGTCAGGAGTATTTTGTGATGCTAGATTTTCCCTGTTGTGTTTAGGGATTTTTTTTTTGAGCAACCCTCCTACATACCCCTGTGGTAGGCTCTTACAATGTATTTTTGTGAGTCACAGCTGTGCCATGGGCTGATATGCATGCAGTGTTTCCATTCATTGCTTCCATTTTGGTATTTCTGTGCCATCCATTTTATTTTTGCTGGCTTAGACTTGCTTTTTTTGAGCTGTTAAACAAAGCACAGATTACATACTCTTTATACTACAATTATGAAAAGCTACCTTGTTGTGGAGAATTATGAAGCATGTAATCATTTAATCTAGCATGGAAGTACAACTGACAGAAATTATTACTTTTTCTTTTTTTTTTTTGTTTGAGAGAGAATGTCCTTTAAGAGTGCTTTATCGTAATTATGCACACAAGTTATTACTTGTTGTAGCTGAAAAAAGTTTTTGTTTTTGAAAGATTTGCTATTTTGTTGTTTTTCTTTTTTGTTTTCTCCCTGTGCTTGTCTGCAGTCTGTTAAGTATTTTGGGGGAGTTGAAGTAAAATCACTCAAGCTTTCAGGAAAATCCAGTAGTTACATCTGAGTTTCTTTTGAATTTAATTCGTGTGAGGTTAGATTCTGTTTCTTAAAAGTTGTTGTTTTGTTGTTTATAATTTTATGAAAGGCTTCTGTTGCCTGGAAGACAGAAGACTTGCTGAGTACACCATTGGTATGAAGTGCAGGGTTGGTGAAGTTAATTGTTCTAAAGATTTACCTTTATGCATATTACTTGATGCAGAATAAGTGTTGAAATGCTTTCATTCAGGACCAACGTAACTTGTTATTGGGGTTTACATTTACTAACAAATAGGATTAATTATAGGTGCTGCATGTGCCTGGCTTTAAGCAGTAGTCCTACTACGAATGCATTACATTTGGTCAATTAAACAATGTAGTGGAGGTGAAAATGTTTTACGCAGTTGTTTGTTAGTAACATTAGAGCAAGTTGCTTTTCATGCTGAGCTGCTCTTTATAACATCTGCCATATATTTTTCCTTATAAGAGCTCAGTGAGTTATAAGAGGTACATAAAAGAAAAATTCTGAAGCTCACTTAATCCCGAAGTAATCCCAAAGCAGTGGAGTCATTGTCTTGATACAGCAGAAATAATACTTTAGTGTTACAAAACCAATTGTGATTAAATAAATTTGAATTAGCAAATTACTACTATTTTGTAGACTTCTAGATTAAGTGAATGAATGAATGTGTATGAAAAACCTACTGAAGGTTGTGTAGAAGTCATAGCATTTGTTCAGGTAAGTGGTAAAAATTAGGAGAAAAGGGGGCTTCTGGCTTTCACTTAGAACAAGTGAAAAATGTTGCCAGGATACTACAAATGAAAGTGTATCATTCGGAAAGCAGTATTTACTGATTTGTGGTTTGTTGGCGTTTTTTTTTTCCTCTATTTTTATGTAATGGATTTTTTTTCCACATTTAGGAATGGTATGGGAGAGAAATTAAAAGTGTGTTGTCGCTTCAAGAGGGCAGCTTGTCAGCACGAGGTGACGAGGAAGAATACAACAAGCAGGTAATGCGGAGAGTGTGTGTGTGTGAAACGTGTTTTATTATACTGATGTTCTTTAAACTGAGCTGCTGCATTAAGAGGCAGACAGGGCGAAGCGGTCTTTGTGGGGATTTTTTGTTGTGGCAGCTGTAGTGAAATATTGCTTAGAGCCTGAGTGAAGCAAAGAATCTGGGTAAAAAGTGCAATTATTTTGATTAAAAAGGGGGAGAAAGCTAAATGTTTGTGGTGTTTTTTGTTCAGCACAGAAGTTATAATGTGCAAATGGTATTCCTAATGATATTTAAAAAAAAATGCAGATGTTGATTTGTGTAGTGTATTTACAATTTTGTGCATTTTGACCTTTTCTCAGAAGAAGCAAAAAGAGATTGCCTATCTAAGTAACAGACAAAAAGACTGACACGGAATACTTAAATATATTCTGCTATATATCTGCAGTAATGCAGGCTTCTAATCCCTCCTCCTATCTCCATATAAATGATACAGTTCAAGACCATCGCTGTTTTCTTTGCTAAAAGCAGTAAAGCTCTTTTAGATGAAATGTCTAAAAACATCTTGTAATAACTTGGAGCATGCTGGCAAGAGTAGTCACTTGTGACTATGTGTGAAACCCCCTCAGCTAGTCGATATTGTAATAAGCAAAAATGGTAGCATCACTCCATTATTCAGAAAAGCCAACAGCATGCTTGTCCCTTAGGCTACAGCATTCATTAAGAAAAGCTTACTGGGCTGAAAGCTGGAAACAGATGATAACGGGATATGATTTTCATATTTAATGCATTCCTTGGAAGAGTATGTGTGCTGCAGATTGATAGAAGAATCAACTGCTACTTTACTAAAAGACTTTCTAGTTTGCCCTATAGCTACCGATGGAATCATTCAGCCAAGAAATTAACTTTTTCCCCTTTTACCTGCTTTATGTATCTGCTAAGCAGGCTGCCTGGCTGCCAGTAAATGTTATTATGCAGTTAAATGTTTGGTATTTAAGACTCTTATCAGAAAAGAAACAGAGGCCACACTATTTTGTTTTTATAGTAGGAAGAAGGTTTTCGTTTTTCTTTCTTCAGTGCATTAGCAGTCGTTAATCTGAGTTTACAGGAAGTTTTCCCTATAGATTAAAAAGTTAAAAACCTTGAATTTAGAGCATTCTTTAAAATGTAATATACAGAGCAATGAACCCGAGCAACCTTGACTTATATAAGCAGACCTCCAGCAGTTTGTGAATTAGATTTTTAATTCAGACATGTGAAAAGGTGAGTTTAATTTTGAATACTGGGTTCTTTGATTAAAAGCAGTTGGTGTAGGAGATGCTATTTCTAACCTATAGAAAAGTTGTTTCCACGTAAATACTAGAACATCAAAGGATTGCAGTGACTTAGACCTTAAAAAGAAAAAAAATGTTTTGGACAGTTCAAGTACTTTCTGCTTTGTACAGAATTACAATTAAAGCTTGTTTGTGAACTTTCTTCCCCATTCCCTTTTTCTCCTTATCTCCCTTCTTAAGTGTGAAGGTAAGTTCATCTAGGCTGTGCATCGTTTTGCCTCGTCTATATGCTGTGTCTCAGATCTCCTATAACTCCATGTTTTTCAGCCTGACTGTGTTTATTTCCCACTACCTTCACCTCACTTGAAATCAGCCTAATCTTACAGTAGAAATATGTGTTGCGGTGCCAGCGTGGATGTCAGCTCACCCTCCTGTGCAGGTGTCGGTGCCCACTGGCATTGGCAGGACGATGCGCTGAGTCTCTGCAGCATGTGCTCACGTGCATTGGAGACCAAGATGGACAACAAGAGAATGCATTTTCTAGAGGTGCTTAGCATCCCTGTGCCCCTAAGGCACCAATGTGAATATTGAGCACTTCTCTGAGGTGCTGGGTGTGCATACTTCTGGACTCTTGTTTTTTATGGGAATCTTTAATCTCATAAATCATATACCTGAACAGTGATCTAGAAAACCATGATCCTTCATGGAAACGACTTGAACGCTGTTATTTTGAAGCCCAGTGTAATGGCAGCCCACCATTACATGTTGAAGGAGTTCCTGTATTGAAGAGGTCCTTCTTGGCTGAAAGAGCTATGCCATTTGGGGTTCTGAAACCTTTGTGCAGTGAAGTCTGACTTCAACTTTGAAGCATTTTCTTGAAATCCTTGGACTTGTGCATCTTGGGAATGAGGTATCTGTTAGACGTTAGGGATAGGGTACCTCCCAGGAACACTTTTGAGTGCCCAAGCATCCTTCCCTGAACCAGGTGAGCATAGTAATCTGCTGCCAAGCAGAGACGATGCCCTCTTACAAGGCCTAATGGAAGGGACTTTGTTCTCTTCAAAGCACTTTAATAATAATAAAGATTGTTAGTGGAGGAGCAAGTGGGGAGCCTGCATGCATTCCCTCCACTCCACAACTGAAAAGAGGGCTATAAGTGTGCTTTGTGAGAGGGTTCACTTAGCTCCTGTCTGAGTGCCATGAAATTCAGTAACTGATAACTGTTTGCTGTTTTAGGTAGGTTATCTACTGTTTTGTTTTTTGGTGGTAAAAGTTGTACCTCAGCCAACCTTATCTGTCATGCAGTTATTTGGAGAATCCAAAGGCAGTGAAGAGATTTTTATTCTGTAAACAAGAAGGAGCTTGTTGGCAATGTACTTCTGCTAAGTGCTATGAAGCACTTGTACCTGAATTGCATTTGTTTTGGAACACTAAACTCGGGAGCTGTTAAGTCCATAGAATACCTGCATTTTAAAGCAGCAAGTCCAAGACCCCAAAAGTAATTAGGAGGAACCGAAGAGTAGTGGAGATAGAATAAGTTGTGAACTTGATCTCATTAGCAAATCTTTACTACTTAAAAATAACTCCATGGCTTTTTGTTCTGTTTCTTGTTATGTGGAATTTGAGCCTTTTAATGAAACAGTCACAGACTAGACAAGATGTCTTTGTTTCCTTTAAGCTGCGTTTGGCAGCTGACTTTGTGTGGTAGGAAGAGGTCAGCCAACAAGAGAGAGAAGAGAGGTATGGAGGTGACTGTAAATTGCTTTGCTGTGATTTGGGGCTGAAAAGCAAGCCGTGCTTAGTATGAACAAGGGCATTACGGTAACAAATTTTGGCTTTGCATAAACTGTCAGTGACCTTCTGGTGGTGGTAGCCACTCCTTCTAAATTGCTCTGACTGGGTAAGCTTACAAAGAGCAAAAAGCAAGTATTAAAGCCCTGGAATGTAGAAGCAGAGTGGTTATGTTGTTGGAAGTGATTTTATGCAAGTTCAACAGAGTTTTTGGATGAAAGTGTCATTTGAAATATTTCCACTTGGTGCCCGAGTTCTCTTGTGGAAAATAGAATTTCATCTACTTGGTGTTAGCTCAGTAGTTCTTCCTGTTTGGTGTGGATTAAATGGGGGAAAGAACACAAAGAAGACAATGTAGAAAAAGATTTTGTTAACATACCGTGAGTGAAGCTGGATATATAGACAAATGAAGACAGATGTAGGTTTCAGAGTCTCTGGGGACTCCTCCCTATCCTGCTGCATTCTCAGAGACCCATCTGTGCCATGCTGTATGTCCAGGAGCTTCTCTTGCTAGTGCTCCTTGGAGAAGGATGCCCCTCCATTCAGACTTTGGTCCAACTGTTGATGGTATTGCTACACCAGACACAAGTGGAAAAACAACCAGCAAAGTTCTAAGATGCACTGAGCGTTAAAGTTCGGCTTGGCCAAGGAGGATCATTGGTGGTGGTGCCTCGCTGTGAGGCTGGTGGGGCAGCCAGCTGCCATGGCTGCATTCAAGGGACTGGGGTGTTCTGGAGGATGCCTTGGAGCCACGTCTCCTGTTGTCATGTCTGCATCGTTGCCTATAACACCATGGTGTTGTAGAGCTGGCTTCTTGTTGCTTCCACTCCCCAGCAGGCCAGGGAGCATCTCCAGAGCTGTGCTGCTGGGAAGGGCAGCCCCCAGCATCACAAGTGCTGGCATGGCACCAGGAGGGTGCTGATCTTCGGCATGTTTGGGCACATGGCTTTCGGCTTTCACAGGTGCTTGAGAACAAAAGGAAATGGGTAGTGGGGTTTCCAGCTTTACGGGTTTTTCTTTAAACCAAAGGAGGAGGTGGTTGCCCAGGAAATGAAGCTGTTGTAATGGCTAGGAGCTGTGTCTTCGGTGGGATTTCAGCAGCAGCTCTATGGCAGTTCCAATAGCAAGGTGCACAAAGTTCCAACTTGCTGGCAGCTGAAACCATGCCTACAGCGTGGGAGATGACACCCATCAGCTTATGTTAGCTTGTCTTTAAGAATTATTTTTCTACAAATACTTTTTCTGGGTGACATGTGCTTAGTTTCAGATGTAGTGAAGTAACGAATGCCTGTATTAGGCACAAGGGGCTTCACCTTTGCTGGTTGTAGTATTTTGTCTACTCCTTCTGTTTCTTTGAAAGCAAATGGACAAAAAAGCGCTTTCTCTGTATCAAAGCAATAGTACAGCAAATTCTTGTGTGACACTTTTTCCTCCAGGAAACTGCCGTGTAATCCTTGAAAAACTTCAGGTATATAACACTGCCTGCTTGTTTCCTTAAGCAGTCTTCCACCTGTGTCTTCCAGAATCCGTGGGTTGTGAGACCAGCAGGAATTCACTCCGGGACAGCCATGTCAAGAGGCTTATATCACCCAGCAACAATCTTCATGGGCCGCCACATGTCAGCTGCCTGGAGCATGCAGCAGAAAGCCTCACATGCTGCTGAGAGCCACTCTGTGCCTGAGCCCTGCTCCCACAGACAGGCAGCGCTGAGCAGTGATGAGACAGGCAGATGCTTCCCACGGGTGGGCAGTGACATGCCATGTACGAATAAACCTGACAAACAAGATGCGAAGGCAGATGTCCTGGTGCGGGAGAAAATGCCCATCACATCCGGAGTGGCATTGGCAGAGAGCAGCATGCGCAGTAGCCTTACTAATTTAACAGAGCGCAGAAATCCTGCTGAATGCCACTCGCTGTCACCCAACAGAGGAAGTGTGGAGAGCAGGACTGCTGACTTAAACAGTGACATCTCAGTGGAGGAGGAGGATGTGACCCGTGAGCACCTGGTAGCAAGTGCAGAAGACAAGCAGCCTGTCCCTGTGGCATTTGTTCCTGAGCCCGGCATCTCTGAGGAAGACCAGGAAAGCATCCCAGGTATGATGGAGCCTCTGCCCGACTGTGCTGGAGCACACATATCGCAAACAGATGCCCCAGGCTGTTTTTTTCCCTACACCTCTTGTATTTTGCTTGAAGTATACTGTCACTCACTTATTTTTTTCTTTTTTTTCTTCTTTTGACTGTATTTACTCCCAGGCCATTCATCACAGGCTCACTGGGTGCTGAAGCTACTCAGTTTTTCACTTTCCAGCTGGGGTATTCTGATGCAAGACAGCTCTATGCTTCTACTCTGCTTTGCTCACCTCTGTTGGCAGAGTGGCTGTTGATCATCCTCTGCTCCATCCCTCAGGGTTTTGGCTTCTTTCTGCTCTTCACTGTGAGCAGACAAAAGGGAGGAGGAGGATGAAGGATGTGCAAGGCAACAACCAAGAGCAAGCAGCTGTACTGGGCTTTCTGCATCAGTGCCAGACCTTCTGCAATCCCTTTCAGTGGCTCCTATGAGGCTGCTTTGTCCTGGCAGCCTGCTGAAGATGGACCTCAAAGTTTAGAGGGGTCCTATTGGATGCACTCTGCTCAGCTGGATGACTTCTGTAAAATAAAGCCTCCTCATCCATCTGTGGCATGCTGTTCTTCTAGCAGATGTGAGACTTGGTCAAGTCTAATCTGAGAACTAGGGGATGGCACATCTATTAGAAAGCGAAGATTTTTTTTCTCTACTGTGACCACAGTTGTCTTGAAGTAGTTTGAGCCTCATTTTAGGAGTTTTAATGTCAACATATTTCACTGGCAGCATAGGTGACTTCTCTTTCAGGTTGATTTCCTTCTCCTTCAAATGCTTGTGCAGAATAGCTCATCCATTTCTGAAAATGAGATTTGGAAATGTAGATCAAGAACCAGCATTCTCATGAATTAGGCTGGATTAACTATTACTTGTTTCATGCTTTCTTGAGAAATGTGGTGCAGGTTCTCCAGCTGGGATGTTCTCACACAGGGATGAAAGACTGTGCTTCCTCTTGAAGGCTGCTTCCCAACTTCTCACCTTTTTTTTTTTTTTTAATTTTTTTGTCAAGACAAAATGTGTTCTCTCCTGTTTTTACTGGCTTGGTTGCTTATTCTGAAGTGAGCTAACAGACTTGTTTTTGAAGCTGCAGTGACAAAGATTTGTCTCCAAGGAACAGTTTCTTCCATTTTTAAGACCTGGAAGAAATGCCGTGCCCTGTCAGTTAACATAGTGATTTTTGACTTAAACTAGTTTTCCAAGCTGCATAAGAATAGCTAAAATGGAGCTTTTTAATGGGAACTGTTGGCAACCCTAGTGATGCAGGGACTCCAGCTCTCCTGTAATGCTCATGGCTTTCTGTATAGATGAAAGCTGCCATCCCCATCTTCTGATGATCTTCTGTACTACTTGCTCTTTTTCTCCCCCTCCCTATAGCTTTTTCTTTCCCATAGAAATCTATTTGCCTCTGATTTTCTTTCACGTGGCACACCTTCCACTTCTGTGCTGCTGTGAGAGGCTATTCCAGCTGGAGCTGGGGGAGATGGATGGTCCCAGGGCTCTCCTGGCAGCTCTGTGCTGCCCAAAGGACAGTGCAAGGGGTCAGTGCTGTGTGGCTGGAAGAGGAGTGCTCCTTTCATTTCCGCAGTGGGGCACCTCTGCCTTCAGAGAAACCATGCAGCTGGGTTTGAAATTAAAATGGGCATTTTGTCACAGCACGGTGATCCCTTTGGGCTGCCCACAGGGCTTGCTAGGTCTGCTGCCAAGTGCGTGCTGCAGAGCGAGCGGGTTGATGTCAGCCAGGTTTGGATTTGTATGGCATAGTCTTCCAGCTCCTGAAAGTTGGCCCTTTGTGCTGCAAGGGAGGGGAGCAGAAGGCGATTGGCTCCACTCTGCATAGCAGGAGCAACGTGTGCCAGGCTTTGTGCAAGGAGAGGAGGTCCTGGTATCGGCTGCTGTTTATCACAGCCCTCCATAATTTGGGCCTAAGCTGAGCAAAAAGCTGGATATGCTGTACCATAAGCAGCTGCATGGATACTGCTTAACTCAAACCCATGGTGAACTTCATGGAAAACTGGGAATTTCTATGACCAATGCTAGTTTATTCCAACAATTGTTGGTCCACTCAGTTTTGGTGTTTTTTAAAAAGTAGGTGTATTTTTTTCTTTCTTGGCACACAATTCAGCCCTGTATTCTCCCTCTTTAGAAAAGGTAATTAATGTGCTGAATTTAAAAGCCTCTGGGCAGGCATTTGTTCTGCAAGGTTTAAAAAAACTGTGAAAGAAGCCTCTTCAGGTGCATTTCCCCCCCTCCCCCCCCACAAGAAAAGCTTTTTTGAAGCTTTCTCAATAAAAGTTTTTTTTAAACTTCTTTTTTCATTTCTTTTCCAGATGCAGTTTTGGGAGGTAGATGCTCTTCATGGCAGGGCTCCTTTTGGCTGGTGCTGGGCATCTCTCCCAGCTGCCTCCAGTTGCAAATCTAAGCTGGGAGTGCAGCCAGGGCCTCCCCAAACTCCCCCTTGCGAGGGAAGTGCAGAAGGACACGGAATGTGGGGAGAGGGCGTGGAAAGCCTGAAAGCAAAGCAAAGGCAAGAGGGGTGCTTGCTCATGCCTGCAAGTGAGATTGGAGAATGCACCAGGTGGCTCATCCTGGCTTAATCCCATGCACCACGACTCGTTCCTTGGTCCTGCTAATGTTCTGGGAGTAATTTATTTTTTTTTTGTGGTGGTTACTGTTCTGCAGGACCTCAGGATGGCCTGAAAAATGGGCAACCATCACAGGCAGTGAGCGAGGACAGCAGCAGCGAGCCCCTGGTGTGTGCAGGCAAGGGGATGCTGATGGCAGCAGGGAGCAGGACGTGGGCTGGAGGCACCCACCCCGCAGAGGTATTCTCTCCGCAGCCATCCAGCCCCTGTGCAGCAGAAGAAGAGCCCCTGGGCAGCCTGGCAGCAGATGGGTATGTCCTTGCGATCCCTAGCCCAGCGGGGCAGTACCTGTCACAGAGGTGTCCCCAGATGTCTTTCCAAGCTACAGAGGACAGCTGGCTCTGCTCCCTTGCTGTGCCCCAACAGAGCCGTGCCACTGCTGGCATCGCTGCGTCTTGTGCCCTGAAGGCAATAATCACTCTTTGCACGCTGCTTTTCCTGACCACAACAGAAATAGTGAAGGCTTTGCTACCAGCTCATGTACCTCCCTCACCTTGTATGCCGCTGGTGCTGCGCTTCCTTGCCTTTGGGCTGGCCCTGCTCATATGTGAGATGTGCCCAGCTGAAGTGGCTGTCATGGTGCAGGGCTTGCTTGGAGGCCTGCAGGCTGAATGAGGGGTGGCTGTGGGCTGGGGAGGGAACACATCTGGAGGAAAACAGCATGCTCACCTGTGGAGGGTGAGGAAATATTTTTTTTTGCAGTGTTTTTTTTTCCCTGTTTGTTTGTATCTTGATCTGTTTAGCACATCTGTTCTTCCTGTATCCATGTTGACATTGTATTAGGAGCTGATTTCAATATCAGTCTGTTTTTTAATAAACGCCATTTGAGCAGAAGCTAATGGGCACCAATATACACTTGTGTAACTTCACCATTTCACATTTGCATCAGACTGTTGCTTGCTATAGAAACATCATCTAATTTACATCTAAATAGCTTTTACAGTTTTTCTTTTGTATAACACCTGTTAATCATAACACTTTGCAGGGAAGTTGCATAGAGTGCTTGCCTTTGCTGGAGAAGTCATAGCTGAGCGGTGGTAATTTAACCTTTTGTTCTCTCTCTGTAGATGCTAGTGATGCCTAGTTGTTCATGAACTGATGAAAATATTATGCAATGCTCTTGAAGCCCAGCTAAATTATAAGAAAGGTTTCGCTGTTTGCATTATCTCTGGAGCATGACTAAAACCAGATTGTAAATGTTTCCTCTCACATTATGTTGAGCTGAATACCTGTTTCTCAAGGCCATACAAGTGCGATCTCCTCTGCTGTGTGTTTCTGCAGAAGAGATACAAATTTTATTTTATTTTTTTTTACCTGAAGACTAAAATGCAGATAAAATTTCAGAAATGTCAGGCATGGAAGATGGGAAGATGCTGTGGAGCGATACGTAGCCTCTACATTTTTGAATTGATAACCAATTGTTTTTAAAGTCCATCTCTCCAATGTACTCAAAATTCAGTGCATGTTCCTGAGTCGCGCAAAATAATTCATGAGCTGAAAGTCTTGGAGAAACTTTCCCGGTAATTAGCAGGTGAACTTCAATTGCATAAATAACAAACTATGTAGGCAGTTTTGAGGTCAGTGCTCACTCAGCAGGCAAAATCCTTCTTCCAAGATAGGAAGTCCTATGTTTTAGGTTTTGTTTAGGCTCTTGTTTGGGGAAAAAAAAAAGTTTGTTCCCCCAGAAGAAGTGTTTGTATGTTGTATTTTACTTCAGAATTAACCTGTTTCTTTCCAGTCTAGTTTCAGCCTGCCTTTTCTGGGTGGAAAAACAGTGATCTCGTGATAATGCTGTCAGGTGGCCAAGGAGAGGTGACGCTGCTGGGAAGGGGCTCCTAGGGCAGTCTCTGAGGCTGGGTTACAGCCCACAGTGGGGTGATGCAGCTGCTGGCATAGTCACTGAGGATGGGGCTTCTGCTGAATCACGGCTGTGTTGGGGTGCTGCGGGGCAGGTGTGCTCGACTGGAGGCTGCATGCGTGCCTCTCCCAGCTGCCTGGCAGGCACAGGTCTTCAGGGGACTTGCTGGGGCTGCCCCCAAGTCTCCCTGTGGCAGGCACCTACCCCGCTGCCTCTCTGTCCTTTTGGAATTCCTCAGGGCACCCAGTGCTTTATTCAAGGGCTTAAAAATGGGGAGCGGGGGGGGGGGGGGGGGGGGAAAGGGTCTCTGAGAATTACTGCGTGGAAAGATGATGGCTATTTTAAGGCTGGTGTTGAAGGGGTGGAGAAAGGCAGAGCTTATGCCTGTGCTGCTTCAGCTGCATTGAAGAGGGCTTAGCACAGATGGATTGTGCATTACAAAATGTAACACATAATTCAAGCTGTCAGCTTAATCAGACTGTTTCCAGGAAGCAACCTGTAAAAGAGAAGGACCTCTTGTTTGCTGACCTCTGATCCGTAGCCTGCTGCAGATTGTCATACATTTTGTTTTTTCTTTATGTTGGTGTCCCTTCCTTCCCCTTCCCTTTTTATTATTGTATCCCTCTCGAGTGGCACCCTGGAAGGACCACCCAGGGGGAGGGAGACAATAGGAAACGAGCCGGCCGCTGAAATACAGGTTTTGTAAGACTTTGGGGGAAGAAAAAGCACTGTTTAACTGCATATGCTATCTCCCTGGTATTGTTTTGCTGATCAAATGTCTAGGAAACTCCATGCAATGCAGGGCAGCTCCTACTCAAATGCTCACTGTTGCCAAACCGTCTGATGGAAAACAAAACTTTGGTATATCTTAGCATAATTGCAAACGTAACGTGAGCTGTGGCGCAAAGCGTTTCTCAGTTGGTAAAGCAAGGTTGGCTGTGTAAATAGCAGCTTCCTCACAAAAACCTGTGTATGTGGACAGGCCCTGTGGGCTGGTGGAGACCTGGGCTGGAAAGTGCCACGTGAAGCGGGCAGCCTGGCTGCGGGGCGAGCAGCAACTGCACCCCTAAAGGCTTTGCCTGCTTTGTTTCGGGGTGAGGAGACCTGGTTCTGATGCAGCGCCTCGGCAGTGAACGGGAGTGCTGCAGAAAATGCAGGGAGGAAGAAGCCGGCATCTGGCCATCTAAGGAAAAGAGCAGAGTTTTAGGAAAGCAGAGAATATTTCCCAAGGTGGCATGTTGCCTTTCCCAGTTTTGTGTGCTTTTTTACAATGCACCAAAGAAAAATTGGTTCAAAAAATCAAGCTGATCTTTCAACCTTTTGAAACCACCTCTTAATTTACATTGTTATTACACCGACCATTTTTCTCAGGCGTTCTTTCCTTTTTGGCATATTCTTTTTGACTTCGAGATATTTACATTTCCCAACAGCTGGAGAGAAAAGGCTAGGGATGCAAGAGCTGGCTGGCTCCTCAGTTGGGAATAAGGAGAATGTGCAGAAAAGACTTCAGTCTAAAAAAAAAATTGTTTTTTTTTTTAAATCAGGATTTGCAATGAAGGCAAAGCTTAGCTGTTGTTTGTTGTTGAGCTGCAGGACATAGTGTTAGTTTGCTGCGTGCGCTTATTGTGCCTTGTCCCACCACTCTCTGGTTTGTGGGGAGGCCAGTTTGGCTGCAGCTCTCCCATGCCCAGGCTTTTCCTAGAACTGGCCTCTAAAATACAGTTTCTTTTGAAAGCTGTGAGCCTCTGTACACGAAAGGGAATGTGGATGCAAATAGGAAAGCTTTGCTGGGGGCTGGCAACTTTTTTTGCTTTCTCCAGAGCGTATCACCTGTGCTTTGCTGCTTCGAAGAGCTAAGCGAGGGTGTTTATTTTTATAACTTGCTTGACAGAAATGTGTTTAAAATGTCCCTGACAGGTTCCTGCAAGCCCTGTCTGCACCCGGTGCCCTGTCGCTCGTTCCTGGTTGCTCTGCTGCTCACCCACCCACAGCAATCACGGGCATCTTGCTGCTGCTGACATGCACAGTGCAGATTGAGCTCTGCAGGAGCTGCCTATCAGAGCCGGCCTCTTCATGCTCACAGTTGCATGTGGCCAGCTCACAGAGCAGCGGGCACCTGCAAGCAAGCACCCGGGAAGCCTCCCTGCGCTTCAGGGTCATCGTTGAGCTGAAACATGGCACTCAGAACCGTGTACCCAATTATTTTAACAAATGCTTGTGCCTAAACTCATTGCCTTTTGCAGCCCTGCTTTGCAGATCGTGCCTGTGAAATAAAAAGATGTTTCCATGAAGGAGACCGTCCTCTTAAAGTGGCTAATAATGCTTTGCTGGGGTACAGAATAACAACTAGAAAAAACCTTTCTTAACGGAGGAAAAAGTCACCAAACCCCTAATGTTAACAAAAGCGGGACCAGATAACCCAGACTGTCGCTCAATGGCAAGAGGCTCCTAATTGCAAGAGCTGGGAGGAGCTTTGTGGTTTTACTTAAAATTAAATGTCAGCCTTCTTAAGCTAGGATTTTCATAAACACTTAGTTGTTGGAGGATTTCTGGGGAGTTACAAGGAAGGGTTTACAGGACTTGGCCACGCAGCCCACCGTTAGGAATGGGTTTCAATATCACAATTGATTTGGCCAGAGCAGATGCAAGGTGCCATTTCAGCTTTAACTTGTCGTGATGTTTCTACCCTGATTGTTTGCATAACCAAACCCTGGCAAAGACCTGGTCATAGCATGCTGCTTTTGGCTGTCCCACTGGTTATCCCATTAGCCAAGGGCTATATGACAGGCCTTGCATCCACCCCTCTTCTGGCTGTCTCTCTGGTCTTCAAATAAATACCTCACATCGCACCTGCTTTATTTTGCAGCTTTTGTAGTCAGGCCAGCAGCCTGAAAGAAGATGACCTTGAAGCTGGAGAAGCAGCTCTCTGTCATCAGCCAAAGGCGTTACTGCAGAGCCTGCGGGGTGGCCACCCCCTCCCTGGGAACACACTGTGTGCTGCCCGTGGAGCTGGGGAGCAGAGCAGGTACGTGGGGACCAGCCTTCCCTGGGGGACTGGCATCCTTCTTTCCACTCCCTTCTTTCCTGTGTGTATGCCACAAGGACAAATTAGGGGTCTCTTTAGTGCAGCAATGAAAACGTTTTCCATTCTTTGTTACTTACCTAGTCCCCTGCGTTAAGCAGCACTGGAGTGTTGGCAGGATCAGGCACCTCTTAGCACTGAGGAGGACTCTGTAACTGCCTAGCATTCCTTTTCTGTGTGTTATTGTTCCTGATGGCTGCCTTTGCCTGACGTGGCTTGTCACAGTTCGTCCAAGTCAAAAGTGACTTATTTGCTTTTGATGCTTTTACAAGCAAAAATAAGGAAGTGTATGCTGTGAGTTAAGGGCAAAAGGGGCTGCACGTTTTCTTGCTGCATACTGACCTGCCCCTCCAGCCCCAAGCAAGCAGACAGGCAGGGTAGCTCCCATCTGAGCCTTGCCTTCGGTTGTGTTCCCTAGGCCAGACCTGCCACAGGATGTGGATGTACTGGATGTACAGGATGTACTGCAGGCTCCTCTGAGAAACCCCATGTCGTCTGTGGCAGGGCACTGCTCTCTGCTCACTGAAGAGGTGGAGGCGATGTTTGAAAACCTGCTGGTTTCGGGGAAGGAAGTGCCAGATGACCAGGTTGGTTTTGGTGTCCGTCCATCTGTTTGGCTCAGGTCACTTGCAGCTGCTGCTCACCACAGTTGGGCTGCACCGAGCTCCCCGATGGCTGTTTGTTAGAGAAAACTCCCACAGCTTAGCATCACTTGTAGCATGCTGCACGTCTGTGATAACAGGTGCTGGGGTTTTCCAGTGCACTTGGCAAGTTTGGTAAATGCTCACTCTTTTCCCTGCCTGGGGTTGTTAAAGAGGGAATCATGCAATGGTGCAGTGATTAGTGGGTTTTCCCCCAGTGTGCTGGCCTTATTGTAGGCAGAGTGAAATGGAGACACTGCTAAAAACAGGTATTTCTTAGGGTAGGATGTTCTACTGCTGCTATTCTTATAATTCCCAGGATGTATTTGACTTTTTCCTATCTTGCTCTTTCTGTGTTTGGAAGAGAAACCTGAATTCCACAGAAAATGAGGTACTGGAGGCCACGGGGGCACTGAAGAACCAAGTAAACACAAAATGCATGACCAGAAGTTGTTGTTTCTCAGGATCTCTGTCCCCTTTAGCATGCTTTCTTCTAGTTGACATCGGTCAAAGTGGGAATTTTAATATCCTGTCAGAACAACATAATGTCTAAATCAACAGTGCCAAAGGACTAAATTGCACTGTTAAAGTGCAGCAGGCCCTGCCTGCACTTCTAACAGTACCCAGTACCTGGGTCCTGGGGAAGGACGAGCAATTAGTGCTCATTTATCAGCCCTTGAAATTGCTGAAAAGTGGGTAAGGAGAGAACAGACTTTCCGTGTGTCTCGGGACACAGGTGTAGGTGCAGCGTATTGCCCCGTGGAGCAAGCAGCCCTCTGAGGTCTTCAGAGGTGCCTGCTCTACCCTTCAGATCTGGTATTGATTTAAAGAAGCTAAAGAAGCTCATGCTTGCTGTGGTGCAAGTTTATCGCAAGGCTTAATCATCTGTCTTTCTCTGTGACTTAATAGCTTTTTATCAAGCATGATAGTGTTTTTTTTCCTTTAAAAAAAAAAAAAGAAACTGAATTGTCTGGTATACTAAATATGCAGCTGATTTTACAGATAACAGCATCTTTGTCCTTTTTAAACTTTAATGTGAAAGATTATAAGCAAACTTAAGCAAACTCTACAAATTTTGTAGGAGTTATTTTTCCTGATGTACAAATGACAGGGAAAGAAAGGAAAAAAGTGTATGCACACGTACATATGCATGTATGAACATATATGTAATACTGCCAGAGCAAAAATATTTGTTAAAGTTCTTTCCCCTCTAATTTTTAATGATAAATTAGAAAGCAGTTTAGGCTATATTTTGGTTTTAATATTTGATAGAAATAAGGATAATGAAATGTTTTGGTTAATTATACACTTTCATTGATAGCCAAGGTAACTTTTTTCTGTCTGTGGATTGTATTCTGCCTTAAAACATTCAGCATATTAAAAAGATGAACAAGGAATGTGTCCTTGCACTGGTGGCAGATAAATACTGTACATAAATTTACGATTGTATGTAAAAATTTGTATCTTTATGGGTGAATATAAGCAGTAACAATCTGCTTATTGCTACTTTTTACTGTGGCCTACGTATATGCGTTTAACTCTTATTTTTCCATTTAAAAGAATCCATTCACTTGAATGTAATCCCAGGATTCATTTTATGCTTTGAAATATCGGACTTCCAAGCGGGCTGCACAGAACAGTAGCTATATAAATTACTCTCTCTATATATTTATATCTTATAATATTTTTATTATGTGCAGGAACAGTTGCTTTACCATGAAGATGTATTTAATGTATTTTTAACTTCGCTATGTTTACACTAAACTCAGCTCCTTATAAATAAGTCTGCTTCCCATCTAATGTGTTCATCATTGAAAGTAATGTTTAATTAACAGAGGTCAAAGTAGTGCTGCTACAGGGATCTGCACATGCAGACAAGAGAGAATAAACTTGATAAATGTGTAGTAATAATACAGACTAAATTCTGAATTGAGCCCGAAGGAAGCCAGTGATGGGGCAGGTTCTTTGGCTTCAGATTCACTTACCTCAGTGATGTTTTGTTGCAGCTATTGCTGACAATATGTGTTAATTTGCCTTTTTGCTGTGCCTGAAATGGAGAAGGAAAGACTTTTTTTTTTGTTGTTCTATTGCTGTTGTAGCATGTGCCATCCACTCTTACGTTTTGCTTACAGTGAATGCATAAGGCACAAAATAAGAACAGTTTCCAGAAAGCATAGCTGTTAAAAGAATAATTCAAAGTTTGCGTTACTTGAAGGCAGAACGCAATTGCTGGGCTAGCACTGATTTAACTCAGAGGTAATTCAACATCTAACAGAAATACCCTGGAAACAGATTACTGTGTGAAGTATAGATTAGCCTAAATGTATGTTGGAAAATGCTGCTGCTCGAGACTCAGGATAATAGGGCTGTGGTTATTTTTATTTTTTTTAATGCTGCAGGCTCCACCGCTGTTGAGAGAGGTCCTTCCAGAAGAAGGGTGTGGAGATAGGTCATCTATTCAGAGTAATGAATCATCTTACAGCTTGCCATCGATCCCAAATGATGGTGGGGAAATAAAGCAGGCAAAACATGCTCCCCAGCTTGATGGCACAGGAAAGCAAGGTAACAAGTGCTAAAAGGTCTGCCTCTGTGCTCCAAGTTACTGCTGTGCTCTGCTGCAAGGTACAAATGTGTTATCCAAATCTGCTGGGGACGGTTACAGCTACTGGCAAATGACAAATATATTAATGTGATTTTTTCCAAAACATTGCAATGTTGTTCGTCGCTATTGTTACTTCTTAAAATGAATGCTACCTGTTGTGACTGTTTTCTTTCTGTAGAAGATCGGATATTGTGGTAATTATTGAAACAGGATCTATATGCATATACGTATTTTTAAAATGTTGGTTTAGAAATTGTGTGATATCTTAGCTGTGTTTTATTATGAAGCCAGACTGCAGAACGTGTTTTCCAAAGTAGGAGTGTTGATGCTAAGAAAGGTGTGCAGTGCCATTTCAGAGCCTAAAAGGTGGATGTTAGTGAAAATCCAGTTAATTTCTTTAGATAAGGACGTAATAGATTAGTTCAGTGTAATAACTGGCGACAGCAACTTGCTCAGCCTGCTCTCATAGCATCCCTTACATCAAAGTCCAGAAGAGACAGGCAATTAAGTTGCAATGCTCTTTACACAGCAAATGTAAACAAACTGATTTAGGCCTTCTAAATCCATGCCACTTTTATCTGCAGAGGAGATGGGGACTTTGATTTAAACTAATTTTCAGTGGTTGGTATGATCTATGCTGTCGCTGTCGGGCTTCTGGACAAGATCGCAGAATTACTGTTGGCTGTTTGTTTCTGAAATCCCATTGGGTCTTAAATTATTTAAGACATTTGGTTAGCTTTTCCTTTTTCTCTGGGAGCTACAGAGGCACAGCAGCGCTGCATTCGAGTAAAGTTCACAGTAGGCGCCTCTTTTAAGAACGGTAATGGATAGTTTAGATCAATAAACAAGAGATAACAAAAGTGAGAAATTAAAGGGAGTAGGGCTTAAAAGAAAACAAACCAGTCTGATCGCCACCACTTTGAAATGTATTTCATTATGGTGTGTTCACATACAGAAGTCACAAGCTGGTGTGAAGATGAGAGCCAGGAAGAAAGCGTGGTAAAAAAAAGATTCCTATTACAGGTAAAAGTAATGGCTGCGTATTAACCTCAAATGCAGTATTCAACTTTATTATATAATCAAAATATGGCATTTTAGGGGCTTGGGTCCACTAATAGTGAGTAAATTCAGCTACTACATACCGAGCACAAAGATTAAATGCAGGATCATAAAGTACACGCTCATGTTAATGTAAACCAAGATGGAAAATAACAGTGCCTATTTAATTCCTTGTAATCATGTTACACATTTAAACCATGTGAATATCCCGTCATTTAGCCTTTCAGGTCCTAGTATCAGTGTTACAAAGGTCAGTCTCTGTGGGGAAGATCCAGTAATTATATGGCAAACTACAGATGTTTCTGATTTGATTCTTTTCCTTTCTCTAGTAATTGAATGTGTATCATTAGAATAAGCGCAGGGAAAAATCCCGCTAGACAGTAAGCTGTGCTTTTGCCTCTGTTACAAAAGCTGCCTGATAACACCAAATTTTTAGCAATCAGGTTTTATCAAACCGTGTTCAGATCTCCCTGCAGCAGATGCATTAGGCTTGCTTAGGATCCTGTGATGCTGTTGCTTTTCAGTTGTGAAGTATCAATAACGCATTAGTATTCAGGGCAGAGCTCTTTGCAATAAGTCTCAATTTTCTTTTGCCTGATTTTGCAAAGTGGTGGGCTGCTTCATTATAAATTTTGATGTTTGGCTAAATATTTATTTATGCAGGTGTGTACTCTGACAAAAAGGTGCGAGGGCATCTGTTGCATTTGCTGTTCTTGTCTGCTCTTTTACGGCTTAAAAATAGCCTGTCTTTGAGTGCAATTCATTTCTCTATAGAGATTTTCCTCTGCTGCTTTTTGAGCCTAATTTGCAGGTGAAATATAAAAATTTGCTTCTTGTATTCCCGAATTACACTGCAGCATTAATATTCTGATGTTAGCCACATAAGTTAGATTTTTTTTGAGGTTTTGAGAGTAGAATGCTTTCCTTTTTTCCTGCTGCTTAAAATGTCCTTCACTTGCACACGGCAATGTATTTCAGAATGTAAGCTGCACTGATTTTTTTTTTCAGACGAATTAAAAGCACACAAATTACAAACCACTTGAATTTTCAAATGACAAGTGTGATTTATTTCATGAGAAACATTTATCTAAAACTTTGCAGATTTTGTGATAGGTTTAATTTTCTTTGTAATTTAAAAGGATTCAGACCTGAGGATTGCAGTTCAAGCACCATAATCTGTAGACAGTATTGACCAGAATGATGTAAAGAATGGCGCCTTCCTCCAACTAATGACATCACAGATTTTCTTAATTTGTTGTGTTTTTTTTTTTTTTTGTAAGGAGAATGTGAGCTCTTGAATGTCTATAGTTCCCAAGGCTTCTAGTTTGCTTCTCGCCCATGCTGGATTTTAGAATATATCAGGACTCTTTTTAGCTATGAAGCCTGGCAGATTTTGTGTACAAATGTGTCAGGGAGTTGTCCATTGCAGTTCTCCTGCTGGGGAACTGGATGGTGTGCTGGCTCCTGATCTGGGTTGCAGCTAGTCAAAAGCTGAACTGCGTGTACATCCCCTTTCCCTTACCTCTCCCTTAGCTTTCTCACCAAATGGATCTGCAAATACTAATACTTCCCGTTTGTAAAAATGCTGAGAAAATCATACTTCAGATTAGAACACCAAGAACAGTAGCTGAAGTTAAAGCAGATTCAGAAGGAAAGGATTTTTATTTACTACTGTTGTTGCAGCATGTTTGCAGTGGCCTGCGTTCTCATTGTGTCTAAGGGTGAGGCTTTTCATATCTCACTTGAAAGCAAGGTCCTCCTTTCAGCTGTGATTCATCTTCAGTCCGTGATCTTCTCCAGGCTTCTCATTCTCTTCTGGCTCCTTGCTCTTCCAGCCTGTCACTCTTTGCTTTTTGCTCATCATTACATGCTGCAGGCTAGCCCTGGAGTATTGAAATTGTTCAGTGCCCAAAATAGTGGCAGTATATCTGCACCTTGCTTTTTGGGCTCAAATGACTTTTTAGAGGGTTTTTTTTTTTTTTTTTTTAGATAGGCTGATATTTAATGTCAGTTAAATACATGACCGTTTTGTTGTACAGCTGTTTTTGACTGACATTCTAGTTCGGGGAAATGGGCAGCTGCCTGTGATGGGAAAGCTGCAGGGCCGTGAGTATCTCCTTGTCCTGTGAGGACAGGCAGGTGCTGGCTGGGAGGGTGCTGGGGTGTGAGGAGGGAGTGGGCACCTTGGGTCCTCTGGTGCATCACCAGCAGAAACCAAAAGGATTTTAATCCGTTTCTGACAACAAAATGCTTTACTGGCTCTGCAGCAGTCAGGGCATCGCATGCCTTTGGTGAGCTTCCAAAGTCTCCATTTCAGAAGAAGGCACCACACAAAGTTCTCTGGCTGGCTGGCCCAGCAGCGCTGGGTGCTGTCTGCCCTTTTCTTCTATTCCCATGTGAAGTCTGGCACCTTGCAAAAGGCTGTGTTGTGCTAAGTGACCTTAAAAGGATTTTATTTTGTGTAAGGTACCACTCAGCTTAAGTAAGGCTATTGGTATCACCCATAGAGGGGAGAGCTTGAGATTTCATTAATAGCAACCTCATTTTTACAAGGCTCTGAGAGACTAGAGGAGTATATGTGGGTTCATTTTAGTTCTCTTCTTGGATGCTTTGTTTTTTATCTTGGGAAGACATGTAGAAAAAATTAAGTGTTCAACTTTTTTGCTATTTCTGAGATAGGTGAATAATGGGAGATTAAAAAAAAGAAAATCTTTTTTTTTTTTTTTGGTTTTGCGGATGACTTTAAAAGTCTCGTGAGTAGGAAACTGCTGGTTTTATTGAAGGGGCAGGCTTGTTAAATCTTTAACAAAAGCAGATTGTCTCCATACCCTTCATTTATGTATTTGATTTAAATAGATGCTATAGTTGAAAGCATTAGAATAAAAATGGCATTACTTCTCAACAGGCTTTCATAATGCCTTGGATATCATGTGCCATCTCCTTTCCAAGTAGAAAACCTTCCTTAGAAACAAGGAAGAAAAACCTTCTTAAGAATTAATAAAACAAAACAAAACAAAAAAACTTTACATAGCGTAAAAAGCCATGAAAGGGCACAAATCCAATTCTGTTTTCCTTTTTCAGTCACCCTTAATAAGCCAATAATCCTGCCAACACTTTTCCTATGCCCAAGCATCCTTCGTACTTCGAGCTTGAAATTAAAAGGTTCCTAAGGTTCTACTCGGAGTGTGCTAATAAAGTCATTAATAAGTCTACCCTACTTTTTGCTTCATTTGATATAAATCCACTAGAAACTACTGTTGGGGGGGTACAGGTAACCTGTACATGATTAATAACTGTTGGTTTGTTGTGATCTGACAGAAGTACACTGGGACAATGTAAAACTGCACACTTTGTTTAAATTAGTTCAAGTTACATTCTCCAGTGGGTGATATTTTACATTGCTTAACATGAAGAAGTTTTGGAAAGACATCCAAGTCCTTTTTTGGTTGCAAATTCAGTGTGAAAGATCTTGGTCTCTCTTTAAATGGGAGCAGTGACTTTTAGGTAAGTGTTCTCACTGGGATGGCGTGATCCACTGGGATTCCCTGAGTCCTTTGGTCATCAGACTGCTCTGCTCTTGAGAGGGCAGCATCGTGTCTTGGTGTACAATTATGCTAAGAGTATTCTTTTCTTCCTTCAAAGGAAAGGGGAATATTTGTTGGTATTTGACCTATTTCTGGAAACTGGCTCCTGCACTGTTCTGCTCAGCTCTTAATTTGGAGATCTTTCATCTATCTGCTCATCCCTCTATTGCATCCTTCTATCAGAAGAGCACATCCTCCCACTGGATGTGCAGGTAGCCCTTATCCTCTCCCTGTACCTATTTTCTGCTTTATTGCAGGAGAAATCACATCTAAAAGCCTGTGTACGGATGACTCAAACCTCTGGTCCCAAGGCAGAGGTGTGCACAGTTGCTGTTTGTGTTCTGGCAGTGGCACGGCAGCTCATTTCCCACGTTTAATCCCAGATGGCTCTTTGTGGATGATCAGCAAGTGCAGTAATTAGTGTTAATGTGGTGGAGGAGGCTGTTCAGATTTGTTAGTTCCCTATTTTCGTGCCACAGCTAGCAGCGTGGCAGCCCAGACTGACCAGCACTTCTGAATGTGAATGCAATAAATATTGCCAAGGTAACTAAAACTACACAGCTTGCAGGCTCAGCTGATCCAGATAACATTCCTTTCAAGGCATTATTAACTTTGAAGTCTAGTGACAGCTGAAATACTCAAGCTGCTAACTATTTTATTGTTGATAAAGGTACACAAACAGTGAAGTTCCTTTTTGTGGATATTCTCACTTGTGTCTGAGAGAGATGTCTGGGTTAGGCTTGCAAAGGCACTGGGATCTTTTGCCCCCCAGCTACCTCTGTTTGCATATGGGGTTATTGATTATTATTGGAAATAATGTTTGATAGCTGTTTATAGCTTTTAATTTCCATTCAGAGTGCTCTTGTTCCTCTCCCAGTAGAGCAATGCCAACTTGTACTGGTTCCTTACGTGCTTTGTGCTTAGGTCACAGATCTCAGTTTTCCTCATGGACTGTATAGGTTGCATGTGAGCCTTGGGGTGAATACAGTAGTACTCCTGTTCTCCCAGTTTGCATTGTAAAAAACAGCAACTTTGGGCATTGCTTGCACTGTGCCCACTTACAGATGTGCCAAGTCAGATGTTGTGTTGTTACCAACAACCTCTTCAGTGCTCATAATGATTTTCCCTCCAGCAAAGGGTTTTAAGTGTAACAGAGGTATAGGTGCTGGTTTTGATGGCTAAAAGGTGTGTGCTTTTTTTCTCTCTGAGAGATAATACAATCAGAAAGATATAAAAGTTGAAAGTGGGAGGCCAAGAGCATCACCTTTTTTTGTCACTGAGATGTTTTAACTATAAATTGATGAACACTGGCACCTAGGTTGTAGGGCAACACATGGAAGAGGGGGAAAAGTATCTTCCATATTCCGCACTGGTCCAGTATGTTCAGGGTCAAAGATCATTTTAACTGTTGCACAGAACAAAATGCTACTGGTTCATTATGCAACTGCGGCAGTGTTTCCTGGAATGCGAATGAAGAAAAGTACACCAATTTTGTTTCGAATAGAATTGTAAAAGCTGACGTGAAAGCTGTTCAGACCCACACAGACTGTGCAGTTAATTCAAAGTTGAAGAGTGTGGAGTGTTTTTTAATTAACAGTGGTATCTCAGATCCTTTGCTAATTCTGAGTGGAGGGAAGAATACACTGGGGGGAAACAGTGTGAGGAGAGCTGTGTCATCTGCGGCAAAACAGCTTCCGTTTTCCTGCAGTATTGCTCAGACAATTGGATTAAGAATTTACTTTTCATTATTAACATCCCAATTTGAGTTTAAAGGCTGAGTTTTATCAAGCTTCCTCAGTTGTGTTTGTACAGTAGGCACCAGCCGTTCATACAGCAAATGCTCAAAATGCCAGCTTTTTAACATGGAGCTGAGGAACTCCAGAAGCCTTCCTCACCATTGAAATTGGCTACAAGAAGTCTTTTAAGCGATGCTTCTTGCCACTAATGTGAGCTTGTCCATGGTGGTTGTCCTTTGTGTCCTATGGAGCTGATGGTTGCTGCTGGGCTATAAACCAGTATATTTTTTGCTTCTTTTCCACTCAGTGCATCTTCTTTACTAGGGCCATAGTGTTCTGTTTTGTGCTTGGGGACAAGGCGTGTGTGCTAGGGGAAAAAAAAAAAAGACAAAACAAAGCAACCTCCCCCCTATAAATGTACTGTTTTAAATTTGGCAGTAATTTGTGTTTAGCCTGAAATATGGTGGGCTTTGTGAAGGAAAATACCCTGATCTGCACAATGTGGTTATATCCAGAGTGAAGAAAAGTGCTTCAACGCTTTCTCCTAACAATCTATTTTTTATCTTCTGTTTCCCACCCTGCACATTGCCCCAATTGCTTGTGCTTAACCACCACGGCGAATGAAGTGTTGCAGGACAGCCAGGTTGGTTATTTTTGTCATAAGTACTGAACGTCTGCAATCGAGACTGTTTTCTTCTGTTAACTTACAATGCAGACACATTGTTAAAGGCATGGGGATTAGGCAGATGAGTGGGGTAAAATGAGGTAAGAGCGAAATGATTGCTTGGTGCACAAAGAAGTGGTTACTGTGCAGTAACTGCTTAAACATCGTCAGATGCTTCATGGGCATTGCAACGCAGCTGAATCACCCGGGCTGTCTTTAAAGGTAAGCTGGTGGATTTGTGAGTGCCTGGAAAGATCACCTGGTGATGTAGGGTAGGGTGCATAGCGTGTAAGCAAGCACAAGCTCAAGGGGGCAATCAGACTAATTGGCAAGGAAGTCTGGTGTAATTAAAGCAGAAGTAGGGATCGGTAGCCCAGCATTGTATTATAACTGACAGGTAGGGCAAAGCTGGGCTCTGAAGGGTCTCAAAGGTGAAGAACAAGTAGTTTGTGCTACTGTTTGATGTAGTGGAGGAAGGAGAGCCAGTGGAGACCCTGAAAGCATGGTGAATGGTCTTGGGGCTTGTGTGCATGCTAAGCTGCAAGACGAGAGTGTCCTGCCTTGAGTTTTAGCAAAGGTGGCAAAGACGTGGGCTGGAAGTGCCCCTGGGTAAGGTGTGGTGGGTACATCTGGATCAGAGATGGGCTCCGTGGAGCTCTCGTTAAGCAGAATAATGAGAAACTAGGACATGCAGCACAAAAATGGATCAGAGCGGAGGGGCACGCCCAAGTTGCTTGTGCATGGTTGGCACCTCCTTGGGTTTGTAGGTACGCCCCTGCTGCAGAACGGGTAATGGTGTGAGCCATGGGTGGAGGTGCAGGAGGAGTCCCTTGTGTCAGGGAAGGAACAAGCAGAAGGGCCACTGCTGGGTGAGAGCTGGAGGGATCAGGATAGCTAGCAGAGGACCCCTCTTCCTCTATCCTTTGCTTGTTTGCTCCAGAGAGATACAGAGGTTGCAGGTCTGTTACCTGTCACTTCTCTGGCATTAAAACCATGATGGTACCAACCTAGATGTTCATCTCCCTCTTGGAATGCAGTGAGCTCATCTTAGGAGCAAGCTGTGAACTTGCTGAAGCCAAGCCTGAGAGCACGCACCGGTGGGTTCTGAATACTTGCACAGTCCACTGCCCCCAGCATTTTGTTAGCTGGGCACACCTTGCTTTATGCAAGACGTTGTCGAGGCAATGAGGGTTGTCCCTCCCAGAGTAAACCCAGCTCTACACCCAGGCAAGACATGAGCATGTAATTTCAGCTGCTTGTGCGTTGTACTTTGAACAATGCATGAGGAGTCCTGAAAAATACACTTCTGTTAAGTGTTTTACTGCTGGAGTGAAAAACAATTTCAAGGGGTTCTGAAATGATTACATTGAAATAGATTATTTCTCTCTTTACTTTCTGAAAGTAATGTGCAAAGAAGCACAAATATTAATTTCTTTATGGCCAGTGGTTTCTCGCTGTGCACTGAGCTACTGGCAAGCTTGCGTCTGGGAAATCCTCCATGATCAGGGCTTGTTTATAATGTCTTGGGGCAGGAGGGGAAGACTGAAATCATACACAGGTGTATAAAGGTTTTGTTGTGTCCCAATTCTAATTAGCAGTACAAAGTAGCCTTTTATAGTGAGATTTGTACTTGAGTGTCATGTTCTTTAGAAAGTATGAAAATGAGCAATTGTACCATTCCAGTGAATAAGTTTTACTCTATTTACTTTTTAAAAATCAGTCTATCTGTACAGAACTGAAACAAGATGCACAGAGCAGAGAGGAGATAAAGGAAAGCATGGATAAAAGACTGAAATAGTGGGTTGTTTGGCTGTTAAGTCCTAAAGATCATAAGACTTGTTTCCCTAATGCAGCTTTCTATTTAAAAGGGAATGGTTGAAAAAGGTGTTGTATTAAATAATATTAAAATAAATTAATACATATTAATATATTTAAGAGGAAGAAGAATAAAAATATCCCGTTTTCCTGATTAAGTAAATAAGAACTAAAGGATAAAAAGGAAAAGAAAATTAAGTTTTGCTTAAAGTTGATGTGATAGAATACAATTCTTATTGTCAATGTACTTTTTTTGTGTGTAAAATGAGTTAAAACATGCAAAAGTTTCACAAAAAAAATCATCAGATAATTTAAGTGATTAAAGAGTCTTGTTTTCTGTATTTTTAACTCATTTTTACCTAATCTTGAGCAAAATATCTTGAGGCACATCCTGTAACTGTAGTGGTTCCTCCTCTCTAAACTCTCTCATCGATCCAGCAGCATGGCTGTTGCATGTATCCTTTTCAAAATAACATGGGTGCTTGCTCAGAACGGCACGTTGTGAGGTCCGACTGTTGTTCAAAAAAAAACAAAAGTGAAAAATGAAGCTAACTGGAACAGAAGTAGAATCTAGACATAGGTGCATGTTTTTTCCTCTCCAGCATGACAAAGACCAAACGTGACGTGGAGCCCCTCTGGGTTGAATGTGATGTGGGGTAAATGAGCCTTAAAGGGTCTTCTATGACAAGGGGCTTGTGGCTTCTGGCCCAGGAGCGAGGACTTCTCTGTCCGTCTGTCCAGCCATGGCAGTAGCGCCTGGCCCACTCAGTGTGTACAACATGCAGCTCGTGCAAAGACAACCGAGAGTAGCTCCAAGAGGAAAACAAAGTGAAAATATTGCTGTGTGCTTTTCTAAATGCTCATTTGGGTTTCACTGTTTGCAGGGAATGTGGATGCATTTATTATGTATTGTGCGGTGTGCAAAAATACCATCAGAATAACACCTCACTGGAAGCAGAGGATGTATGTCTTCAGACTTATTATTTTTCAAATTATATTTTGTGTTTTTACTTAACAGGTTGTGATATTGGTAATGATAGTTCCAAAAGAAAAGAAAGCCAAGAAATGTGTTCAGAAAGGAGTTCATCCAGTGAAAGAAGTGGTGACCTCTCAAGGTAAAGTTGTTAAATCCTTTAACGTTTGAAATGTTGCAGTAGAATGAGAGATGCTGGTAGAATGTGACTGAATTCCTGATTATTTTTATTTTTTCATGTGATCTAGGGTTAAGGTTTGTATTTAGGTTTGTCTAATGAAACAACTTAAACTCTGGTACACCTTAGAAAATATTTGCACCGAAGCCAAGTATTGTTTTGCAGCTGTTGTTTTCTCATTTTAAGACTCAATTGACATCTCAGTGAACCACAAATTAGCGTGTACAGCTGCTCTCAGTAGGGCTACTCAGAGGCCAGACAATAGAAGTTGTCAGGAAAAGGGCAGACAGAAAACATAAAGTCTTCAAGAAATAAAGTGGTGGGTTTCTTCTTGATGTAGCTGAGATGTAAACTAGCTGTAACTGGATAACACTTCTCACAGTCTATAGATTTCCTCCTCCCCCTCCCCCCCCCCCCAGTTATTTTTGGGATATTTACAATATATGTCTTGCTTTCTGACTGAGTAGGTTTAATGGCCTTTTGTTTACCTAAAGAATGCAGTTTGTTTCTTTTTTTTTTTATTCTTAGCAAAACCAAACAAAAAACACTTCTGTGCTTTTTAATGCAGCACTTCGCTATTGGTCCCTGAGCAGTTCTGTTAGATGTTCCTTGTATTCTTCATTGGCATGTAATGGTAATCAAACAGCAACAATCAAATTAGTGGTCAAGCAGCAGCAGCGGAAAATAGGATATAACACAGCCATCTCATGAAATATTGGCTTGGCTTTAGATTCTTATCTGCTCTTATTAGAACAGCCCAGCAAGCGGGTTCTGCTGTTGTGTGGCTCCTTGGCTGAAGATGGCCATTAATAACACTCAGGAAAAGACTTTAAAGCATCCTGATAAATTTTTAACTCATTCTGCTGATAAGACATTGATATCTTTCTGTAGCTTCTTTGTATTGTTATTGATGAGACCAGTTTTGTTATAGAAGACTATTCTGACTTTGCAAGTTTTGTTCTATATTTTCTGTTAAAAACCATAATCTTCCTGCAATTCTTCAGTATGGTAAATAAAGACAAGCTGTAGTAGTGTATTGATTATTGATGAAGGACATTCATGCTTTTGTTTAGGACTAATTCTCATGATTCAAGCTTTTCTTTTTAAATACTTTCTGGAACTTAGTTTTGCTTGAGAGTGGTGCACCAAATAATACCAAATGTTATGAAATTCAAGGGTACTCCTGTAGATGAATTTTAAATGTTAAATTTTAGTCATTCACTGAAGCCCAGCACAGCAGGAAGAGAAGGATTGGGCCTTGGGGAACTTGCTTACAGGATCACTATTAAATACCTATGTTAAATACAAATAATTAAAAATGTACTATTTAAAGTTTCCAAGCTTTTTTTTTTCTTAACCTTTTGGTACTGCTTTGCTTGCTAATGATGTTTGGCAGCTTCTGTGTTTTTCAGATGCTGTTCATAAGACACATTTTTTTAGGTTTTTTTTTTTTTTTAATTCTTATTTGTAATGGATTTAAAAATCACTCTGCCGTATAATTTTATGCCTCTCATTGCTGGGAAGCAAGAGCACTTGAGGCACTGATACGTTGTGGTGTTGCTTTAAAAATAATTGTGCAGCAGCTCAGTTTGTTTCCAGAATGCCTCAAAAATAACGTACTCTTTTAAACATGAAGTTTATTAATAAACTCTTGCTTTTGGACACTTGACATTGGATTTACTGAGAGCCAGTGAAGCAAAAGTAGTAAAGCAGGCAAAATGGAAAATGCAGCTCGCTGCTTGTTTGCGGTCAGGACGCAGTGAAATTTCTTGGCCGCTTACGTTTAAGCGCTCCACTTACTGCAGTCACTTCTTGTGCTTTATTGCTTTTACAAGTGGTCTCGAAACCCACTACTTGAGAATAAACATAACTGTGTAGTACTGCTGTGGTACTTTTTATAAATTCTTCTTTGCTCTGTTTTGTCACTGAGCTGATGAGTGACCTCGAAAAAGACCCTGCTGGACCTAAATAAAAAAAAAAAAATGGCTTCCTCTGATGTCCTAGAGACAATAATTATGATGTGCCAGTTAAGCCCAAACTACAGCTGAGGGATTTTACTTTAAAGCAGAGGCTTGGGCGCAAAAATGCATTTATAGCTCTTTGTCTGGCACCTCATTATGTGTGGGCCTGATTCATTAAGTAATTGGTTTGCAGTTGTTTACATGAGTATTAAGGCTTTCTATTCAGCAGCCTTTGAGAGATACATTGTGCAAATGTTGCATGTTATGAATGCAGAATGAGGGGAAGGGGACCAGTCCTATTGGCTAAACACTGCACTCTGTTGAAAAGCAAGAGAAAGAGATTGGGTGCTGCTTTGCATAGCAATGACTTTCTTAATAAGCTTTACAGATTAATACACACAAGCTATAAAAGATGCAAAGAGATACTCTTAGCACATTTATACATGCTCATTTCACTATTATGGTACTGGAGATGGGAAGAATTGAGTTCTTTCATATTCGGTTTTTCAGTGCATGTCTTCAGTGCATGAGACTTAATAGAATCTGATGTTTATTGTATTATAAATCATGGGGAAGTAGGCAGATCTGCAACAGTTTATTATTAAAGATTCTTTCAATGTAAATCTTTTTCTACCATTGTATTTCCTACAGCAAAATCATTTTGTGGTTGAGTGGGGATGAAAGGCATAATGTACGAAGGAGTGAGTCTTAATAGGAAGCTGCTCTCTGAGTAAAGACCACTTGTTCCCTTTTGTTTGGATGTGCATGCCAGAGCTTCCTCTTCTCCTGCAAATATTGTCCGCTTCTACCTTAGGTATCAAACTGTTTTTTTCCAGGATCTGTTTACTTTACCGAAAGAATATCTAACTGCCCGGAGATACAACTTTTAGGTTGAAGTTAAGGTTTTGCAAGAGAAAAGAGCGTGCTAAATTATATAATTACTTGGGGGAAAAGGCATCGTAAGTCAGGACTGAATCGCCCCAAAAGAGCGGGCAGAAGACGATGTGTGTGGCATTTTGTAGCCCTGTAGCAATAGATCCAGCCAGAGGAGGTCACTAGCTTTCTAGACAATTCTGTATTTTAATGCAAGCAGTTTATTTTTCTTTCACTTGTTTACTCTGTCTCATTTCAAAATAATCTGAAGATTAAGGATGTATTATAGACTGAGAACCAGATAAAAATTCTAATTTGTCAGGAAATAAACATCGTGTAAAGTATTTTAAACTTTGATTAATCTGTTTTCTGGAAGTAATCCAACCTGGTCTCTGGAGGCTGTTTTTTAGTCAAAAGCTACCTCTAACAAACACAGATTTAATGATAGGTAAATAAAAGTTTGCAGATTATAATTCATCCTTTTAATTATTCTCAGAGGAGATATTTAATAATAAACTAGCTATAACTAATAGGGCACTTCCCTTGCTGTGTCACGATGTATGGCAGCAGGTTGACCATCAGGGGGCACTCAGACTTTGCTGAAGTACGAGCTCTCAAATTCACTTTTGCATCTTCTACCTCTAATAAATAAATTAAACCTTGATGATGATTAATGAACTTGTGAGGGGAAAGATGTCTCTTTTGGCTGGAGCTTTGACCAGAGATATCAGAGGTTTTGGGGGTTTTCAGGATGTGCATTTACTAGGAACTTCAAAGACAATGAAATAGGGCTTCAGAGCATCGGAGGAGCCCTGGGAATGCAGGGGCAGCGTGGGATGATGCAGACCGTTTCCTGAATCCTTAGAGATGTGCGTGCGTAGATGAGTCCTTATCTGATGGTTTTATCCTTCTGCAGCACTTCTAATTGTCAAGCCACTTCCCTAAGAGGTTGGTTGTAAACTCAGGTGTGTTTTCTGACATTACAGATGTTCCTGAAAATTCTGTATGTATCGCATGTTTTCTAAATCCTAGAAGCCGAATGCTGTGGAAACAGTGATGTTGTAGTGGTGATGCTTCAGGAATATTAGTGAGGAACGGTTTACAGGGAGAGGCAACAATATGCATCTGCGTACGTTACATTTGTATGAAGGAGGAAATAACGTTTAGTTTGTTACTTTTGCAGCAAAGCCCTGTGTCTTTCCAAGATAGTTTCATGGGACCTGCAATAGAGTAGGTCCTTAGACGGTTACAGATTTTGGTCTCAGTTTCTCTAGGCAAGAATATTTTTTTTCCTTCAAAGTGGGATACCGAAGTAGGGAATGACCTTAAATGTAACTTGATAGAGATACTTGTATCCTAAAATAAGGGAGGCATATTTGCAGTATAATTACTGAAATTCATTATTACTCTTTCAATTCTTCAGAAAATGTAGGGGGGAGGATGATGAGTACACTTGTTAGTTTATTCCCAACCCTATAAATTCAGTATGTTTCTGTGATGCCCAATTTCTAGCAAACTGTCAGCAGAAAATGATAGTGCCGTCAGGCTCCTCCAGCAGCTTGCAGGAAAGCTGCATTTATCACACAGGGGCACACCGCACTGAGGCTTTGTCACATCAGAAGCGCTGGCACTGAGTAGCCTGGCTTGATATTATTAAAAGGCTTTTAGATGTTTTCAGAACGTGATTTTTACAGGTAGATCTGCAGCTTTGCATCCCCACATTGCATAGGGGAAAAGCTCTGTCACCTCTTACAATGAGGGTTATTAAGCCTACCTTGTGAAAAATAAATGCTCTATTTGTTTTTTGCAGCGTGTTGCTTCAGCGCTGATTTCACACAGCAGAGGCACACAGACCTGAAACCTCTGACAATGTCAGCCAGAGTATCAGTGTTCCTGAAACCTCCATGCTTTTCATTTTGTTTTTTTCTGATGAAACTTGGTGTTTGGGTGTCTCTTTTGTGACGTGTTGGGTGATGTTTTTTTTTTTTTTTGTGGCACTTGAGTGTCATTTTCTCTTGATACCGAAAGAGTAGTTCAACAAGTGCTTTAACAAAAAAGATACCAAGGCTACAGTGAGCGTTTTCTGTTGTTTTTCAGTGAGATGCATCTAACTTGGCTTTTTTTTTTTGTCTGGTGTTTTCCTCTTAATGTTGTTTTCTTTATGGAAGGAAAAATATTTTCTTGGAGCTTTTTCATTTCTTACTGTTGCAGTATCTTCAGCACAAAAAAAGTCTATTTCATCAGAGTAAAGGAGGGATTAAAAGGCCCTTTGAAGTTAAACTGGTTTGGGTTTTTTCTTTGTTAGAGCCTGGGTTGAGTTTGCCATTATTTTAGGGAAGAAGCAAATGTGTAAATGGATATCGAAGGGTCACTATGGGGGATTAGTCGAGGCAGGGAAACTGGCCTTTCTGCATTTATGCTCCTAAAATTTCTCCTCGGAGGTCTGTGTGGTTATTGTGTGCTCAGTACAGCAGATGATAACGGTCATGATTGAAATTTTCTGACTTCAGTCTGGACATTTTGCAATGTAGAGTTTTTCTTGCATCTTGTCAGCTTTGACTACCACTTCAGACATAATTCAAGAATTTTGTTCCCTGTTACAAAACTGCCTTGCAGTATTTTTCAGGTTGGGTTTGGAAGAGTAGCTGTTTCTGAATTGGCCTTTCTGACTTCCTGGTTCCATTTTCTGTATTTCCCCAAGCACTTCTCTGTATGCTAACAGCTTTTGTGCCAGACCTTTTCCTAGTGTTTTTATATACTCCCTGTTCTGTCACACCAAAGCCCAGCTGCTGACGTGCAGCCCTAAACCTCTGTGCTATTTTGGTAGTGAATTCTGCTCTAGGACATAAGTTTGCCCTGGGAGGATGAACCCTAACAAACTGAAGTTCTTTTGTAGAATTTGGGCATCTATTTTTCCCCCTACTTCCATCAGCTTTGGCCACTTTCTTCAGGGAAAGCTGGGGGGAAAAGGAGGGAAGGTTTCCAGGTCCTCCTATGGCTATGGTGGTCCTTGTCCACCTACAACTTTTGAGACATTGCTTTTCAGGCAGATCTGGAACACCGCATAGTGCTTTGAGCTGTGCAAGAGGGTCTGAGCTCCCTGAGAGCTGGGTGGTCTTCCTCTGGTCGTCCCGTGTCCAAGCTGTATGTGATGGTCCATGGCGCTGCAGAGGCTCTGGGTCCACGTGAGCAGCCCCCTCATGTCTGATCTTGGCTTGAACCAAGGAGAAAAGTGGAGCAAAAGGTCGCTTCCAGGCTGAATAGTAAAAGCCCATACATCTCCCTTCCTGACAATGGAAGGCGAAGCAGTAAGCAGTGTAAACAGTCACTGTCAGCTGCATGATCTTGTTTTAATGAAATACTTGAAGATAAAATGGCTCTTGTGCGGTCTGCCACAGAAGTCACCTCTCAATTTGCAACTCAGCAACAAGTGGCTTCCCACTCTGTGCCCAGGGGAAGAACGATGCAGCTGCCAGAGCTGCATCCTCTTGAGCACATGTTATGGGCCGAGCCTGGGATATGTTGAGCACCTCTGGGGAAATGCTGAGGGTCAGAAAATCTCACCAAAGTGAGCAAGAGCTAAGGGTGTTTGGTGTACTGCGGGATTCAAACCGTAGTATCTGACTTAAAATACCTGTTGAATGTACTGTCAAGTGAATGAATTGGAAGTGAGAGCGTAATACAGGTTAGGATCTGACTGAATAAAACCAAAGGGGGTTTGGATGGCATGCTAACAAAATGTCAGGTAGTCTTTAAGGCTAACACATTTTAAAGTTATTTATTTAAATAATATGTAACTAGTTATGTCACACTGCTACTTAACTAGTATTGTTACTTGTTGCTAGTACTTTAATGTTGGCTTGGTATCTTGGCTGAACTTTGGATATGTTTAATATTCTACTTTGGGGAATTTTTGTATCCCTTGAAAGAAGGGAGATTTGTGCTAATGACATTCACAGCTCATAGAAAAGGAATATGATGTAACTAGCATGAAGGGAAGAGTTGCTGTAGCATAGGTAGCTGTAATGTGCTGAAAGTTCCCCCTGCTTTAAGTTTAGCTTTCCAGTTGTAATCACAAGTTCTTACTGATTACAGTGTTATAAGACAAGCAGTGAATTATCTTTTTTTTTTTGGATCTCCTTCACAAATACCTCCCTGGCAGTAGTGTTTGAATACTTTTAAGTACCTGCTTCAAGTAATTATGTGTTAGCTGCCATGTCTTTAAATGAAATGCAGCAAATTTGTTTGAAATTTTGACAGCTGATTGGAAACTGAGTTCTATTCTAACTGTAGCAACCACTTCAAATTGCAGCTTGACATTTGCTTATATTTTACTGGTTCACGCAGTAATGTCACAAATATCTCCTATTTGATCTTCCTTATTAAAATCAGCTGAGGCTTTATTTTTAGAGCTTATTGCAGGATTGTTAATATAACAGTTAATTCTCCTACATCATTGCCCCTATGAGATTATTTCACAGCACCAACACAATACACATGCTACACACAAAAGATCAAAATGATTCCAGCTTGTTTGAGAGATTCAAAAGGGCCTGTGATGCTCTAGACACAAGAGCAGTCATTTAACAGAACAGAATCGCAACTGCATATACATCAAGGTAGATCAAAGGCAGCTGGGAGATTGCACATTTACATAGGGACACGGATGATGCTATGGGAACTCAGTAGCTAACTTGGAGGAGTGCACTGACAGGAAGGGAAATGAGGAAGTTCAGTGACCATCAGTGGGGGGGTGCTTTTATTTTTGTTTGGATTTTTTCTTTACTTTCTTTGCGTATCTGAAAGACTGCAAGAGATAGATGAAGCTCTGATCCTTTGTACCCTTAATTCACTACTAGAGTAAATCAGCAGTGCTAGCAAGGAATGATTCCAAATCACTCTGCTTGAACATCTGGACCAATGTCCCTGTTGCATGATAATTTTTCCACCATTTATAAAGTAAAAAAAAAAAGTGAAGAAAAACCCTAGGAGAGAGTAGTTATTAAAAAAAAAAAAAAGTTACAGAAGTTGCTGATGTTTCTTTAATGTTATAGCTTAGAAAAAAGTCACCTTATATTTTAATTTTGTGGCATTGTGCTGAATATTTAAAATCTTTCTATTTTTCCAGGACTGGAATCAGGAAAGGATTTGTAACTGCTATAAAATCCAAAGGTAAGAAACAAATGTTATGCTATTTAAAATCAATATTTTTTTTAGTGTATTTTTTCTTAAAGATTTTCTACAACAAACATTATTAAGGAGCTGGGAAAATGGGGAATTTCCCTCTGTCGGTACAGGCAAATAGCTGACATAAGAAATTCTGGACCACAGAGGATGCATTTCATAGTGCATATGTTTTGGAAGCAGCACTAATCTTTGTGCTTCAGGGTTTAAATGAAATAGTAACACATAGCAGGCAGTGAAGAAAAAATCTGTTTCTTGATCTTCCCCTTTGAAATACTGGGTGCAGGAACAGGTGGGCAGCAGCATGTTTGTTTACAAGCTTACTGTAGTCATGTGCAGACACCCTCATGTACCTACCTGTGTCTGGAACAATTTTTCCACGAGCAAGCAATCTTCCCTTTAAAAAAGGGTTTGGGCCCTGTGTGTTTTCATTCTATTTGATTTTGCTCTTAACCACCATAACCACTGGTGTCTGAAGTCAACTCTAATCGAGCCTTCTGTAAGCAAAGGCAGCACTGGGACCTGTGAGCTCTTTGCTTGGACCTCAGCAGTCCTGAACTGTACAGAACATATTTCAGAGGAGTGGGATCTGCACTGGCTTAAGGATGGCTGCGTTGCTGCTGTTCATGTGCCTCTGGCACATCTGTCACCCGTGTACTCCCTGCTGGGAGCTTTTTTTTTTTTTTGGAGCCTTTTGACATGTCTGTTCTCTTCCCACATGTGCAGCCTGCATCACTCTGCTGTTCATGGCAGGCCTGGGCAGAGCGCAGGCCTGCGGGCCAGGGGGCCAGGGATATAGGATGAAAGATGCAGCTGCTGCATTTGTAGATAAGGTGTTTATATAGCTTGTGCCATCAAAAGCACAAAGTATGTGAACAGTACTTCAGTCAAATATGAGCTGCAATTTCTGTATGAGGCTTGACAGCTTTCCTCTCTTGCTGCTGCCTGAATCCGTATTTGGGTCTTGCCTCATTTGGGGCATCACCGCTATTGTGCTACCATTGGAGAAACAACCACCCTCTGACAAGGTCAGGAACAGGCAGATAGTGTAGCTCTGGAAGTAACTGTAGGCTTGACATGCTAGCTTGTGGCCACTTTCTACAGTGGATTACAAGGGGGAAAGATGAGTTCTCCTGCAGGGGAATTCATTGGGGCAGGGAAGGGAGAAGTGTGGGTTCAGGTGTCCATGTCCCTCCCCTTCCCCTGCACTGCCCCAGGGAAGTGTGAGTTCAAGGTGGAAAGGAGCACTTGTGCTTGTGAATTCTATCCTGACTTGTGCTTGCATTTTCCCCAAGTCCGTTAGCCTATTTTTATTGCTGTCCTGGGGCTACTTTTAAATTCAAACGCTGTCTCAAAGGTTGCAGAGTCCAGTGTTGTTGCTGATCAGCAGCAGTCCTTGGTGGCCCTTTTGTGGTGAAGAAACTACTTTTGCTGGAGAGAAAAGGATATGTTTTTGTTTTTTTGTTGTTGTTGTTATGGTTTTGTTTCCTTTCTCTTTTTAAATCAAGGGAAATGGAAAAATTAACAGTTACTGCACGATTGAGCTGGCAGCCTTCACACATGAATCATCTCATCAGGCCTTCATCCTGAAGAGCTTTGTGTACTTCCCCATGTGTCAGGCTTCTGTTTTTTTTTTCCTTCCATGGGTCAAATTAATTTACATATTGAGGAATCTCTCAGGCACTTCAAATTTAAATGTGATTCTGTTTCTGTGAAATTGCTTGCTAATTACCAGATCTATTTGTTAAAGCCGTCCAGGTCTTTGAAGTCATTTTTGCCTGGATTTGATCCTGTCACAAAGTGGTGTTTTTCCATTTGTGACATCATTGTCATTTTTATGCCAACTCTGTGATGTCATGGTCTGACTGTGACTTCACTTCAGGGTCAAGTAGAGGGAGAAATTAGAACATGATAGACAAAGCTGTAATTCATGCAGCAGATGGTCAAGTAAATTGCTTGGAGTGGAAATGTTCTCTTAAACTACCTTGAGGAACAATGAAGTGAGACTTGTAAATGAGTGCACTGTTTCTCCACAGCAGCTCGATTAAGAGACCACAACTTGTTGACAACACATTGTATCCAAAGTGCACACCTAGGCTTGGCAGTGTTTTGAAACACTGACCTTTTTTTTTACAAACCATGGTGTCTGGCTACCTCAAAAGAGCTGTAAAATTATGTCAGCGGTGATATAAACGTGGAAAAGATTTTATAATTTATTTTTTTTTTCTTCACTCGCAGCTTTCTGGGGCATATCTGATGTCAGCAGCTCGGAGAGTGAGGCTGCTTTGCATCCACAAGTTCACAGCACAGAAGCAGATGAATTTGACTTCTATGATTGAGATTCCACCTCTGGCTTTTAGGAAAGAAATCAACATCTTGCACAAGGTTGGAGTGCTGCTATGTTGAAAGTGCACCTCATCACTTTGTATTTGAAGAAAATTTTAAATGCAAAATAAATATTATATACAGCCTCCTTGTATGTATGTTTTCTCTTAACTAATAAGTTGAAGGAAAGGAAATCTGAAGGCAATACTGACCCATAAGATTGAGCCCACTTGTGACGTCTTTGTTCTTGGGGACCAAATGAAGATGTGTCCACTGTCCCTGAGATGGTTATACAGTGCTAGTCCCTGAGTGTCTCACCTCAGAGGGTTGGGGCTGTCTTTAAAACAACTTCCTTGAGGAGGGAGCTGGGTCCATCTGTATGGTACCCCATTTCTTTCTGCTCCTGGAGCTGGCTGTCTGCAGGTCCCTGCTCACAACGAGCATCTCCTGCCCAGTGCCAGCAGACAAGGCCAAGGATGCAGCTGTAGTGTGGGTAATCCTGTGTGACAGAGGTGAATAGCTTGTCACGAGTGAGGTGTCTGTCAGTAACGATCTGGAAATCATATCCATTAAGTCAAAAAACAAACTGGCTGCTAGCTTGACAGAATTAAACTTACTCTGAGGGTGGTCCCAGCTACTGGAAGCATGAAACGTGTCCTTGGGCAATATTGCTGCGTGGTGATGGCCATCTTTTGGGCAGTGTTGGCATCATGTTGAGTTTGCGTATTTCTCTGTGAATGTTTTCTGTCAGCTGTGAACTTGGGTCAAATTCAAATCAAAATCTAGAAGAGGCATTGACAAATGGAGAGGCAAATCTGTTTGTTCCTTGTCACAAATGATCCAAATGTATTTCTTTGTGTTTCTTAAGAAAACTGTGCCTGGACAGTAGTATTTCATGGCTACATCAGCCTTCTGTGTTTGCTGGAAGCTTTTTAGGCCACCACTGCCTGGTAGCAATACTACTGCTGACCAGATTGGCGGCTGCTTTTGTTGCACTGTGAATGCAAAGACTATCCGAATGCAAAGACTATCCTCTTCTGATGCATATATGTATTCTAATATTTTGACTACAGATCTAAATGTGGTTTTGAAAAAATAAAGGCATTCTGGGTATGCATACATATGCTACTCAGGGCTGCCTGGCATGTTTGATCTTTATCTTCTGCAACAGATCAAGAAGAAGAAATGCATAAAATATACATTTCTAATTCAGCACATTTTGGAACAGAACAGCATTTACATGTGGCGATCCTCAGTGATTTTCTGCTTTTAGTTGCTTTGTAAAATCCATGCTGGCATTGCTGTATGGACATCACAGTAATTGGATGACTCTAGGAGCTTCATGCATTTTTAATTTTCTTCTTTTAATTCCTTTTATCTAAAATTAAGTTCATTAAATATGAGATTTTCTTTCGAAGGGAGAAACCAGGGGACATATTAAAAAAAAATAATCTGTTCATAATTATGATAAGTTCAAAAGCAAAAAACAGCACCCCAATTAAACTCTGCTGCAAAGCGGTACTGCATCTTTGAATACAGGCACCAATCTTTGGTTCTAGTCCATCAAAAACAAATTTAAAATGGTAACAATATTCTGTTTAATAAAAAGAGCATGTAGTCTGAGCCATGCTTGAAAATATGGAATACAGACTTGCAGAAGGCTTGAAACAGAAAAAAGGGTTAGCATAGCTGTCTGTTGGCTTGCTTCATCTCATCGGTCCCGAGTTTGAAGTTGGCAATGTTGTGGTGATTATTTCAACCACTGGAAAATCAGCTGCTGGTGAGGATGGAGCAGGGTGTGTGTGTGACCAGGGCTCTTGTAGTACGAGACAGCTGCGTGCAGTGGTCATGTGGATCCCAGCCAGGGATACAGGTCTGCCTAGGTCAGAGCTGTTTGCTCTGATTCCCAGGCAGAAGGAAGAGGAGCACTTAGCTGGGGAGACCCTGGGACAGGGGCGAGTTCACCAGAGGATTTTGTGTCCTCTTCCACTGTGCTGGAGTTCCTGTACCCATCAGATTGCAGGTAACTTTGGATTAAGGCTCCTGTGATCTGCCCTTCAAAGGCTGATGGCCAAGAGGTGGTAGGTTAGAGGAGGAGAAGAGGAGCTGGCAGTGCCTGGGGACCACAGGAGCAGTCTCCTGCTTCCTGAGGCAACAATTCCCATGGGATGAGTGATGGTGTAGAATGGGCTATGCTGGGCTGCTTGGAGAGGGTGAGTGGCAAAGCTCCCCACTCCCTCATAACTCTGGCCAGCCTCAGTCCATCCCTAGCATCAAAGCCTCAGCAGGACAAAAACACATTGCGGGACTGTCATGCAAATTTTCAGCAATACTCAAGAAGGAATTCTGCAATACAGGGGCAGTACAACCAGAAGTGTTAACACTGTCATGCTACTGCTCTTGGTGGACCACCAGGTAGGTTTATGAACTTCTCCTCAGCCTTCTGGCAGTAAGCTAGAAGCTTATTTTCCTTTTTGTAGGTTCAGTATCACCCAGGAGAGTTGCAGCATAACAAATGTCTGAACCCATCATGGTAGGGCTGGTGCCTGCTTTATTGCTCCTTGGTTCTTTTTTTCTGATCAGCTGTGGTAATTCATTCCTGATGGTTCTAGCCATTTGCTAAATACAAGCTCAGCGGTGTGCCACACCACAGGCAGGCAATTGCTACATGACTTCCAGTGAATGTCAGACTGAAGTTCAGTTGGAAAAGCCTCTCTAGCAGGCTGCACTGCAAAGTAACACTGCATCAAATCTGCAGTGCCTTTGTAGTTTTAAGCTCTTTGAATGATTCTGGGTTGTTGATGTCAGCCCACTTTAAATCTCCTTGCGTGATACAAGGCACCCATCACTAGTCTCTGGTGCTTTCCATTCCCTTAGTCCAGCTGAGCCGCAGACATGCAGCTCATGACAGATGACAGATGGCTTTGGGAGTTTCTGCTAAGGCAATATCTTTCTTTCAGTATTTAAGCGATAGCAAGTTCCTCCAGAGCACTTTTTTTTATTATACTCTTGTGCACAGACTCATTAGATGCAAAACATTCTGCCAGTCAACTTTATTTAGCTCCTTGACAGCTGTCATACTGGCAGCCCCAAGATGATGACATGATGCTGATGGACAGCAGGACTGTAATCAATACAGCTTGAACAGATTTAAATCAGCATGCCACTCATCTACGGAAAATACTATAACAAGAAGTGTGCTGTGTATTTACCATGACTTAGTGCTATGTCCTTTTTTGTGTGTCACATCCACACAGCTGTACAGAGCTGAGGCCAAACTTCAGCTCACGCCCACAGAAACAAGTTAGCACATAGGTGCCTGCAAAAAAAATGCTGGATAGGTGCTGTCATCTGGTGAGGTGGCATAGGCTGCGGGGGCACTCAGGTAATGTGCAGAGCTCCAACGAACTCCTGTTTTGAGAAGGGTTAGCATGACATTTCCTTGTAGACTGGCTCATTTTGACCTATGTACATTGGGGTTTATTGCCTAGTGTTCAATGCAGGTCGCACTGAAAATAGTTGGAGAAGGTTCCAAAAACAAACTAAATGTTGCTGTTTGGGGGTATCTCACGCCTCAGCTTGAGAGGGCACGGTCCTCTTTGTGCCTCCGCACTGGCTGGGAGTTGTCCTGCTCATACAGATGTCAGCATGTTCTGTGGGAGACAGCTCTCCTGTGCTGGCAGTTGAGCAGTTTTGCTTTAGGACCTTCGCAGGATAGGTAGCGGCGCACAAAGTCTGCTGCATGTTAATTCCTTTTAGTATCTGAAGCTTTAATTCCATTTCAACACCATCAAGCACCTAACTTAATAGTGTTTGCTTGTGTGGGCGCAATGAGGTGAGGGGGTTTCTTCGTGCAGCAGCCTCTGCCCTCCTGCCAGTCTGCTTGGCTGACCTGCACTGAGTTCACTGTGCCAGGTAGTGCTTTCCTCTCTTCCTGCAGGTGAAAAAGACCAACTTTTATTCTGAATAAAAAAAGCGGAGGGTCTCACTGAACTTGCATGCAGCCCCGCAGCATTGGCTTTGAAGGAGCAGCCCTTCCCTGACCCTTTTTATCATCCGTCTTCTGCCTGAGCCACCCCGCAGAAAGGCTGAAAGACAGCTTCAGTTATTTTTTTTCCAAGTAGCTTTTATTATTTTTTTTCATATTTTTTTTTCCAATGGTTTTTATTTTTTAACACGCCTTTCTGCCAGCCGAAGCTCAGCCAGCGCCCGCCCTGCCCCGCGCCTGCGCCCGCCCGCCCCCAAGATGGCGGCCGGCGCTGCCGCCCCCCGCCCCGGAAGCGCCGCCGCCGCCCGGCCCGTTCCGCTCCGCTCCGCTCCGTTCCTCTCGGCAGGGCTGCGCCTCGGCTCGGCGGGCCGCCATGGGGGTGCCGGCCTTCTTCCGATGGCTCAGCCGCAAGTACCCCTCCATCATCGTCAGCTGCGTGGAGGAGAAGGTGGGCCGGGACGGGCCGGGACGGGCCGGGGCCTGCCCGCGGGGCAGCGGCCGTGGCGGCCGCGCTGTGTGGTAACCGGCGGGGGCCGCGGGGCCGCCCTGAGCGCCCCCTGAGGGCTGTATAATTTTATTTTTTTTTGTAAATAACTTTACGGCTGTATAATTTTTAGGTCTTTCTATTCTTATTTTTTTTTGTGTGTGAGTCTTTTCTCTCACTTACTGATCTTTCTGCAGCCTCCTGTGCTTTTCTCTGTTTTTTGTTTGTTGGTTTGTTTGTTTGTTTTTTCTTTTGATTACCCATCAACACCAGATGTTGTGACTGCATCCAAGAGCAACGCAGATCTGCACTCTTGAGCCTGCTGCTGGGCTCGTGTTGTGGCTTGCACTTCCCCGCTGCATCCTGCCCTGCCCTGGGAGAGATGCGCCTCTTATCTGAGAGTTACCGTACCATGAGGGAGATAGAAATGTGCAGGAAAAACGTGATAAACTATGCGTTGATACCGGTTTTTGACTTCGTACGTTATCAGTTTGTCTTAAGCAAGGTTTCAGTGTATCTGAGTGGCAGGCCGTTAAATCGTAGTTACTGTTCAGCTCTTGTTGCAGTCAGGGTGTTCTTGCTTTTCAGGTTCAGACAGGGCAACAGTGTTATACGTCTGCATTGCTGAAATGCTGCAGCTCTTTCACAGTTAAAACTGTGAGTTACTCTTTATCACCAACACGGCTTATTAGCCTGCCTTAGCACTACGTGTGAAGGTGGTTTTACCTGCAGCTGGAAGAAATGAATCTGTGACTGGTGCACAAGTGAGGTTTGAGGAACTGCTATAAAAAAGGTGGTTTGTTTGCTGACGGCTATTGCTTAAGAGATGCTTGTAGGAATGCTTTCTCTAGAACAGGCTGTTGGCATCCAGCAGTGATGGCTGTGGCCACTTTGGCCAAGTCTGGCTTTCTGTGCCATCTCAGATGGCATCCATTCTGAGGATGCAGGCTCAAGGAGACAGCGCTGCATGCTTGCACGTGCTGGGGAAAGTAGGTGGCAAGTGTGTAATGTGGAGTCGGACCTTTATTTAATCAGAATTGCTATGATGGCCAGGTAAAGTGAAGGCGTGTGCAGAGGTGTTTGGAGTATGTTCTTGTGCGTCTTTTTACTTCTAATAATCCAAATTATAACAGCAAACATTCTTTATTAAAAGAAAAGGGAAAAATACGGCAAGTCTTTTGAGTCAAATAGATAGACAATAGTGGAAGCTTCAGACAATGATGTCTCTATCTGTGTTGCTTTGTTCCAACTTAAGAGCATGTTGCATTTACAGCTAGGATGGCTCGTGGATACCTCACGTTTATGACCATATATGAATATAAAAAGTTGTAATAAATTTGAGAGTTGACTAGGACCGCAGGTAGAGGCTGTAGTTTGTCTTAGTATAGAGGAATTTAAATTTCTCACACAATGTAATCATTCCTATGTGTGTTTTAGGATTGCTTTGAAATCTTTCTAATCATAATTTTTGTACCTCCTGGTAGCTTCTCTCTGAGATATTAAACAGTTGATCCTCATTCTCTTACCTAGCTAGATCATTCCTTTTACTTAAATCTGATTAATCTTTCTTAAGCTGAGCAGGAAGAATAAGAGGAAGATCTTGAAGATAATATAAAATCTAGGAGATCCTTAATCAAATTCATTCAAGCTGCATCTAAAGTATCATATTTGAAGATCTATTTTCAGTCATTTCAAAAGCAGCTGTAGATTAAAAGTGAACAGTTTAGTTATATCACTCCCAGATACTTAAGTCTGTTGCATTAAAAAGCTGATCAGTTTTGAGCATGTAATGGCAAAGTTGCTGACATAACAGTATGCAGATGAAAACTGAATGGTTTTCGAAGCCATCTAAAAGAGATCAGACTTATTTTGCTTTACCTTTAAGACTGAAAATAGGATCTGTGGAGAGGGCAATTTTATTTTCCAGATCACATAGTTGTAAGCCTTTGATATCTTCTGAGTCACAGTTAGCTTTGGCAAGAGGTTTGATGAAAGATCAAGTAGAAGCAAGACAAGCTGCTTGTCCTGTTATCTGATATAAGTAAGAATGAATATTCTTCTTTTAGAACTGTAGGTCTGGGTTGCCCAGAGTGACTTTATAAAAGCCATAAGCTGCGGTATAGTGTTTCCACTTGACAAGTAGTTTCTGCTCAAGCCAAGGGTGTTTTTGTGTTTTAAGAAGTTCAGTAACATGCTAACATGCTTTTTTTGAATTCTGAAGGATCCAAACAGTGGTCAAGATTTCATCTGTAGGAATTTGACTAATTTGAATGAATGATAGAAGAAAGATGTGAATTAGCATGAACTTTGTATGTCTTAAACACGAAATAGAGGTGTACTTAGTGTTCTGTTATTTAAAATCAGCAAAATTGCACTGGCAATGTTGCATACTTCTTCAACTGTGAAAACTGTAAATGCTGAATACAGACTTTGGAGGTTTAACTTTTGCCTTTTATGACTGGAATAAGTTCACCTAGTTTTGCTCCTACTCTAGGCAGGAAGACTGTAAGGAAACTGGTGCTATGGCCTGTGGGTTTTAGCTTCTGAATGCAATGGTTGGAGCTCCCTCCTAGAGATGTGGGGAGCTCAGTACTATTAGAAGAGCAGCAAGTCTGCGGGTGGGGGTTAAGAGGAAGCACTTGATGCTTGCCCATTAGCTGTCGATGGGTTTCACCTCAACAGGAGAACCAGTTTTCCTCATGTAGTTCTCTGATAGTTGCCTTAAAATAAAAATAGACACTATGAAATGTGAGCTGTTCTAGAGTACTCTGCATTCCAACTTTGTCATACTTTATAACCTTTTCCAGCCATGACTTCTTTAAAAATGCATTTGACTCTATCTTGGTCACTCACCTCTCTTCGCTCCCTGCCGTTACTGGTGTTCAGTCTGGTGATTTATACCTTCTGCTGTAGTACTGTGAAAAGGACGATGCAGAATTGCTCATAATTGCTGTGAGTGTTGCTAACTACCTATTGACAAAGAAGTGTGGCGAGGAATCAGAATTGAATGTGATTGCTAATCCACCGTGAACAGAGGAACTGGATCTCACCCATGTTTCCAAGTTTATTTTTTTGACTTCTTGAGAGAAGGGGATGAGTGCTCACGTAGGTATGATAGGTGCCAGTGCTGATCTCTGCCCAGGGCTGCTTACAGAGGCTGTTCTCTTTGCCAAGACAGTTGCTTTTTGTTGGCGTGCCGGCATGAATAAAATAAACTGGTATTATGTTGACCCCGCCTCTCCTTGAGCAGTGGGATCATTTATTACTTCCTGGGTGTTCAGCTGAGATTAGTTTTCTCTGTGTTCGTGGATTTACCACACTTAGTTTCTTGCAAGCATTCAAGAACACTGAACAATTCCCAGAACATAGATGGCTGTAGGTGTTATTGTTTAACACTGAATTTGATGTTTGGCATGTAGCAGCCTCGTAGTACAAAATGCACTAACGTAAAGAAAGAGAAGCATTAGAGCTGAAAGTTGACCCACTTTCAGAAGTGGGAAGTAAGGACGGGGATTTATTTAGCATTTCAAATATATCCATGGACAAACTCAGAGTCAAGAATTCAGAGGTTTGAGCACTTCGGTGCATTTGATAGCCAACAGGAAAAGTAATATGTATATATCCCAAATGGTGACTTTTGTCTGCTAGGATCTCCTTTCTATGTAAAACAGACTCTGGGGGAAAAGAAAATGTTCTTTTCTTTTGCTCATCAGGATGTACTGATACACTGTTACTTGCATAAGCTTGTCATGTCATCTGCTTCACTCCAATATGCGGTCACTGTTTTGGCTGCCTCCCCCTCCCCAGTTGTGTCTGTGAATTAAATGTTGGATTGCAGTGAGGAAAGACAATGGTACGAGTTTCTTTACGTGTGTCCATCTGGAAAATTGAGTGTTAAAAGTAAGAAGATTTTTGACATTTGTTGTCACATTAACTTTAGAGCATTATATTAGAAACTTTGAAATCCCTTTCCTACATTTTGAGGGAGTCTGTATGGTTCTGGTGATAAAAAGAATTATTTTCCTGGAAAATGCAAGGTGTGGAAACTTCTTGAAACAATATTTATAATACATGCTAATCAACAGGTATGAGCCAGCTCTGCTGTAGTTCATCATAATGCCTTCAGGTCATGCTAATTTATAAAGGTCTTAAAACAAAATCTCTTTAATACTATAAGCGTGATACTCCAGGTAATTATCTTGTGGGTAGTTTGTTGCTGTCTTTTTCTACTGTTCCTGAAGTAGTCAGCTCTTGTGTGTCCGTACATTAGTGTTTCAGTTGGTTATTTTTTGCAACTTCCATAATTGAGTACTAAAATAATTGTTTCATCTGCTTTCACAGGCAAAAGAATGCAATGGTGTCAAGGCTCCAATTGATACAAGCAAGCCTAACCCTAATGAGGTTGAGTTTGATAATCTATATTTGGACATGAATGGTATAATTCACCCTTGTACACATCCAGAAGACAAGTAAGGCAGTTTTTTGTATCTATCTGTAAATAGGAATTATTCATAGCATTTCACGTCTTAAATGAAATATTCTGTGTTTTAGGCCAGCGCCTAAAAATGAAGATGAAATGATGGTTGCGATTTTTGAGTATATTGACAGGATTTTCAACATCGTACGACCAAGACGACTTCTATACATGGCTATAGACGGAGTAGTAAGTATTGATATATATAGTTCCTGGTAATAGCTGTTGTCAGCATTAGGATCGATGACATCTGCTATTATAAGATCCTTTATGAAATAGCTTCCTAAAATGAAAAACTATAAGTAAAACATGCTGTTAATTAGATTTAGGTGAGGGTATTTAAAACCATTTGTGAGTTTTGTTGTCTGTGGATTTACCTAGGCTAACTGACTATTGCAATTAGAACTTTGCTTCTACAAAGCAGGAAAATTCCATAAGACAGTAACATTGCAACTATTTCTTATCTTCCTCTCTTCTATGGCTTTAGTAATGATTTATGCAACAGTCTTGTTGCATAAAGATGAAAGGGAAAGACCAGAAAACCATTTAAGCACATGCACTTGAAACAGGCAGTGACTTAATCATGCTGTGGAGTGTTTCACAGGCTAGCTTTACCAGGACATTTGAGACTATCTTTTTCCATACCTTTTCCCTATCCCACCTGGCATATCAGTTGGTCTGATGAAAGATGCCACCTTTTCGTAAAACCTTCACTTTACTGAATTTATCTCTATCCAGACTGTGTTGTCTCAGTGAAAGACACCAAAATACCCTAGCAGACTTCTGGTAGGTCTGCTAAGTTTGGGCTGTTTGTCTAGGCTTTGCAGTTTCTTCAAGGTAAGATGAGCATTATTAAATAGAAAGATTTTTACTTGCATTCAAGTGCAGGAATTAGTGAGATATTTGTCTCTATAAAAGTGATCCAAGCTAAATGTTGGTGTATCCTTTTAAAAACCCCAACATACCTGCGTTAAGTAATAACTAAGTACCGTCTGCTATAGTCTTTTTATTTGCAAAAGAGTTACGAATACAATTTTACAAAATTATTTTTGGAAAAAGGGTTATTTAATAAATAATTATTTTCAGATACGTGGCCCTGCAAGGTTAATTTGTTCTGTGAAGGAATCTTTGAATCCTTGAGCACTGTGCATTTCTGAGATGGTGGTAAGAGATGTGCATACTGCTGGATTTCCTCACTTAGAAGCTGAAGAAATGTATTTTAAAAAAATTGTCCAGACCCCTGTCCTGCCATATGAGTGTTAGTAGTGGTGACAGGGGAGTGAGAGAACAGAATCCCAGTTTCAAAAGACTTGTCTTAAAAACCAGAAACAACCAGAAGATAGAAAATACTTGGCTAGATGCAATAACTGAAGCATTGTGGTACCTGTTAGGCTCCTCGTGCAAAAATGAATCAGCAGCGGTCAAGAAGATTCAGAGCATCAAAGGAGGGCATGGAAGCTGCTGAAGAGAAGCAAAAAATAAGACAAGAAATTCTGGCAAAAGGTAAAGCTGTGACCACATCTGACGTTTTTCATGTTTTTTGGTTTTGAGTGTTTCAGTAAAGGTTAGAAAAGGGTTGTCTTGCTCCCTGGATATTTATCTGTGCCTTACTAGAAGAAGAAGGGTATAGTAAACCTATGGAAGGATGGATCTGTTCTTTTCCAAAGTTAATATCCAAGATAAAAGAAGAGTGACATCTTGTTTTTCTGTCCCCCTGCCTGAAATAGATTTGTGTTGAGTGTTTTTTTTTTTTTTATGGAAAAAAAAGAATGAACAGAAGAACAGGGATAAATGTAGTAGTGGGACACTAAACAAAACTCTTAATGGAAGGAAATCCATATCGTAGGGCTTAACAAAAGGAGTCACAGCTTAAAAGTAGGGATCACGTGAAAATAGTACGGCACAGGAATAATGAATGAACGGCAAGCAAGTGTAGTTACTTGTCAGAGTGGAAACTGAACTCATCAAGGGAACAAAGCACAACTTAAGAGTGACAGTAGCATGGCATGAATGAAAGCAGTGTGTGTAACTGAAACATGCTGGTTGGTTTGGAGAAATTAATTCAGGTGACTGTGTAGGAGGAATGAATATTCCAAGTGAGAGGGCCATTGTGTAACCTAAGTGAGAAATAAAAAAGGGAGGACAAAGACTTTTAACACTTTTTCCTGTAGCATTTCTAGACTATGAAGGCCCTTTATGAAGCTCAGAGATTAAAGAAGTTGGTGTAACCTTGTTTGGGACCCCAAGTGAATAGATAGTGGAAACATAGGGGAGAACAAGTAAGAAAATTTCCTAATGTTTTATCTTGTTTAGCAAGTTCAGTTTTTTTGAGACTTCTTTCACGATTTTCGCTAGAATAGGTAGTGAAATCGCTTCTCTGAAGCAACAAGCAACATTTATACATGTACTAGTAGCGTATTTTAAGATGAAGATAATGTAATGGTAAGAGCTGTTTTGAAACAAAGTAATTTTTCACTAAGTGTTAATTGTTATCAGGGAAGCGTTCAGGGTTTTTACAGAAGTAAACCAATATCGAACACTCAAAACATTTTGGCATGATAAAATGTCTTTATTGCTCTAGGTGGCATTCTTCCTCCAGAAGAAGTGAAAGAAAGATTTGACAGCAACTGTATTACCCCAGTAAGTAATCTTGCACTTTAACCAGCAATTGCCAGTGTCTGGATGATGGCTTAATTTATTTTCTTCCGTCACTTTTTAGGGAACTGAGTTTATGGACAATCTTGCTAAATGTCTCCGCTATTACATTGCTGACCGTTTGAACAGTGACCCAGGGTGGAAAAATTTGACAGTAAGTTTCACAATTTCGTACTTAAGGAACATTTAGGTGATCTATCAGGCTATGTTGGGATGTGATTGAAGAGTATAAATTTAACAGATTTATCTCATCTTCTGGCACCGTTGTTATTAATAATGGGCAAACTTGCACATTTTTCTGGACTTCAGATATTAGGGTGAAACGCATAATACAATCTAAAAGCACCATTTGTTTTGATTTCATTTAAGAGCAATGAAAAGATTTGATATGGGGAGCTACAATTTGATGTAATGGGAGACAGTGTTTTAGGAATACTTTGTCATCTTGGGGACAAGTGTCAAGATCCACCGTATATGTGTTCTTTTTACTATTTTTAACTTGTTTGCTACCTCAGACTACATTTTCCCTATTATTCTAATGATGAACAACAGCAGACGATCAACTTTTATGCTTTCTGGACTTTGAGATTCTCCTCTCTAGTTCCTCAACAACTCCACCCACATCGAGTTCTGTTTCTGACAACAGCCCTGTGTTTGCTGCTTTGTACAAGAAGACAGAATAGTTAAATGCAGATGCAGTGGTCTCTTATTTTCTATAAGTTGACTGTAAAAGTGTTGTAATTAGAGCAGTTGACTTAATGCTTTCCATCAGACATGAGGTTTTAAAACCCTAATGTCTATTTCAATTGCCTTAATAATATATCAAGAAGCTAATGATGTGATAATTTCAGTGGTATTTGAATCAACTTGTCAGCTTCATCCTAGAATTAGTAGAGGAAATGAAGGTCTATTCATTCAAACTCTTAAATAACTTATTTTTATATCATAATATTCTATTTTACACTACAAATTAAGATTTCAGATATTTGTAAATCAGATTCAGTATAAAAACTGTTTTGTTTTTTTTTTTAACTGTGACAGCATAAATTGTTTACCTAATCTGTAAATCTTTCACAGGTAATTTTGTCTGATGCTAGTGCTCCTGGTGAAGGAGAACATAAAATCATGGATTATATTAGAAGACAAAGAGGTAAACTTGAAATAAATGTGATAGTTTTGTTTTAAACTAAAGTATTGTTAATAATTTGTCTTACATGACTTTGGTTCGCTAAATGTAATTTTCTTTTGTATAGCTCAACCAAACCATGACCCGAATACTCATCATTGTCTGTGTGGGGCTGATGGTGAGTTCATGGCTAGCAATGTCTTATCATCAAGAAACAACATAAGGGAGCTTAACGAGTTGGGCTGTAGTGTCTAGGCTTTCATTTGTATTTGTGTACCTAAGCTAATTAATCTGTTAATTTTTCAAAAACTGTGTAATACTTGGGGAAAGATCTAGCCCTGTCCATGAGACTGAAGGGCCAACTTTCACTTAGTTGTATTTGTGTTCACGCTTGCTTAAATTAGAATGTATTTGACTTAAGGCTTTTTCTTTTTCAAGAGCGAAACTGTTGATCCTTCATTGTATTTTACTCTTCTCTTTTGATCGGTAGCTGATCTAATTATGCTCGGTTTAGCTACACATGAACCAAATTTCACCATAATTAGGGAAGAGTTCAAACCAAATAAACCCAAGCCATGTGCTCTTTGTAACCAGATGGGTCACGAGGTTAAGGATTGTCAAGGTTTGCCTAGAGAAAAACAAGGCAAGGTAAGAATTTTGATATATCTAGAAATTCTTCTAATTTGTAACCAAATTTATGTGTTGAGATCCTCAAGTTATTCTTGCTGTCAGTTTTGCAATTTGTCAATACAAATTATGTTACTGGAATTACCTGGATTTCCTTTTATATTAATAAATAAAGATTGTAGTTCTGTAGCCTATAAATACTATGTGGAACATAACTTCCTCACTTGTATTGGTTTGCTTTCTTTTTCCTACTGGTGAGAGAAAGCATTCAGTCACTTAACAGATACATAAAGTATCAAGATACATTCTTGCATAAGAACTTGAGAACCTGTGCTTATCTCTAAGTTCCTTTCAGAGTAAACTGTAAAACTGAGCTGGATGAATGTTAAAGTGAGCTTGGATGTAATGCATCTTTTGCCTTTTACTGTAGCATGATCAGTTTGCAGACAGTCTTCCTACTTCTGAACAAGAATTTATCTTCATCCGATTATGTGTTTTGCGAGAGGTATGTTGATGCAGTTGCAACATCTGTTTTGTATAAATAATGTTTTTAAACTCTATGCACAAAACTTTCTGATGTCTTTTGTGCGTGTTGCAGTATTTAGAAAGAGAACTCACTATGGCCAGCTTACCTTTCACCTTTGATTTTGAAAGAAGTGTTGACGACTGGGTCTTCATGTGCTTTTTTGTTGGAAATGACTTTCTTCCTCATCTGCCATCTTTAGAGATCAGGTATACACAAATGTGTTTCACTTTTCTGTATATATAGTACAAGTATATATACCATATATGTATATGGTATATATATATGGTATACATATGTATACCATATATAGTCTAGGTACTGTGGTTTTAAATGTCAAGTCTCATGCTTTTGTTTGTTTGTTTTTAGGGAGGGAGCAATTGATCGCTTGGTTAACATATATAAAAATGTGGTGCACAAAACTGGGGTAATTTTTTTCTCTTTTTTAAATATCTGGGTGCTTACCACAAAAATTGTTTAGGTTTTTAATCATTTTATTTTGTATTTTACAGGGCTACCTCACAGAAAGTGGTTTTGTCAACCTGCAGCGAGTCCAGATGATCATGTTAGCTGTTGGAGAAGTTGAAGATAGTATTTTCAAAAAGAGAAAAGATGATGATGTAATTTTCTTGTTACATTATAAGAGTTTTTTTTGTTGTTTTGTTTTGTTTTGTTTTGTTTTCATGACTTCTGTTAGGCTGTGACGTTTCTCTAATAGAATATGAAAAAACCCTGTTATCTCTAGTGACTTCATCCGTATTTGAAAATGAGTTGAGTGCTTCCAGTTGATTTACTTTTTCCTGGACTGCAGGACCTGTTTTTCTGGTTGCTATCCCAAGTAACAGCAAACTGAAAACTGTATGTGAGTTCTGTTACTGCCTTCTTGAATAGCTGCTGTGAAACCTAAACAAGGAATTATTCTGTACTTTGCTGCAACCTGTAGAAGAGCAAGCAACAGGCAGGGGTGGAGTACTAAATAATAGTTCAAAGTGCATTCTTCCCTTGCAGCACTTCCTGCCATTTTAAATGTGTTCAGAAATTATTGGTCTTTTGGTCTGCCTCTGCAAACTTTCTGTGCCATTTTTGGCACATGTATTTTAATTGCAGTGTATTCATTAAGCACAGGATAAAGAAAATTGTCTTTACTATCCAGTCAAAAAATGGTCTGCCAGTGCTGGCAAAATGTTTTATTTATAATCACCCCAGTCTATGCTACTCTTGAAATAAAAATGCTGATTTGTTGTTCAAGTTCTCAGTATCTTTGGTTCAAGATCTTTCCTTGTGCCTCATCTTTTCCCCTTTCTAGAACTTTCTCGTTTGTTTGTTGTTTTTTTTGGCAACTGTTCAAGTCCGGACAAGGAGCTTATGTATGTGTTACCACTTACAGTCCTTTGATACCTTCATGTCACCTTGAACTTAGTCTAGTACCTAAGCATAGTAGGTGATATAAATCAATCAGAATTATGGGGCTCTGAAAAAGCAGCTACTCTTCACCTTTTTCTGTAGGTTTTCAGTGTAAGGTAAAAGTTTCTAGCCCACTTCCATTGGATTTACAGATAAAAGAACTGATCTTTATTTTACTCAGAACATTACTTAAACGTTATGGTCTTCTTGTTGGTAAAGGATTATAGTATCTTTCCAAGAAATCTGTATGTTTGACTTTATTTCTCTTTATTCTTTACATAGGATAACTTCAAAAGACGGCAAAAAGAAAAGAAAAAAAGAATGAAGGTAAATTGATTTCTTTCACAATGCAGAAACTTGGGAAGAATTAAAATATGTACTGTAGAATATGTTGAAGCTGCAACTGTAATCATGACATTTTCTGGACTGTGTAAACTAATTTTTAGTGTTTTGGTTTTTTTTGGTGGCTTTTTGCAAACTGGGGCTTTGAAGGAATTGTGTATTACAGGTTTCTTAAGGGGAAGGAAGGAGAGAGCTGAATATGTTGGCTGATACCTGTATGTTTTGTCCTTCAAGTGTACACAGTTATGCTCTTTCACGATGACTTAATGCTTTAACATGAACACTGTACAAGAATTGCTTTTCCATGTTTTGATAGAAGTCTTCTCAGCAACCCTATTGTTTAGGCAGATAGAGTATAACATAAGAGTTTAGATTTAAATATGTATACCCGTTTGTGTTAAATTGGTTCGTTTGGTTAAAGACACATTTCTAACAGAAAAAAAAAAAAAAAGCTTACCCCAAACTTACAGTTATCCATTCTGCCTGCAAGTAAGTCACTGTTGCCAAATATCTCATAAATGTAATAGAGAAGCATTAACTGTTGTTGGAACATTTGCCCTTTCTGATCCATGTAAGCTGAATTCTTTAAAATTGTGATTGGAAAGATACTGAGTTTTCTTTTATTCATGAAGTGTTCTGATAGTTTTAAAATGGGTTATGGTATGTTTGGTTCAACATAGGTTTGCTCTTGGTTAGGATATTCATGTAAGTGCAGCTTCCAAAATTTTCAAGGTGCATGATATACCTACTTGTACTCAGAGTACTATAAGTATTCTGTATTTATTTTTTAAATTAGGTATTTTCATATTATCCTTGTTAGAATGCGAGAGATTATGCACTTTGCATACAAAGAGTACAATGTTCCTAGTAAGCCAGATGGAATCTCACTTCCCAAAAAAACTGTCTTTCAGCCCAACTAGAACATTAGCAACAAAAGTGTTGTTTGTTTGTTGTTTTTCTTTCTGAAAGAGATTAATAAATTACAGGAATGTTAGGGTCTCATCTTATGTCTGGCTAGGATTGTTAAACATAACTAATTTAAACCGAACTGAGAGAAATGTGCTTGTTTATGTAAAGTACTAATCTGAAAATTCTGAGACATGACCATACTGCTGTGGAGATTACATTTCTTTTTCAGTATACCAGTATGTATTTATTTTTTAGAGGGATCATCCTGCTTTTATTCCCGGTGGTCAGTTTTCCCCTCAAGCTCTGGGAAATCGATCCAGTCCTCAAGCAATCAGTAACCCTAGACAAGCTGCCTATGAGATGAGAATGCATGACAGACCGAATTCTGTAAGTAGAAGTTTAAAGGTATTTATAAATAAAAAGGAAAATAATCATATCCTGTGTAATTCTGGACAACGTTTTCTCTAACCTGTCAGGTTATCTTGAAAAGCGGACCAAGAAATATGTATTTTTCAGAGAAATGGCTTTTAATACTCAATCATTGTGAGACTACTTAAATAAAATTGTGTTCTTTATTTTAATGTTTGAAATAGTATTGCTCATGAAGTAGTTAAGGGAATGCAGATGTGGGGTGAATGCATCTGAATCAAATATGGTGACTACTCAGCAAACCCCTTTGGCATTTGTGGAGTCAAACCTTCTGAGAATATAGTTTTAGAAGCTTCATCGGTAGTTTTGTGCAAGACACAAACTGATTCCCTGAGCTGGAGATGTTCTTTTAATACATATATTTTCTGTTTACTGCTTTTGTAATTTGTGACATCTCTGCACTCTGACCTGTTTGGTTATTAGTTTTCTGTTGGGACTTCCTGCCTCTCAGCACTGTGAAGAAATAGTAAAACAGGCTGAGAATTATTGAGGTATAGCTTGAAGCTGTTCTTTCATATCCAGACTTGCATGCTTGAGAGGGCGTATGTGAAATGCACGTAAAATGTGTGCATTTTGTTTGTTTCAGCGATCGATGTGTGTATAAAGAACTTGTATTAATCAGGAAACTGAAAGACCAGTATGTACGAAAAAAGACGCAAGCTGCCATTTACCAGTGTGTGCACAAAATATGGTGTCATTCCCCACCATGACTTTTCCCCCAAGCTGTATGTCTCCATTATATTTCAATAAGTTCTCAGAATTTCTAGTATAATAATAATTTTCAGTACCTTTTTTTTAGCAAGAGCTTTAAACAAAAAATCAGTCTTCAATAATAAACATCTGTCTCCTAGATCACTTTTAAAGAGTACGTGTATGTTTGTGTACATATATAGGTAATACCTAATTTCTAATACCTTGGAAAGGTATTAGAAGGCGATGGGTAACTGGAAATACGTTCAATGCTCTGTTAGTGGTCTCAATTGTTATATTGTTATTAAAGTTAATATTCTTTCTGTTCATAATTTTTCACTGAAATACTGAACGTATTTCTGAGAAAAGGTTCTTTTCATCATGAAGATTTACTTTCTGTCTTTTAAGTCTGAATAAATATAATTTGCTTTATTTAAAATACAATTTCTGCTGTTCTTCCTTTTTTAATCTTGAAACTTTTGCACATGGGTTAAGCAAATCAGTTCTTTTATGGAATCTATGTACTTGTTGAGGTTTCTTTTAAAATGCCAATTCTTATTTTATTGCAGCTATTTATCTTCACTTTGTAGAACTGAAAATGGCCGACTTTTTTTGAGACTATCATATTAAAATACATAAATTTGAAAGGAGGTCAAAGGATCAGTTGTGAGAAAACAGTATTTCTGCCAGTTTTGAATTACAAGCAGTATTTGTATGGTACTCTGCATATGCATTTTTCACTGTCACTGTAAAATGAAGTTGTAACATGAGCTGTAGGACTAAAGACAACAGTTGTATTACAAAATTGGAATATATCAGTGGCATGTCTTATCATTTTATAGTCTTGTTTGTTTCATCTTTTTTTTTTTTTCTAAAATACAATGAACTTTTTGACTGTATGAATCAGCGCCTGCCTTCTAATAGAAAGATGTGTTCTTTTCTTTTGCTGCTTGGCTTCATAGCTTAAGGATTGTGTTGCCTTGATTTTTTGAGGAACTAAAATAATGAGTGTGATTTTTCTTTATCAAATAGCTGTTAATTTTAACTTGAATTTAAAATGTCTAATAAATCCTTCCCCTCCCCCCCCCCCCCACACTTATTTGTCATAATTATGACCCTAGACAACTTCATCTCCAAATACCAGTCTCAATTCTGATGGCTCCCCATCCCCGGCAGGAGGAATTAAGCGAAAAGCTGAAGATAGTGACAGTGAACCTGAGCCAGAGGATAATATCAGGTGAAGCCATTTTTTGTAGCACTTTGTTAGCAAATTGCTGAAATAGATGCAGTCTAATTAATGCCATTTAGCTTAGAGCAGCAGTGCCTTCAGATGCTTTTCTATGATCTTTTTATCCAGCGGTAATTAATGTGGAGGGTTAGAATATTCAGTAAATTCCAGTGAGATGTGTAAGCTATAGCTGTTAAATCTAAGTATCTAGATTAGTATGCGCGCAGGTTTTCATCCTGCAAGCCACTACTCCCTTTGAGACCATGCGCTAGATTGGCTAGACATCCACTGTTCAGCTTTGATTATGTGAGCTGAATGCCTCTGTTTTCAGGTTGAATTTTTGAACTGTTTAACCCATAAAATTCAGTTGCACTTGCATGTGCAGCATTATTTATTTTGGCTATCACAATAGGTATTCCTCCATCTTTGATTAGTAGCAAGCTCATTTTTGGCTGCAATAAATTTTAAAATATTATTCCCTAGATGATTAAAGGATAGGAATTTGAATAGAATTAACTGACAGTGAATTACCAGTGAGTGTAAATTTATCAAAGGTTTAAATCAGGCTATTACCCTTTAAGTCAAGGGTGAAGACCTTGTAATCTTTGTTGAAGTTGCTGTCCTGATAAATGCAACCAGTGAATATTGTATTCTGTTGAGCCAGGGGACATATTTAGTCATGAGAAAACAAAAAGGGTTACTTCATTGTGAAGTACTGATCACTAGTGTACTGTAGTGTTGTCATGACATTTGTTGCATCTAGCCAATTTGATCTTCCAGTAAGATAATCTGGCTGTCATTCCTATTTTATTTATTATATATGCAGATCTGAATGAATGGGTTTTGTCATTGTGTTTTCTATATTGGTCAAGCAAAATTTATGTCTAATATCAGAATAAATGTTAGTGTCATGTTTTGCATTTGAATTCTAGCAGAGATGCTAAAAGAAGCTTTAACAGTGTTTTATTTGTTCATTTTAAAGCAACTAGCATGAGTGAATTGTGGGGATTTGTAAGTCGTAAAATTTTTCACAAAGGTGGTACTGACAAGCCAGTGGTTATGCTACATTTATCTGCAATTTTTTAGTTCTGCTATAGCTCAGAATATTTATTTAGATCCTTTTCTGATTGAAAAATACTTATTTGATTTTCATTGTGTTGGGAAATGTTGAACAAATGAATTTTCTTAGACTTTTAAAAGTGTGATTTGTATGAAGTTGTATTTAGATGAGGGTGGAAATAGATTTAAAATAATCATTTTGAGGTTACTAAGTAAAAATGAATGCATAAGTGGACTGGATGCAGAAGTTGTTTACAAAAATACCTTTTGTAATTAGCATGACTTTAAAACTAGCCCAAATAGTTCTGGTCAGCTAGCAAATTTGGGTGTTTGTTGTATTGTCATCTTACGGAAAGGATTTTGAAGCTCTTGTAGGAATCCAGCTGCCAGGGAACTCAGAGAGTCTTCTGCATGGACTGCAGATGTTCCTGACTCTTTCCTTAAAGACTTTAGCACAAGCAGCTCTTGTCCTTGCTTGTCTGGCTATTTGTCTTAAACTCTTGAACATGTCCCTTGTTTTTTCTACCTCCTCATCAGTTTGAGCCATCTTTGAGCTGGCTCAGGTTGAATATAAGTACTATCCCTGTACTGGTCAACCAGCTTGAAATGGAAGCAAGGAAAAGATTCTTTCTGCAAAACAGATCTGCATCTTGGGCTGGTGTTTTTTGTTTGGTTGGTTTGTTTTTTAAATAAGTTTAAAGCAACCTTTGTTCACTTTTAAAGGCTTCATATACTATATCTACTGTGCTATGAGACTGTCATGCCTAAGTTTGAGCTGACCTGTCTGAATTACATACAGAATCTGTAGGACACATGTAACCTGACAGGTCAACTCAAAATTAAAGGTGCAATAATGACAAATTTTGAATTGCTGAGAAAAAGATTATACATAAAAATGAAAACCATTATTAGGGCATTATCTGATTTAACCAGTTTGTAACTTGCTTTATTATAGTTCACTTAAATACTGAAATTCACGTGCAGGTTGAGATGCGTGTATAAAATGCATGCACCACAAGAAAAAAAAAAAAAAGATAGCTTTGTGAGGAAGGCCAGTTTTTGAAGCATGACATCATGGTTGAACCAAACTTTAAGTAGAGCTTAATCTGTTATTTAAAACTGGCTTTGTAGATAGCAGTTTCTAAACTGAGCCAGAATTTCCCCCAAGATTTCTATGTCTGTTAAAGCTAACAAATGGATGTTTTATGTGCATGTTAATAGCTTCTTGCCTGTGGCACAGTTGTTCTCAAAATTTACATCATCTCACAAACAATCAGGAACACGGTAGTTGTAGTGAGCTGATAGGTGTCCTAGGAAGAAAAGCTTTGTAGTCTGCAAGCGGTGATGCCTGCTGCTGCCCATGACATGCATTCCCCCTGCTCTTTTTTTTTTTTTTTTTTCTCCTAGAGGAGCCTCGGGTATATATTATCATTACTTTTCATAGTATACTTTTTTCTTGAAGTGTGGCGTTATGTTGCGTTAGAACTGATGAGGGATTCAAATGCTTGTCAGTGATGAGCATGCGGTTGTTTTCCCTGCCCCATCCCTAAGTAGACATAAGGGGGAGCTGTGTGAAGTGTGATAAATAGTGTCTGAGACTGCGTTTCTGACTCCAGCATCCCCCTCTGGCATGAAAGATTGAAAATCCCTCTGTTAAAAGGAACTCATCTAGTGCAAGACAGCAAGCACCGGGTTCCTGAGTTGCAGATAATTCTGCTGGTAGTCATAGCTTGTGTGAAAAGTAATAGAAAAGTTGGTGATTATTATTAACAAAATAATAATTTGGTTACTGGCCCTCTTTTGCTTGGGAAGAGTAGTAAGAATAGAGGTTAGTGTGGCTACAGGAGATTAAACCCCCTTAGATAAGGAAGAAGAAGAGTGTTTTTGTTTCTAACGGAAGAGTTGAAGAGCAAAACTCAAATATGAATTTTGGTAGTAGATTCCTGATAAGGAAGATGAAATTATGGACTAGGAATAATAGACTGAAGAATTTGAAGAATCTTGACAGTAGCACCCTCGTTTCGAAAATGTACTCTGCTTCTAACTAGGACTTTGAGGATGTATTTGTCAGGATGATAGCTTCAAAATTTCTGTGGATTTTCTGTATGTTGGCCATCGGATTCTATTATCTTGCTGTTGAGTATCAGTTTTCATGCTTTCATTTAAATCAGTATTGGTATAAAAGTGGGATTAAAGTAGAGAGTTATTTTGCTTTAAACTTTAATTTAGAAATGTAAATTGACATATATTAACATGTATTGACATCTATTTATATTTATTACACAGGTTGTGGGAAACTGGTTGGAAGCAACGCTACTATAAAAACAAATTTGATGTTGATGCATCTGATGAGAAATTTCGTCGTAAAGTTGTACAGTCCTATGTTGAAGGGCTTTGCTGGGTTCTCAGATACTATTATCAGGTACTTAAGAATTTCTTCCCTGGAACTTTAGTTTCCTTTTGTGTCTGCAACCTTCCTCTTTTCAGGAAATAATAACTTTTTTATTGCTTATTTTCACAAAGCAATCATTTTCTGAAGATATAAATGCATTCCCATTCTATTTGACACTTGAAATTTGAATGCAGTTTTTGTTTCTGTCGTACAGTAACAATATTTCTTAGTTTATTAAGAACTGATGCATGTTTTTTCTTTGCAATACATGGCTGGTGAAATCGCAATGACAATGAGCAAACAAAGGACAATGCCTGTGAAATCCTAGTAAGAATTTTGAAGGAACAGAGTCATGGTCTTCTCCATAGATTGTAATGATGTTCCATGAAGTGCTTTGTGATTGAAGTAATCTGTATCTGATTTAAATCTTTTGATAATTGAGATGTCAGATTGGCAGGAGATTAGTTAGACGTATTGGCGTTAGTTGCACTGATGGTTAATAACTAGTTTCGTGCTCTGCGAACAAAGTAAGTTATATTTTGTGTGTGACCTGGGAATAGAATGTGCCAGCAAATTAAGTTTATCTGTCTCAACATGGTATGTAGTGTGAATGCAGTGCCATGCAGACAAAAGTGCACGCTTCTCATAGGCAGCTCATACCTGTCTGACTTAAAGTACAGGCAGGGCAAATATCTCACATGGATGCAAAAAAACATAGTTTTTTATAATATGATTTTTTCCTTCCCTTGGAACAAAAAAGGGGGCATTCTTTTCTCTTCTGCTGTATTTATCAGTTAGGGCTCTGACTTGCATGTTGGGTGGATGAAAACAATAGAGTTTAAGGCTTGCAAGTTTGTTGCAGCTGATCTGCAGGAGAGCTGAATTTAGCTGTGCACATCCTTGAGTAGCTCCTCTGGCAGAGGAAAAAGGTCACCCAGAGTTAGTGGCCACCTTGACATGCAGAAATTCCCATGATCCTGCACGCAGTTAAGGTCTGCTGAAAGCTTACTTTGTTCCTGTTAATTGTGGCAAGATGTATTCCTAGAACTCTATACGTGCCCGTGTGTCTGAGTTGTGTAAATAGATTAGCTATAGATGTCTGCTGGAAAGCTGTGAGTGCAACCTTCAGTATTGCAGTGGTTAAAAAGGAAACAAACAAACAAAAATCTGCAGAAGACAGTGTGGATTATAAAAGAATTTGTGAGTAGATGTTCGTGAGAAAATACTTATGAGATCAAAATATTTACATTCATTTGAGCTTTGTAAAAATTCAGGTTCTTTTATTCAAATGAGTGTGATATACAGTCATTGCTCTGTGTTGAGCATGCCACAGCCTAGTGTAAATATCATGGTGTGTTTTTATAACTGTTCAAACCTCAGTACTATTGAGAGGCTTGTGTTTTTAAATGCCACAATGCTTTAAATACAGGAGCTGATAAACTGACAGATACCCAAACTTAAAACAATACAAGCAAGTCCCTATGCAGTGTTCCCTAGTTTAACATATAAAACCCATGTAGTTAATGAGACGTATGTGGGTGACTCCTTGTTCTCCGGAGTTTGTAGATGGAAGTAACTGATACACACAAGGATAGATTATTATAGCTGCAAAAAAAATAAATCAGTGAGGTTGATAACTTCAGGTTTCATGCAGGACCACAGTGCTCTCAAGAAAATTGAGGAGGAGTGCAAATAAGATCTCAAGGAAAAGTGGCTGTATAGAAGTATTTCTGGTTGAGTAACGTTCCAAAGGAAAACTTGAACATACACAAATGTTTAAGGCTTTATTTTTACTGCTTTGCTTTGTATTCAGATTACTCTAAAAGAGGACAAATCTCTCTAGACCTTGTTAAAAAAAATAATACATTGCTGACTTAAAACAGTGTAGCAATGAAATGCTTGCATGTGCTAGCTATACTTGCTTAACAGAGCTGTGTGTAGGCAAGATTGTACAACCTGCTACAGGTGGGCAGTCAGTTGTATCAATACGGAGCAGCAGGCAAATCACTTTTGGCCCCTATGGAAGTTAGATTAGCAAACTGTTGGACTGGAGGAATGTCAAAACAGGTTTGCTTGATTTTTGTTTTTGTTTGCCGTGGTACAAATTGCTTCCAGTATCCACTGTTCATTGTCCATAAAACATCTGAAAGAATGTTATGTGCATTTCTACTCCTATAAAAAGCTAATAACATAGAACATGCACCACTAGTAGAAACATCTGTTTCAGGGGAAAAAGATTAACAAAAAGCCCATATCCACCTGGCTTCTGAAACAGACTGAAATCACCTGAGGAATTGTATCTGATATTGAAGTTGCTGTAGGTTTATACCAAAAACATCACTGGAGGAGCCTCATTGACATTTACTTATTCAGAATTGGAAGTCAAAATAGTAGGCATTGTTTCAAGTGCTCCTGCTAAGATAGCTAGCTGAAAAGGTGAAAACTTGACTTAGACCTTGTAGAGCCACATTTCCTTTAAAGTGTGTTGTGTTCCGATGTGTTTGAGCTGATTTTTTTTTTCTTCTTTTTGAGGATTATTTTACGACTTTGAAGTGAATGCACTTTATATTTACCAGTATTCAAGACGAAAGAGTGAGAGGGAAAAGCAAAATATTACCTCAAGTGCTTGTAGTGCTTTTACTGAATAGAAGAGTATCAGTTTAAAACAATACTTTCCAACCTGCAACTAATGCTGTTCAGATGGAATGCACTCTACATCGTGTGAATGTCAGGTTTCTCTGGTCCCTCATATTCCCAAGTTAGCAGTGGGATATAGCTTTGAAAAATGGTAGTGCAAGTTCTGTGCTGCCAGGAAAGTACCTCTATTCCTGTTGAGACCACTGTAATGGCTTTCTGAGTTGCACAATTCTACTGTTTATATAGTTGTGGAGAACTTGAGAATTCCTCCTCTGCGTTTCCATGTTCTGAGATGTGCCAGCAGCTCTACACAACTTGAAAATATGTCCAGTTGCTGTAAGCTCCTTGACTTAACCCCAGGGGCTGGTTAACTGTATGGATAGACTGTGTTTTCCTGCTCTTTGCAAGACACTTGTTGATTTTATTGGATTTCTTGTGCGTGTGTGTGCATGTTTTTTTCTAGAGGGGGAAGAAAAAAGCGTGAAGTACGTTACAGTGTCCTGAAGTTAAGGTTAAGAACCTTCTGTAAGGTGTTTTGTGTTGTTATGGTGCTAGGTCTGTCTCTTTGGCTGTCTCCCTTAGTGACTCAAACCTAGCACATAGCAAGAGTACTTTGGCAGAGAAGTCAATCTGCTGTTCTGTGCTGCTGAGGAAATGCCTGAGGTCTCCATTCACTGTCCAGTGATCTCACTCGCTCTAATCTGGCTATGAAAAGTTAAGCCCCAACCTGAAGTCCAGAGTACCTTTAGAGGCAAGAGCTCTTTCTTTTCTAACAACGGGGACTCCTCTTCTCCCAGTTGACGCTGGGTTAAATTTTGTCAACTTTAGTTACTGGGCTACATGATTTTTTTTTTCCTTTTGCACTTTTGATTTGCCTGATTTTGCTTGTCTTGTTTTGCTGTCCTAGGGTTGTGCCTCCTGGAACTGGTATTACCCTTTTCACTATGCTCCATTTGCTTCTGACTTTGATGGTATTGCAGACATGCCCTCGGATTTTGAGAAGGGCTCAAAGCCGGTAGGGCATTGTTTATTTATTTATGATTTAACAACTCATTAGGAATGTCCTTCATCAACCTGATTACTTTCAACAGTTCAAGCCTCTTGAACAACTTATGGGAGTATTTCCAGCTGCAAGTGGAAACTTTCTGCCACCAAGTTGGAGGAAGCTCATGACAGATCCGGTAAGAATCCTTAGTGTATTTCTCTCTGTAAGGCATCCTCCTTAGCAAAGGGTCAGCTAACACAAAACTAAGTACAGCTACATAGCGAAGCTTCATAGTATTCTGAGCCAATTTCATAATTGGTTTTAATGATTTTTTTGTTTGTTTTTCTCATATACAGGAATCAAGCATAATTGACTTCTACCCTGAAGATTTTGCTATTGACTTGAATGGGAAAAAATATGCTTGGCAAGGTAAAATTTCAAGTTGCTTCTTTTGAACTACAGTATGCTGACCTTAGTCTTAGGAATCTATGTTTTAAAAAAGAAAAAAAAAAAAAAGAAAAAAAAAGAAAAAAATGGAAAATCATCTTAGTGAGATAATGACACACAAAGTAGCAAAGGTAACTTGTGTTACTTGGTGTGGGGGAGATGTATTTTGCAGCAGGCTTATTTTTAAAAAGAAATTTATGTGAAGAACAAATTATGGTTGAGTAACTGATTTAGGATTGGCAATGATTAGTAGTAATTTTAGCAGTCATTCTAGATTTGTTAATTTGTCCTGAACTCGATTAATCATTTTTCTATTTTTATCAGCCTTACTATGTAATTGTCTCTTGTCTCCTTTGCATTTAATTAATGGATTTTATTCTGTTCAATCAGTGGCTCATTAGTACCTTGTGAAAAATGCTGTGGGGAATATAGAAGTATTTGAATACATACAAAGAATGAAAAAATAGATACTGTATTTAATGTGGTCTCTTCTTTTAGAGAATATTAGTTTTAATGAGCTGCCAAATTTTCTACCTGGTATGCAGCCAATAGTGTTACATCTCCATTAGGTGTATAAATAATGATTTGGGCACAAACTGAAACACACAAAATTCTATCTGAACATATTAAAACACACTTGAGGACTTCAAACACTGGAACGTGCTGCCTACTTGGAGATAATCCAAATCCAACCGGACATGGTCTTTGGCAACCTACTCTGGGCCCCCTGCGACCATACTCGAGCAGGGGAGGTTGGACTGGATGATCTCCAGAGGTTCTGGCCAACATCTGTGATTCTGTGGTTCCTCCTCTCCCAAATCCTCTTCTGCCTTGAAATAGCAGTCAGATACACTAGTGCCTTATTCGTGATAGTGTTCCAAAACCAAAGAGAATACACCTAGGTATTAAGAGATGTGTGTTGCTTAGCAGGTTTTCCCTCTGTAACTTGAAGCCCTTCCCCCAGGTGTAGTTCTGGCAACTTTTCCTCGATCCTTATGTCTGGTTATCAAATTTACAGTTTAAAGCAGTAACGTTTTAGATAGCTTCCAGTAGCTTTCGGTAATCTGTGATGTTACTTTTGATTAATTTAATGCTTAATTGCATTATAAACTTTTTCTAGATTGGCATCTGGAATTTTCATGTTTAAGTGGCAGTTGTGAAACAAGAAATATTGTCCAAGCTGGAAGTATCGTGGTTAAATATTTTCTAGTGCTTTTGATGAAATGTTTGACGATCTTCCTTTTAGAGTTGTGATTATGCTTCTAAAAGCTCACCATTGATCCTTTTTGTAATCTCTGGGGTTAAGAACGCTTCCCATTTTGTTGTCATTCTGCCAGTGGGTTGTGAAGGTGAAACTAAAGTGTTTTCTAGGGTAGGCTTATTGCTTTTTCCCCGCAGTAGTAGTTATGTTCCAGCTGAAACTTGAACGTGGCTGTGGTCCAGTGCTGTCTTTGATAAAGCAGTAGTCAGTGTGGAGGTTATCCTCCTGAACTTGGTGGTAATGAAGAGCAGTGCAGCGTTCTTGCTTGGTGTGGTTGGCAACAGAAGTCTGTACGGCTCTGCGCCTTGCTCCACAGTAAGCTAAATAATATTCTGACACGTTCTGTCAGTCTAAGTACTGACTTATTTAATGCTTTTTCATGGTTTCTTCCAACTTGCTTTTGTAAGAGAGGTAACAAACTTAAACGTAATGTGTCATTACATTTAAAAGCCAAGTTTTTGGTTACACCCCTTCCTTCTTCCACCTTCTCCAGGATAATAGTATAAGTTTTAATAAAGCCATGTGAAGACCAAACTTGCAAAACAAAAGTGGTGCAGGCAGACTAAGTTGTAGATAAGGAATCCACACCTGTGGAAGTTCAGAGTCTCTGTGAATGTTATGTAGCAGAGTTTAATGACAAAGGTCTCTGAGGTCTGCCTGCTGGTACAACTGTTACTAGATGCAAATAGGAGACTGTGAATGTTATCAGTAGGAAACCTTTGCTGTCATCTTGGTCGGATAAAGCTCTAGTGTTTATGGTAAGGGAAATAAAGTAAAAAACTAAAATAATGACTCCAAATTCCTACCTTTAATAAGGATAACAGAATGAAGTCTTCACAGAACTTTCGTAGTAAATTTCTTAGTGCTTTTTCAGCATTGATAATAGAAGAAGTATACTGGAACACACCAGGGAAGGCTACTCTCCAGCTTCATCAAATGTGATTAAGAGTGGGCTCATAGAAATGTGAGATGTGCTGCTTAGCAAGGAATTGTGATCCTGAGAGGAGCATCCATGTTATTTCAGAGTTAAACTAGTAGCTGGTATGAATAGTCCCTAATGGATAATATAACGTGTCACCTCATGGCTGAACTTCATGTGATTTCTTCCCATTATTGTCTCCTAACAAATTGAACAAAGTAGCATTGAATTATTTCAGGAGAGTAGCAAATGAGATAAATAGTGACTGTCCTAATGAGCTCATCTTACTCCTAAATGTAGCAGGTATGGGTAGTGGATACTTCTTGAGTGTCTGGCCCGGACTGTGGAGAGGGAGGAGGAGGAGAAGAGGGATGCTCAGATATAAGCATCCCCTTCCAACCTGTATTACTGCTGAACCACATTGGGTGGGTTTGTTTGTTTCTCCTAAACAGCTTGTGGGGTCACAAACTGAGAATTTAGGCTGTTTCTTTTTTCTGTGCTGATGTGACAGCTCTTTGTTGGGTAAAGAATTTCTTAGGGCTCTCTGTCATATCTTTTCAGCGCTACCCTTTTAAGAGCTCCTGCTTATCCTTCCTGAAGCCATAGCAGCTCAGAATACAGCAGTTCAAAATCTTTTCTTTGTGATTTATTACAATGTCTTGTTAAGTTGAGATGTCTGAGCTGTCTATTTCAAACTTTTGCCAATCAGTCGTCATTTTGAGAATTTGGTATTCTGGGTGGTTTAAAGCAGTAGTAGTCTGCAGAATGGTGAATCACACAGAGTATTGCACTGTGTAAGTAGCCTAGATGGTTTCAAACGGTGGTAGCCAAAGCTAAATCCTGTGACAATCATGCTTTCCCAACTTCCTGTGCTATTCTTTCTCTCCTATTTTCCCTTTTCATCCCAGAATGAGAACACTCCAGTTCATTTACTCTAATATAGCTTGATCTGTTATGGAGGACCACATATGATATTTATTCTTCTGAACAGTGTGTAGCAAAGATAACTTTCAATGAGATGGTGTCACAAGTTAAGTGATTTTTGTAATGTCTTGACTTTTTCCACTCGAAAAGGAGGATAGTATTTTGTCTGTTGTTCTACTGCTAGATGTTTTAGATTGGGGATGAGGGATGGTTACTTCTCTGGGTAGGTTGTTTGTGGTTTGTTTTTTTTTTTTTGGATGCTTTTCCCTTAGAATGTCTCTGAGATGAATAATTCAATTTCAGCAAGCATGAAAAATAATGGTTTGGTTTTCACAGGTGTTGCATTATTGCCGTTTGTTGATGAGCGACGCCTTAGAGCTGCCCTGGAAGAAGTCTATCCTGACCTCACTCCCGAAGAAAGTAAGAATTGTGATATGTTGTTGTGACTGTGGTGTATTCACTAGAACTTGTTCTTGCTACTGTTTCACGTACCTTTAAACCCTAAATGAGCAAGAATTGAATTATGCAAGCTATATCCACTTCTCTGTGGATGGTGTTGGTAATTAGAATGCTCTGTGATGGGTTTATTTTTGTAACTTTCACTTGCTTTTATTTTAATGAAGTAGACTTGCATGAGATCTAACCTGAAAATTAGATGGCAGCTTAATCATATGAAAAGCTTCTACCAGTGTAGTCAAAGTAATTGTTAGATTAGTATGTTGGAATCAAAAGAATAAACTTGGTTTTCAAATTTAGTCATTTAGCGGGATGGCTGTGTCCAGTTACAGTATGCGAAGCTTGATGTTCTACTTATACAGACAAATTTGGGCTTCACTTTCTGCATTACGACAAAATGATAGCTGGTTCTTGTAGGTAAAGTGGTCTTTGGAGTTGTGTATATTTTTTTTTCAGCCGATGTCTTTGTTCTGAATTCAAAATTCCTCCCACTGAGCACAATATTCTTATTGTTTTCCTGTCTACTACTAGTCTGTGTGACCAGAGGCCTCCTGTTTTAGGCACAGACATGATAAGAATTTTCAAAACTTTCTCATAAATCACAATGAAGCTTTCCTGTGGAGCAGAACTGGTAGAGGTCTCACCAGAATGGTGTACTGGTATGCTGTATTCCTTACCTCCTCCTTTCCTCTGAACTCTTACCTCATTCTCTTCATCTTTTTTAGACAGAAGAAATAGCCTTGGTGGTGATGTTCTCTTTGTTGGAAAACACCATCCACTTTGTGACTTTATTGTAGAACAGTACAAGTCCAAAAATACAGAGGTATGTTATGTTTGTTGTAAAGGGATTGTGGAAGTGGTGAGGGTGGAGTTCTCATAATGAGCTTCAGCTGAAAAATTATTTCTTCCATAGCCAGTGGATATACCGCCAGAGTTGTGTCATGGAATCCAGGGAAAGCTTACACTGAATGAAAATGCTGTTCTTCCAGATCAGTGAGTATAGCTTTCAGCATGGGATGTGTGATGCTAAAGGATACTTTCTTCAGTTACATCTGTATTTAAATTAAAAACAAAGAAACAAACAAAAAAACATCAACTAAAAACCTCTGCTCACAATGAGAAACCTAAAACTTCTGGCAAGGCAGTGCATTTAGTTGTAAGGCCAAAAGTGCTTTCTGCTAGGACTTTAAATAGATATGTACTATAGTTAGTATATAATTTTTTAAAAAAAAGTAAGAACTCGTATTCTACAAGCCTATTTTATCCCATTTTATTATCACAGAAATAGTCTTTTAAAACAGCATCGGAAATCTGTAAAGCACTTTGTGTGTTTATAATTGCAGGTATTTTTTTAATTCGTAATTTCATCTTTTGAAGACTGATAGTTATTGTTGCTTCATTTATGTATTTATTACTGTTTGATGAACTTTAATAGGTAATCAGGGATCATATCCTAAAAGCTATAGTGATCAGTGGCTTTCCTCTGTAACATCATGTTGTTTTGGTCTCTGTGCTATTTTATGAATGCTAATTTAATAGACTGATATAACTTCCACTAGGGCATGCTGATTTCTTTTTTCTTTTTTTTTTTTTTTTTAAAAAAAAAACTTTTTATATGCTAATCTTAATTTCATTAAAGAAAAATACAGATGGAGATGTATTTTGCCATTTTCTATTTAGGGTACAGTGCTAAATTCAGGAAGGTACCTTACCAGCTACATGTACAAAATGCTCTTCCTCCCCCCAACCACCCCTTCAACATAAGTTTGAGAAATCATCAGTGTAATCTTCATGTTGTTGGAAATGCATTCATTTTTCTAACTTTCCTTAGAGGCATAAGCAGGTGTTCAGTAACTCATTTGCATTAAATGCACAAATACTCCGATTTTGTTGGACAGATAATGTACCATAGGTCACACTCACTAATATACATTTCTATATTCTTGTCATGGCTTGTGAAGGGTATGAGCAAGTCAGAGCAGTTCTTGGAGGGAATAGTAATGCAGGAAAAAAGAAAATTCTTATGGCATTGTCTTCCCTGTATAAGGTATGAGCAATGGATATCTATTTTTACCTAGAGAGGTACTGTTTGCTAGGAATTCTGTGAAGATGAAGAAGCATTTATGTCAACACTTCAAAATATCTCTAGCTTTGCTAAAAAGGTTTGGATTAAATTCAATCAACGTGTGCTGTTTGTGACCTGTGTATAATATGGGTGTGTGACAGTTGTGCATAGTGGCATGAACTGGAGGCATCTAGCTCCTGACTGATGAGGTTAATTTTTTTTAGCATATAGTTTGTCTGCTTGATGTGAAGATACAAGTTCTGAAGGAAATGGTTAAAAAGCATCTGCATCTCAGCCTGTTGAATTTCAGTTAGAAAGTAATCTCTTCAAGTGCTGTGTAAAACGGCTGCTAAAAATATTTTTTCCTTCAAAGCCTTTTTTTCCTGGGGAAGTCAGTTTGTGTCCACAAGGTGTCTGTATGTCTGTCACTCTCGTCTTCTCCTGCCCTCGTAGAACCTGTTGGCTTGTTATAATCCAACCTCAGTGATATGGAGAGGTTTCCAAGATGCAAGGTAGTTCTAACTTGTAAACAGATAGCTGGGCAGCAGGAGGTGTGTGAAACCACTATTAGATGTTAGAGAATGCAAATGCAGGATCAGCTGCAAAAGTGATATCGTTAGGAAATAAGAGTTCAGTAACTCTGTTGCTTAAGAACTATTTGATTTATATAAAAGATTATGTATTTTTGAAATCCTTTTACTTGTTGTAGGTTTAGTTGACAGAGTAATTTGAGTGGTAGCAACAGAGAAAGAGGAGCTCCTCTTATTTCCTAACGATATGCTAAATGATGATGATGTTAGATGTTTTAACAGAGCTTTTTTTCTTTACCAGGACCGTGGAGTCTCCTGTTCCAATGCTGCGTGATCTTACACAAAATTCTGCAGTCAGGTAAGTAAATGCTGGGTTTTAATACAATGTTGTACTAAATGCAATAACAAAATTTGGTTTACTATGTTGTTTTGTATTTTTGAATTTGTTGCAGAATCAGTCTCTTAACTAAAATGATTTTTTTTGTTTTAAATATTTCTTTCTTTCTGTGAAAATTGAATCTAAAACATTGTAACATAGTGGGCTTGAGTTACAGCAGTTAAGCAGAGTATGTGCTGGTGTGTCCTGCAGGGGTATCCAAAATGGTTGTTTCTTGGCCCATCAAACCCGGTATTTTTCATCCCTTCAGAAGGACCTCATCGTGCCTGCTGTTGCTTTTTTAGTTGCTCTCTGTCATGACTTTTGTATCGTTGGCAAGCAGAGAGCAACACCTACAGAACTCTGTATTCTCTATCACGCCTTTTAAATTAAAGAAAACCAAACTTTCTTAAGACCAGGTCTCTGAAACAGAATTGGGTATTGATTTTTTTCAATCAAGAGCCCTCCAGCTCTTGATTTGTGCTTCTTGATTTTTTGTTCATTTTCATTCCTAACAATTCCCAGAGGATGTCTGAGAATATAAGCTTTGTGTTTTAAAGAAGAGTAAGCAGTGAGGAGTTTTTTCCTTTTTCTCTCTGTGAACGGCTGGGTTTCCAGCCCCATAAGAGGTGAATGGCAAAGATCTCTATAGAAACTGTTTCCATTGCTAAGGTTTGTTTTATTTGTTTATTTGAATGCCTTCTCTCTTCTGGAGACTTGTTTTCTTCAGCTCCATGTCTTAGAACTCTTGGTTAATGGAGAGGTTCTCCTGATCACTGAGACTTGTCCACCCACACATTGGGCCTCTCATGACGAACCCACCTACTAATTTCAGCCCTTCAAATGTTGGCTGTTCTCCATCGTTCTGGTGCAGGAAGCTGGTAGTACCTGCTGGTTCCTTTAAGAGTTGGTTCCTAATCTGTTAGGTTAAATAATTTGGATGTGGTAAAGGTGACTGCAGAGAAAGGAGTTCCAAGACAAAAGCTTCACCCCTAGCAATGCTTCTTTTTTTTATTTTGCCTCCTCATTGTTTTATATAGTATGAATAATGCTGACTTGGCCTGTGGTCACCAAAGAATTGAGTTATTCTTGCACTTGACAACAAATTCCTGTATGTCATTGTTACTTAATTTGACACAGTTTAATAAGTATCTAAGGCTTGAGCCTATAGCCTTTCATGTCTTAATGTCATATAGGATACTTACGACACTGAAAATCACTTGTGATCTGTTTGCATGCTTTGTCTCCGAGGAGACAAAACTTGTTTCTACTAGTACAACTATTTACACGCCATAAGAAATGTTAAGTTGTGGATTGTCAGGGTATTGTTGAAATGATGTTCTGAAATGGGAATTTAGTTACTTTGAAGTAAAGGTAGTTTTTAGCTATCTGCCACTGTCAGGAGGTTTGAATTGTTTTATGCTTTTGTCCATTCCTTTGTTACAGAGTTTTCTTCCTGTCTTTTGAGATACTATGGGTGGTTATTGCTTCTGCTCTTCAGTTCCTTTGGTTGAATTTTCCAAGGCACCATTATTCTCTTTCCTTGGAGTCTAATTCATTCTTTGTGCTGGAAAAAAATAAAAAAAATATTTCTGCTGGAGGAATGAAATTATTCTGCTTAGTGGTTTGGTTTTTGTCTTTCTTGGTATCCCAGACATTCTTCTATCAAATGGTTCTTCAGACTGGTTCCTAGTAGCTGGTGGGGCCTTCCTGAGGCATGGGTGCTCATACTGGAATTGCTAGCAGTGTGGATGAATTTACCTAAAGCAAACCCAAAGTGCTATGAAGTGCATTTTACCAGCAGAAATTGAGCTTTCAGCCACTAGTTGCTCTATTAGTAGTTAGTGTAACACTAGACAGCTCAAAATGCAGGGTCTGTGAGATGTCACTGAATATATGTGTACCTCTCTCTACTGGAACTACATGCAACTGCAAAGCTGCCTTTTGGGATAAAAACTCCCTGTTACAGGAAATTCCACTTCCAAGTTTTGTACATTTTTGACTAGACTGCACAGCAAGCTCATACCCTTCCTGTCTCTGGACTGTTCTCTAAGCATGGGACTTAGTACCAAAACAGTTCAAAACATGGGATTGTTGACTAAGCATTAAACTTTCTTTTGGATGGACTGTTGATACAGAGGAGGAAAAAGGTCACCCTGTGCAAGATAATGGAGATATCCAACTCCATTAGATGGATATAGTCAATGTATCCATGTATAATAAATGCATTTTTACAGTTTAAGTCATGGGTTCTTGCATCTTAACCTTATCTATTGCGTACATCACTTGATAGATCAGTGATTACTTTTTCATCTTGCTTGTCTTGATTATCAAGTAAACCTAATCTTCAATTATTTTTGTGTAGCATCTCTTTCAAAGATCCACAGTTTGATGAAGACTTTGTTTTTAAGGCTACAGTGCTACCTGGTGCAAAGTAAGTATCAGTTGTCAGATTTCATATAATTCAATTTTATTTCGTTAATCTGAGCATTTGCTGTAATAACTACTTACGGAACTATTTTTAATGTTCAGGAAACCTCCTCCAGTTCTGAAGCCAGGAGACTGGGAAAAAAATAACAATGATGGCAGACCTTGGAGACCGCAGCTTGGTTTTAATCGAGATAGAAAGCCAGTCCACTTGGACCAGTCAGCATTTAGAACTTTAGGGTAAGACTCGCAGCAGGGCTACTGACTATACCCCTTTATTGCCCCTCTTAAAAACAAACCACCCCCACCAAAAAAACAACAAGGGAGTGGAAACAATCAGAGATTAGATGCTGGTGCTCCATGTTGGAAACTTTGGTATGTGATATTTATATTCTGTGTAAATAATCATACATGATGATAATTTTGCAGTGGTACTGTGCATTCTTCTTAATTTTGGGGGTGTTTTTTCTTAATATTTCTAACTAGATTTCCTGTTGTTTTTTTTAACTTGTTTGGTGATACTCGCCTGAAGTACAGAAGATATGATAAGGATATTTCACAAAAGTGTTAGTTAATATTATTATGAAGACAGGAATGTCTTTCATGCTTTTAAAAATTAGTGGGTTTTTTTGGTTTTTTTTTTTTTACAAACCTTTGTTTGAAGCACATGTTGCATGATGCAATGTATTTGATCATCATTTTTCAAGGCATTTTCACAGTTGTTGTTAGTTCTCCAAAAGTCCAAATAACTTTCATCCTTTGCTCCAAAGCATTCTCACATACTATGAGAATAGTTCTGGAGCATCTGAGAGCATGAGCTGAGATTATGTATTACAAATAAAATGAAATGTCCTTCCCTTACTGGGAACTATAAGGAGCTGTATGTCTGTCAGAGCCAGAAAAGGGAATGTTTTAAAGGAGGCTACGCTTGTGAACAATCTTCAGTTCTTCCATGTTACAGTTACAAGGAGAAAAAAAATGTAGTTACGTTATTGATCATATATGATGTCTTATTAAATTGTTTTCTAAAGTGGAGACGCTACAAGCATTAATTAAAATCTCATTAAGTCTTAATGAGAGTGTAGTTCTGCACAGGATAAAAACAGCAAAGGCCTGGCAAACATTGACTCCATCATTTATAGATCCTGTAATTTCTGTCAGCTCTCACTTCACAGGCAATGTCTGTAGTTCAGTTTTACTGAATACTTACACAATTTGTAGAAAACGTTTTTAGTGTTGTTTTTTGTTTTTGTTTTTTTTTTTCCTGCTTATTGTGGCTTGCTATGAGAGTTTTTACTGGGACCAGTTCACAAAACATGTGCTTTGTTTGTGGTGTGTCTGGGACCCTTATCTGTAAGTGAGTCATCACACCGTGTTTGTGTACGTCTCCACTGATGCATTGGAGAGAGCTGGGTATTTAATGGACTGGGTAGCAGCTGTGCTGTAAGATGGCATTGATAAAAACATCCTATTCTTTCTTCTTTCCGTTTCTTACGCATAATAGCCATACAATGCCAAGGGAAAGAGGGATGCCAGGAATGTATGCCAATGCTGTACCTCTTGGAGCTTATGGGAGCCCATACAGCAGACCACTTCTGAGTGGGCAGCAGCAGATTCCTAAGTTGTTGTCAAGTAAGTGGGTTCTGCTTTATATATTTCCGAGTTTGAAAAATATTGCAGTTTGATTTTGGTCTGTTGCACTGTTACAAATAAGTGGATTCAGGAATTCATCTTCGTCCTGCAGGAGATACATTTTGACTGCTTTGATGTTCTTCTGTCGATGGACATTCAGGCAATACTTTTTTATGCACTTCTTTTTTAAAAATTTCAAATGGTTATACTCAGATATCCTAAGTGATTTGGTGTCCTTGCATGGTGAGGTCCTGAATTTTGAACACTTTTCACATCAGTGGATTGGAAATGTCTTTTATATTGCTTCATTTGATGTTTGTTATGGAGATTGATCCTGCCAAAAAGCAAATACCATTTCCTCCCTCACCCCTGGCCGCATAAGCAAATAACTTATGCTTTTAGGAGAGGAAAACGTCTTCTTTCCTATGAGAAAACAATGCTTAGGTCACTATAAATCACTATAAACAGTGATTTTAAAATTTTTATAATTTTTCCTTAAAGTTGCTGCAATAAAACAGCGAAGTATATGTTGTTCACTAGGAAAAGTGTGCCATTATCAATGCCAGTTCAACTTTGTTGTTTAGTTTTGACTAGCCTTGCTATTCAGAGCCTGACCAGATAGTTTCGCCTGTAACAATGTTAACGCAGTGCTAGAAAATAATGAAAATACACCAGAAAAAATGTTCTTGAAAACCCTTTTTTCCTCCCTTTATCTGTTAGTTGGCATCAGTTTGAGGGTGGGGGAAAGGTGTTGTTTGAGTTAATTCACAAAATTATTTTGTTTAGACTTAGTTAAATGTCAAGTCACAATTTGAAATGAACACAACTCTTTTTCTAATGTCTGTCTTGCATGAGTTGGTTTTATTTTTGAAGAGTCCAGAAGTACATACAAAGTTCTGAGCGCTTTTGTCTGTTTGGAAACTGGGAAGCAGAGTGATTAACCTCGTGTTGCTCTTCTCCATTACTTTTCTTTTTTGGAATGGCTGTAGTGAAATGTGCTAAACTTGTTCTGACTCTAAAACATGAGTATGTGCCTGTAAGCAAGATCCCACTTAAAATACTGTGCCCAATATTCAAGTACAATAGGAAAAATTGCATTTAGTGTAATAGGGATTTTCAGTGTCCATTATTCTGAGCATATTAAGTATGTAGCTGAATCTCAACATCACCAGCATCGGTGAGCTTAGAATTTTGATGCTTTGTGTCTGAAGAGAGGGTGCTGGCCACAGAAAATAATCAGTGCACAATACGTGGTGGCTGCTCAGAAAAGGCTATAGGACTCTGAGAGAAGAACTGTGGTATCTATCTGAGAGTTTCTCCTGCTGTGCCTGAACTGCCCAGTCCCTTTTGAAGGTTTGTGCCTCTGTCTTTTTCCATCTGCTACTTTTGTTTTGGGCAATTAGCTTCAGTTACCCAGGAAGGAGGGTTGTTAATGAGTCCTGTCTCTGTGTGTGATCAGGAGCTGCACTTCTGTAATGGTGGGAATGAAACAGGATGAAACTTCACTAAACTGCCTAAAAAGGTGCTTTAAAGTTAGAAGTTCTCATTTTTAGCTGAATTCTTGCAGTGTTGAATTATGTAAATATTTGAAGCTTCAGCAGCTGAGATAGCCGAGTTTGAACTACAACATTTTGTCATGTATAGGAGACCAGATCACTGCTTAAAGAAGCTGTCTGACTTTTTACAGTTGACTTGTATTTCTTGACTGCATATAAAACAGCAAATAATTAATATCAGTGGCCACTCTGAATTAAACTTATTGTCTGAGTCCAAAGCAGATGAAGTGTACTTGAGCCGGGCATGCAGAAGCTTTCCTGTGTGAGGAATCAGGTTGGTTCAAGTGGACAGACAGATTGAATAGGAGAGTCTGGAGCTATTAACTTTGATTAAAGGAAAACAAGTGTGGGTTTTTTTTGAGCAAACAGAAATATGATTTTAAAAGAAGACTGTGGGGAATGGGACGGCAGAATTACCAGGCAGGCATCATATTTTTGTACTTCTCTCTAAGGAGAGTCTGTGTGGTTTTGTGGGGAGATAAAGTATTCATGAGCCCACGAGTACCTGTACTATTGTTCATGTCTTCTGAAACTTGAATCTTCATGCTTTCTGGGAAATAGTTATTTCAAAGCAGTTTTATGAGCTTTGCATACATGGAGCTTATTTTGCCAATTAGGTACTTATAAAGCTCTCATCCTCATGGTATATGAGCACCTTGTGTTGTATAGGAAACACTCCAAATACAAATATGCCCCAGTGCCACCAGTCTTTCAAATTGAGGAAGCTTGAATCCGCTGATCAATATGAAATCCCAGTCCATCTGTTGGCCTCAGAAATTGTCTGGAGGCTTTCCTTCACACATCTCTTTCTCCCCTCACCTCCTGCCCCTTCCTCATCCTCAGATTGTCTCAGGCATCCCCAGTTACTGTTCCTCAGGTGTGCCTGGCAGATCTAAGAGGAAGGCTTTTTTTTTCTCCTTCCCCATTGTGCCTCTTCCTTAGCGTTTCTTTTTCCATTAGGCAGAGGTTGTTTTCTTTCCTGGACATGCAGTAAAAAAGGTGTCAGGTTAGCCCTCCCTGTTCGGTGCTGCCCATGGTCGTTGTACAAAGGCTCTTGCACAAAGCAGGGTTGGCAGGCGGTCGCGCTCCAGGCTCCTCATTCCAGAGTTGAGAAGCTGGTTCCTGGCACACTGTTTTTCCTGTGAAATCTCAAAACTGAGGAAAGGAGTGTAACGCACTGAAAATGTGTTTTGTCAGTTACTTTTGCTGTTTTTTTTTCCCCTGGATAAATGTTAACAAGTTGTCCTAGGAGATTAGTCTTAAACCCTAATTAACTTCTGATTTAAACTGGCTGCAATGTGAAATCTTGACAATTAACGAACTACAGTGGTTCTTGACTTAGTATTTGGAGAGTATCTTTCTTTCAGTGTCTTGTCGTTTCACTGAGGTGCAAGGACAGCCACTATCTCGGTCAGTGGGACAAGGCCGGGTTGGACAGCAGGGGCGGTGTGCCAGCTCACCCAGGAGGCCAGCAGGGCGTCCTGCAACCTGGAGGGTGGGCCAGGCCTGGCTGTGCCAAGTGGCCACGGGCATGTGAACGCTCCTTCTACTGAGTAAAGAATGAGACCTGCTCACACCATTTAAAGGCACTTGTTAAAATACCTTCAAGTGTTGTAGCCCAGAATTTCTGCTGAGATCAGTCTTTCCAATGTTTGCACTGAAGGATGCTTTTGAAAACGGAACCATGGAAACATCCCTACAAGGTAATGTGTCATGGGTTTAGTGTCAAGCAGATTTGTGGAGATGGGAGCACATCAGCATCCCTCTGAAGCTTGCTTCAGTAGGTGGCATCTTTTTGAACAGGAATAGCCTGCGTGGACAGCATGCTTGCTCTGATGGAAATTTGTTGTCAGAATTAAGCATGTAGGCCTTATGTCTCCTTGGCACCAGTTTCAACCAGACAGTTTTCTGTCTAGGAGTACCAGGAGGTATTCCTAGATCTGAGAGCACAGCTATCTTCTTGCCTTTGCAGCCATGCCTTTCAGTTCAGGCGCAAATGCCTCTATCAATGTGCACGTCTTCAACTAGAAAAATGAATTATGAGGAATTGGGAAGGAATAAGCAGAATGTTCTTAATGGGGGAAATCTCTTGTGTCAAAGCTGTTCATCGGCTAGATCATTGCAAGAGTGTAGAAAATAGAATGTGTGAAAGAACATCTGTATGCTATGGAATAATTGGGCTGGGAAGCTTCCTGAAAATGCACGTTTATATATTCCTGAAAAACTAGACCTGACGTGGTTAAAATGCCCACATTTTGTGAGACTGATGCAAAACAACTTTTCATTTTATATATAACACTTTTATATGTATGATGAAGAAAAAATAGAATCTAGAAGGGCAATGCGGTCAACCAAAATGCCATCTCTCCTTCAAGAGCCGTCTGTGGGTGTTCCTGACTGTTGTTCTCTGATTTGACTTTGATGTGCCAATTTTCAGTTGATGAATAATTGCCTGTGCTGATAACTTGGGGAGTTGAGTGTAGTATGGTAGTACTCTATGAATGGCATATTTGGTTTCTGCAATACAAGGTATCTGATTTATGACTTTCATTTCAGTCAGTAAACTTGTCAATTAGCTGTGTTTGAAAAGTGATTTTGATTAGTGCAATCAGTAAACACAAAATCTCATCTTTGATTGCCACGCTGATTAGATAAATTGTTACTTGAGGAGCTGCTGCTGAAGGCGGTTTATTTGGTCTTATAGCTCTAGGAAATGCCTAAGTTTTGAAGATTAAATAAAATATTAATTGTCATTTCTCTTCCGATTTTGTACCTTTTTGAAGTGCAATTTACTGTTCCAAGCTTTTTCCCCTTCAAAGATTGTTCTGTCAGAGTCATACAAATGAACAGTAATAAGGTGGCTTTCAATGTTTTTATAATGATTTCATTAAACTCTGTCTTAAACTGTTCTTAAGCTGCAAAAACATGTGGTTATAGGAGGGTAGTCAGGCCTTTTCTTCTCCAGGTGGAAAGAAAGTGATTAAATGTAAATCACTTCCGTGATTTCACTTTAGTGAAAGTAAATTTTTAACTAGCCCTTATTCAAGGATCCGTATGAATGGGAAACGCCATACAGGGCAAGACCAGTATCTTCTCACTGGTTTCCTCGCTAGAGCACTATTTGACCCTGGCTCTGCAGTGGAAAATGTGTTAATAAATTTCAATTACATGTGAAGCTCTGACCAGGGAGGGTCAGGAAGGGAGAGATTGTATTAGTCTGTGTAATTGTCAGGGGGCTTTGCCTAGCTCTGTCTGCACGGAAGGAAAGAAAAGTGGGGGAAACCTCACCTTCATGAAATATATTTTTTTTTGTTTCTCCTGGTAGCTTTTCTCCCAGCAAGCAACAAGAGAACTGAGTCCCCTTCTCCCATTTTTTTTGTCAACTGATACTTTGCATTGCAATGTGACACAGGTATCTGTGCAAAAAGCTATAGCTTAAAAACTATGGTGTGTCAAGGTATGGAGGAGGAAAATATCAGACCTGTAGGTCTCCTGGGCCAGGCTCTGGCAGAGACAGAACTTTACGGTCATCCTGCTGGCTGCAAATGAAGAGCTGGTAGTTAGAAGCTACAGATCACACAATCACAGAACTGTAGGTGTTGGAAGGGACCTCCAGAGATCATCGGGTCCAACCCCCCTGCCAAAGCAGGTTCCTCAGAGCAGGCTGCCCAGGTGGGCATCCAGACAGGCCTTGAATATCTCCAGAGAAGGAGACTCTACAACCTCCCTGGGCAGCCTGTTCCAATGCTCCGTCACCCTCACTGTGAAGAAGTTCTTTCTCATGTTGGTGTGGAACTGCCTGTGCTCCATTTTGTGGCCAGTGCCCCTTGTCCTGTCCCCACAAACCACTGAAAAGAGGTTGGCCAAATCCCTCTCTCTCCCACACTTAAGGTATTTGTAAACATTGATAAGATCCCCTCTCATTCTTCTCTTCTCAAGGCTGAACAGACCCAGGTCCCTCAGTCTTTCCTCATAGGGAAGAAAGAGATGGAAGATTTTTGTATCTGAAAATGCTTTTAGCAGAGCTCAGTTCTGCTGTGTTGCATATTTTTTGTGTGGTGCTGGTATCTGCAAAACTGTGAAATTATTAGAAATGAAAAGTCTTGCTGGATTTTTGGATTGAAGGGAGTGACGCTCATGGGCTCTGCCAAATTTCCAATTCTATGTAACAATTTTGGAAAGTCTTTATTGATATTATCTTCACTATATACTTTTTAAGTTTCAGGTTAAGGCTGTGTCTTCGTATCAGTCAGTGTGTGCGTGTATATTATACATGTATATAATAGATTTAAAAGAAGATGCATGCCACTCAGCTGTGGACTGTTCTGTGGCCTAGGTGAGGGAGATTAGCTCCGGCTGGAGGCAGCCTGGGCAGGAGCAGTGGTACTGCTAGGATCAGAATTTATTTCCACTGACAAGACTGTTGCTTCAATAAGGCGGGCAGGCCTTATTGAAGATCTATATGCTGCGCTCTCAAGTGCTGCCATGAAAGGTTTCTGTCCAGGTCAGACTATTAAAGCATGCAGACAATCCAGCCAGAGTTAGGAGAGAGGCTCAGATTTTCCTCTATCCATTTTTCTCCCCATTTCTTTCAAATTATTGCAAAGCTTTAGTGTACTTGAATATTGGCAGTTTAACAGGGTGTTACTGTCCCACCGTGGTGTGTCCATCAGACAACTTTTGGAACCAGCTGTTAAAATTAGGTCACACTTAACCACCATTGAAGATAATCAAAGGTGCCACTGAAACTGAAGCTTTTGATTGATGCACAATTTGAGTGTTGTGAACTGACCAGGGAGCTATTGATTAGCTGTGTCTTTTATCCTGTTTGCTGACCAGTTTATTTAGAGGAACAACCACCATTTAATTGCACGTCCTGTTAAAGCAATGTTGTTACTGCTACGCCTTTGTAAAGAGTTAGTTTGGGTAGAAGAAACAATTGAGAAGTGGGTGGTCTTTTTCATTGCAGTTTCTTATAACTGCGGTGCTGTCTTTGGCCAAGTTTTTTTACCCAAAAGGATTTAACTCGGTCTAATTATATAATCTGAGAGATTACTAATAGATTATTATTATATATCATTACCAAAGTTAACTTATAATTGCATCTTTAATCTCTCATCTGTATACATCTCTAATATCTTGAAATTTTAAATATAAATCAAAAATTATGTATATTTAAACATGAGTAAAGTGAAACTGCTCACGTTATTACATCCTCTGGTTGTTCTTTTAGCTTATAGAATAATTTAACCTAATCAGAGGGAACCTTGCACATGCTGTGAGCATTAAATATTTGTTGCTTACAAGCATGGGGAGTCCTCATGATGATACAGCAGTGGTGGTTGTTTATATACATATCTATTTCTTTTCAATATAGTGTAGTGATGAATATACTTCTGTGAAATGTAAATATTAAATTAAATCTTCAGTTCTTACAGTAACAGACATGGTTTTTGCATTTTGAAACATCCCAGACAGCACAGTTACCTGTGGAGTGTCCAAGCATTAATCAATGATAGTTCTGGCAACTAAAATTGTCTTCTTTTATAACTTGAAGCTTTTTGAACATATTAGAAAGGTCACCTTTTATTAATATTGAGCTTGTCACCAGCCAGCATGAAGGGGCTCTGTCAAAATCAGCAGTAGTAACCAACAAAGATTTAGTGAAATGTGTTCTGTAGTGTATCCAGTCTGCACTTTTCTGTTCTGTTTGCCTTCTTAAAAGAAGTGCTATGGCATGTTTAAAAGTAAGTGATGGAGTGTGGAAATTGGAGCGCAGTTCTTTTAAATATACTTATTCTGTTTTAACTTTTTGTTTTACCCTGTAGATCTTAGACCCCAAGATACTTGGCGAGGCCCTACACCTTTGTTTCAACAGACACCACAAAGGTAAGGCAGGTGGGACTGGTGTTTGGTTAGATGTGGCTAGGAGTATGTGTTTGTTCCTGTCAGGCTTCACAATATTTTTACTTCTGTTTTGAACTTTGTTGTTTAAATTTGTTCAAATCATGAGATACAACAGATTTTTAACGTTAATTAATGCCCCATGATTTATTTATGTTTATGAGTGCACATTGCAGTGTTCATCCTTTAAAAGGTTTGAGTACTTTGTATTAAAAAAGGAAGGCAAAAACACTTTCCATTAAAACTCAGACTTCAAAATTAACTTTACTGTTGGTGCTTTGGTACCGTTCTTGGTTCTTTGGCCTTTATCTTATTGAAGCTTTTGAGATACTATGAAATTGAACACAGAGAGCTTAAAACTGCATTAGATTTTGGACAGGCTAAACAAATTTCTTTTTAGGAGGGCTGTGGAGCTTAATGAGGCATAACTAATGGTGTTCCACTTTTATCGTTTCTGTGCCGCAACCACAGCATTAGTACAGACTAGCCATTGATTCTTGCTACAAACCTCTTGAAGTCCTAATCAGCTTCTTTGGTACAAGTTTTTCAGGCCTGACAAGCCTATTGTAGGGCAGTGTCACTGTAGGTCAGTAGTTATTAGTTGCCACTGAAAACAGTTTCTTTAACTACTTAAGACTGAACTGAATTAAATGCAGAAGGGACTCAGAGAAGGATTATGGAATCTGCAGTCCAATAAGTGCCATCGAATAGAAGGAATGTGACATGGTTTGATAATAAGGGATGTTTTACATGCGATCCTTCATTGATAGGTTGTATGCCCTTAAGTCAGGCTGACTTTACAAACTTAACTGTACCTGTGAAAGCTATGAATAATTATATTTGTTTGCATTTGTGGAAGAATAGGAGTATCTGTGAGATCCTCTGAAGTTTCTGCTTTTAGGCAGATTTTTTTTCCTTTTTTTTTTTTCCACATTTTTATTTGCAAATGTTAACCATTGAAAATATCAGCTTTAAAAGAATTTATTGAGCCCTCTGCAGTCACACTTGCCATGGCAACCATTTTGATCCCTGTGGAAGTTCAGCTCCCTTGTCCTGTGCTATGTCAACGTGGCATATTGCATTATAATTGAATCTTGCATGAAGGACTTCAATATTAGTTTGTCCAGGAGAGTTGTTATCCCCACACCTTACATATATACAGTTTGTATATTGCCATTTTGTGAAATACTGCTACAGTTCTGTAACTTGTGATTATTTTTTACAGTGCTATACTTTTGCCATCTTATCAGGCTGTTTAATTTTGGAAAGTAGAAGAGTTTCTTGGTTCACATGCAAGTAATTATTTTCTGACAAATTCTGTTGTTTCCCACTTGAAACATATCTTTTTTGTTTTTATTTGCCATAGTGGTCTGTCTCTTCAGAATCTTGTCAGAGGATTCCTCCTGCACTTGGTTCATGCTATAATGTTGTTAGAAGTGATCACACGCTGTCCTGATACATTTTTGCAGACATACAGTGCTGCTTGGAGAGCTTCATTCATGAATTAGAATTACAGCAGTGTATTTACAATGTGTGCCCCTCCCTGTCTTGTATTTTGTTGCACCTCTGGGAGTTCATGAAAAGCACTAACTTGCCAGTCTTAGTGCTGAGGATAAGTAACTCTGCCATAGTTTTGGAATGTATTTGATTTGGGGAAGGAGGGTGTGCAAACAGATGCTTAGGGCTGACATTGAGTTAGTTGCCATACAGAGATAAGCATAGAGGTTTAAGCAAAAGTTTAAACATAAAGCTGCATCAGGGCTATCTACCTTTAAGAAAAAATGGTCAAACCAGTTGAACTCAGCCCACCCCAAAGAGTTTTCCAGTTTCCCACTTAATTCCCTGGCAGCTGCCAGGCCAGCAGTGGGCTGTGTGGTGCTGCACAGCTGCTGTTGTGCGCACTGCTGGCCCTGAGGCCATTGCTGTGTACTGCTGCTTCAGGTGCTCAAAAAGCAACCCAGAGCTGCACGGAATTTCTGTTCTCTGCCACTTAGACTCCCAGGAAGAAAGCAATGGAGGGAGAGGCCAGCCCCAGCTCCAGCCTTTTCAGATGAAGAGGGTTGACAGGAGGTTGCAATATCCTTGATCAAGCAAGGGATAAGCGAGGAGCCTGTCCCTGCCAGAAAAGCTTTGAGCCTTTGTGCTGTTTCTGGGATAGAGTATTGCAGCTGTGGCTAAACTGGCTCTTCTTTCATAGGCCTGAGTGGAAAAAAAAAAAATCAATAGTGTAAAGGTTTTTCTTCATAATCTAGATGATCTTGTCTCCTGCGTGAGATTTTCCTTTTCTTAAATTTAGGGATGCAATTCCATGTATGGCAAGTTAAAATAGAATTGGTGAGTTGTTGTTGAACAGGACACCTTTCAGCATACTTGAAGGGAAACAGAAGGTTATTTTATATTCTTGCCTTCGATTTTTGTATATTTTCTACCAGTTTTCCTTCCTAATTGGAAGGTTGTAATCTAGTGGTTAAGCAAATCCTTTTGCCTAACCTGTTCGTAGAAGAGATCTCCTAGGAGGCTGACTTTGTAACACAGATATGCTTTACTGTATAAAATTTACTGAAACTGTATTTTAACTATTCTGTCTGTATATGCATTAGTTTAATTATTAGTTGATGTAACTCTGGGCAGTGCATTTGTGTAACTCTGACCATGTGGATTCAGGTGATATTTCAAATAGCACAATTTTTTGTTACCCACAAGGCACAGCTTTGCTGTGTACAAATCTCCATTCTCAGGTAACTTAAATCACTAATTAATGCATCTAATAGATGGACATAAAGTCAATTGCTATGAGACCTGTAGTTTCCTGAGTTGTTTACCTGATGATAATGTAAAATTTTGATTTACAAAAATAGGATATAGCTCAGTGAATTCAGAGCAGCAGAAAGGTGTAATCTGCTTTTCTGACTTCAAGATCAGAATATGTACTGCACCTTTTTTTTTTTCCTACTAAGTTTATCCCCGGGAACATGTAGTTCTAACTGATCATCACCAACTTCAGTGCCCTCCTTAAGAGGGCCTTGAGACTAAAATGCTAAATATACTGACTTTTCACTAAAAATCACTTTGTAAAAATGAAACGTTTGAACTCTACACAAAATGCATATTAATGTCAAATTAAATTTGTTTTGAAATTTCCCATTCCAGGCATATAATAAAAGTTTTTGCCTGTTAATTTTCAGGGCTGAAGGTATTTATCATAAAGACTTTGCCAAAGTCATAGAAACTGATGAATGACTGATAAACATCTAGAACTGGGGTTGTGTAGGTAATTCAATAGACTTTTTCTTAAGGCTGAGCAGTATATTCTTCCTGAAGAGCCTGCTGTCTTCTAAGAATAATGAAAAAATATTAATATTCAAAACAATCAAAAGGAATATCTTACATACAATACTGATTTTGAGTGGCCCCTGAAAGTATAATGTGCTGTTAAGTTCAAATATGATATTGCTCTTTCTAATGCATGATTCAGATAACATCATGCATTTCTAAACATCTCTGAAGCTAAAAATAAAAATGCACACTTCCATGTTGCCATTTAGCTTTTGTGTGAGTTCATTTTTAGTACATTTGTGGCCCATCAGGTTAATCAGTTGCCTATTGATCAGGTTAGAGCAGTGCTTTTAAAAGCAGGTATCATTTGTTTCATTTTCGAAAATGGTAGGGGGAGGTGTGTTTTGGTAGTGGTTTCTTTTTTCCTTTTTTTTTTTTTTTTTTTTTCCAATTCAAAATTTAGCTCCATTCCATTTGGTGAAATTTGTCACTCCCTCACTTGCCCAAAGCTGTGTTTGCTTGCCATGGTGCGGCTGGCTACAACTACTGCCTTGGTCAGCCTCTTCCTGAGGTCATACCTCTTCCTTGAACTGTGTGTGTGTTCAAAAGTAGATATCAAACTCAGCCTCTGGGTAAGGTTGTTTGTCCAAAGCTGCAGTCCTACCAATTTACTTGAACAAATCTAGGGAAGGATTCTTCAAAGACAAGCAAAGCAACTCTCAGAAGTGCAGCAGGTAAATATGAAACGCAGTGCTCATGCTCAGTGTGTTCCCACTGCTGTCTTTCAACAGGCTATCCACACACTGTTCAACAGGCTCTCTTAAACAGGGGTCAAAAAAGATTAACTGTTTTGACTAGCCAATAGTTTGACTAGCCATTACAACAATATATTCTACTGCAAAGCACAACCGCTATGAATTCCATAAGGAATTGTACCCTCACCAGTGCTTAGCTTTAAAGATTATATCATGGCTATATCATTTTTCTAAATATTTTTAATCAAACAACGATTTGATGTATTATACCTGTTGCTTTATAATTGTAATGTTAGAATAGGTACTTGAAGGCAATTAAAACATTTCTTGCTGTTAGTAATCTGGGATGGCAAACTAGGTTATAATGGATGTTGAATTTGCGTTCCCATATAAACTGTACACCAAATGTCAGTCAGTCCATGCCAATTAGTGCTTATGTTGCTAGGTCACCATGGTCAATTGAAAACGGCATCAATAGAACTTGAAAAGGTTTCTTCCCGATCAGACCTTCTGACATATTGAGCAGAATAATGGATGGGAAAAAGCAGCCAAGGCCCCTACCCTAGATTCAGAATACTCGCAGTAAGAATTCATTTGCAACCTGCAATTAACTAGAAAGAATGGACTCCCAGAAAGAGTCTGGACATTTAGAAAAGAAAGCCTCATTCTCCTGTATTGCACATGTTTACTCTTTGGATGGTGTGTTACGTTTAGCTAACTTGATGATATCTGGGTTTTAATCAACATTCAAGATCACTGTGGATGAACTGGCAAATTTGCCTCTAAAATAAACGCTGGACAGAATCCTTTCAAGGAATTTGAAAAATATGTGGGTTGTAAAGTTGTTTGCTGCTTATGGTAATGCATGGGTCTGTAACGTCTGAGCTGTGGTGATGGAAGCAGGGAGCAAATGTGGCCGTTTCATAAGAGAACCTCAGAAGTTGTTTTTTTTCCCCTATTTGTCTCCAGTGATGTGGCCATCTGCAGTACCACTGCAGGAGTGGTTGGATGTGACAGAGTTGACAGAGTTCAACTCTGAGGCAAATGGCAGCATGCATCAAACTAGGACGTAGAAATTTGGATTTTGGAGTATGAAACTCTAACCCTGCGAGTTAAGCTCATGCTGCAGTGTGTTTCTTCTCTCTTATAGAACTGCTGGGGCTGCCCCTCTGCTCGCCTGGAACCGCGTGCTGCCATCCCAAAGTCAGTACCAGCCGGGTCAGTACCAAGGGCTGGGTGGACCAATGAGTTACCCGCAGAGACCTGAAGATCGAATGGACAGGGGAAGACAGGTATGAAAACATTGCCTGATTTTTTCCTTGTTTTGCTCTCCTCCTGAGTAACACTTTCATGCTGTGTGGCAGAAGGGTGTGAGCGCAGCATAGGTGGGCCTTCCTGAGCTGGTTTTAGTCTGATAGTTATGTCACCAGTGCAAGGACTGACAAATAAGCTTCCCCTCCTTGTCCGGTCCCTCTGCGGGTGCTTGTGGCAAAAGGCCCATGCCATCATTGTGCTGCTGCTGCTTTTCATTAAAACCAGATCAAGTGTGTTACCAAGTCATACACGTCTTGCTGCTTGAGAAAATATAAGCTATCGTTATCTTTTTTGAAAAACTGTTTAAATGTTAGACTCTGGTGGCCAGAGAGATAAGCATGACTGTGAGAGTACACGTGAAAATAGCTTTGTGTGGTTAAATGAAAACAAGCAAACACAGTAAGAGGACCTCAGCCAAAATTATAGGTAGCTTTGTCATCAGTTCCTGAAAATGCAACAGAATTAAAATACTTAAAAGCAGCAGCTTGTTTTGCTTATGAGATATTTCTTGCGTGTGTATGATCCCAGTAAAAATATAATTTGAATATACCTGTGTGCTAGAAATTTTGGCATTAGCATGCTATTTTCTAGTTTTATATAAATTTCAGATATTTATATTAAACTTCATATTCTGTTGATGTTTTTGTAAATCAGAACTAACGGGGGAAGAGAAAGAACACTCAGCTGCTTGCTTACAGCACTATTTCCCAGTCTTTATATGGAAACTGAGGCACAAGCAACTCGAAATTTGCTTTCTGTTGGGACCTGGTTCTATGGCTGCCTCTCATAAACGTGCTCCAGACAAGTCACTTTTTAGTTATATGATCTTAGTTTTCTTTTTCATCATCCCAGTCTGCAAACACGTGTTACGCGGTGTGATGCAGAGTCAGATCTGGTGATTGATTTCTCAAGTTTTCTCCTATTTTTCCGTGCTACTGGAAGCATAGAGTGATTTTCATGTAGGTCAGAATTCTGTCCTGCGGTGTGTGTTGGATAACATCCCGATCTCCATTGCTTATGCAGCGCAGGGGCTGCAAGCACAATCCATTTAAAATGTAATGTCACACAGCACACTGAAGTCTTACAACATTTTTACGACTTTTGATTCGTTGTCCACTTCGTGTTTTTATTTTTCTGACTGGGAGACTCGGGTAGCATGATCTATCACCACCACTTCTGCACCATGACATTGTTACAGTCTGGGTTTTGTAAGGCAGCCAATGTAAAAGGACAGGTACTGTCAAACCTGGTCTGTAACAGAAGAGCCTTTGGCCTTTGCCGAGGAAGCTTTCTACAGAGTGCCATGTGCTTCTGTGTCTGGTGCAGCTCGTCGGAACGGCAGCCCAGCAGAAGCAGCCTGCGAGCCACTAATACCATTCTCAGCATTGTCTGCTGGCTGCCGGATTACATCTTGCTGCTGAAAAGATCTATAGCCAGCAAGCAGCCTGCCCTGGTGCTCCCAACTCTTAAACTCTTGTTTGGCTCTGCCCTTGTTTAGCAGCAGTGAGATTCCCTCCTTCCCCCCCTCCCCAACTCCTACCCTGAAGCATTTTAGCGCCAGGGAGGTTTTTAAGACAGGAGCAAGGCTTGTCTCCAGTTCATTCAGTTGTGATGCTGGTGTTGCAGCAGGAAACGAGAGGCAAGTATACCATGCGCTCTTGCTTCAAGTGTGCTGGGGAGGTATTGGCAGTTCAAATCCTTCCTCTTGCTGTAAACAAAATTAGGCAGGGGGTGTTGTGATCACTAAGCCTTAGTGGGGAAATGGTGCTCTAGGCAGGGGTTGAATCCTGGTTGTGTTGCCCAACTTGTCCTCAGCAGTTTTTCTCAGTATATTTGAAATTTGGGTAAGGTATATTGAGAGGATCAGTTTTCAAAAATCTTTCTTTTTGAGTTACTCTGGTTTAGTCAAAACACTGGAGACAAAGAAATAAATGCATAATTGCTTTAATACCTAATAGGGGCTGCTGTAATACTGTAGAAAAATGAAGGGAGGATTACGCTGGTGGATTCCAGGTGGTATTTAATCGGGGCTGGAAAATAGGCACTTGAAAAGTCTGTCTGCTACAACATACCACCCTGCTCCTTCATCCTAAGTAGAGTAGGTGGGTATTTTGGGGAGAGAAATCGGCACTGAGGCTAGTTTGTTTCTGACCATAAATCTTAGCGAGCAGCAGTTGCAGCTGGACGAGGCAAAAATGAGCAGGAACTGCCTTAGAGGAAGGTCTGCAGCATGGGCACAGGGAGGGCACCCGGCTGGCCCCACCTGGTAGGGCACCTTGTGGCGGAGACCTGGGGGCACCCGGGCATCCGCAGCCCGCGGGACTGAGCAAGCTGGCTGTGGCATGCAGCCTCCACCCACACAGCTCTCCAGGGGCTTGCCACCGGGATGGTGAAGTAGGAAGCATGATGCTGGTAATAGCGTAGCTCTGCCCAAAACGTAATTCACCTGTCATTAGCATGGGATGCATCTGCTGGATCGTATTTTAAAGTTACAGCTGCGTGGTTTTAGTTGTATTTGCGGTGTGATGGTTATTAAGGAAAAGTATTTCTGGCCACGTGAATTTGCTTCCTTAAAAAATAAATAAATTATTAGCAATTATGTTGCTTTCCAGCTGTTTTCGATCTCCTTTTTAATTTTTGTTGCTAGTACTTCTTATGTTAATTTTAAAACTAACTTTCAGATGTCATTATTTCCTTGGGGCTGACAGCAATGGAGTAAAATTAGAAGCTACCTGAAAGGGTTTAGGGTGCAAAACCAATAACTGAATGTAGCATTGCTGCCTGTACATTTCAAAGCTTTAAAGCCCTGAAAAGGGATTCAAGTGGAAGTGGTGACACATAGCAGCATAAATAATTATCTTTGGTACCTTTCACCTCTGAATTCTTTTTTACAGCATACAGAACATGGCCTGAAGAGGTTAATAAACGCACTGCTACAAAGTGCTTCCAAAATTAATGCAACTGCCATGGATATAGACTGCTCAGTGATAGCGTGTGTTTGTTGGTGTCTCTGAGGTGTTCCAGAGAAATAAAGAATAAATCCGATTGTGTCGCTCAGATGTTTGACATCGTGATTTTAGCCCGTAATAATACATAACCAAGTGTCCAGATAAATTCCTTGTGTAGCTGGTACAAGCGCTCCTATGCTGCACTTCTGTGCACATGCTGGCAGGGATCTCCACTGCTCATGCAACCGCAAGGATTATTCAAGGGTTACAATCTACTTGTTTTTTAATTGATTACAATTAAAACCAAACAGACCATCTTCCTGTGAGTGGAAGCAATATCTTCTGTGCATCTCTTCTGAGATTGTGTTAAGAATGGGGTGTAAAAAATTGTTTTCTGTTGAGAAAGTCCTTTTTGATTGTCTGATGCAAACGTGCTGCAGCTCACCCTGCTGTCACTGGTTTGCTCGCTGTCTTGCCAGTTTCAGTGGTTGTCTCTGTGCCCCCATAGGGCTGGGCAGGATGAAGATGGATTTCTCTTTTAAAGCAGGGAGTGAAGCCCTCCTCGCCACCCCTGGCCATGCCCCATCCCACCGTGTCCTCCCCCCAGAAAAACAAAGCCTCTATAGCTGTTGTCAGCAGAATGAACTTTCTGGTCTCTGCAACAGATCAGGTTTTAAAATCATCTGAAGTGCTTCAAGGGGACATCTTTTTTATTAAATTTTCCAACAGTTTTTTACACCGGATAATTGTAAATCAGATCACTGTCAGATCTAAATTTAAATAGAAAAATGTATTTAACGTGCAATAATTTCCAATGTGACATTTTGGGATAATTCACCTATAACTTAAAATGAGTGAGTGCTAAAAAAATGCTGCTTCTCTAACAAAAACAGTTTCTTTTTTTCGTAAAGATTCCTACCAGTAATAATGTCCAACTTGTTTTAGCATAGGATTGCTTATAACTAAAACAAAAAATGAGTAGTCAAGGGAATTTTTTCTCTACAAAATAATAAAAATAAACCTGCCTAATCCTGCTAACAGCATACAGGCATCACTGGTAATTTAGTTCAGAAAAATTACACTTAGACCGTTTGTCTTTGTAAAGAAAAAGTGCATATACTGCAAAACCCACATTTCTGTAGGATTTAAAAATTGGCATTTCAGATCTGCCCGTCAGGTGTGGGTTTTGTATGTTGTTTGTTTTTTTTTTTCCCGCTTTGTACCTTTTTGTTCCCAGTATTGCTGAAAGCCAGGAGTACGCAGTGGTGGTGTAGCTTGGAAAGAGCCTGTCCGTGGTGCTGTCTTGTGATGGTTTTATTTCTTATTTAGAAACTATGCTGCTCCCGCGGCACAGATGTAAGCGTGGGGTTGGTGCTGTCCAGAGTTGCTCTCCTTTAGTGGAAGTTAAAGCTTGTGCTTTCAGGAGAGTGTCTGGAAACGCTGTGAAGAGATGGTCAGCTCCATCAGCGGTACCTTTCTGTGTAAAGGATGCATTGTTTCATTTTTGTATGGCGCCTAAAGCTCAGCTAACTTGTTTACTATGATGTTAATCCAAAAAATAAATGCTTGCTTTTGTTTGTTTGTAGGCATATGGCCCCGGGAGGCCCTACCCGCTGCCACCTCCCTCAGGAAGATACAGCTGGAATTAGCTCTTGACTTTTTTTTTTTTTTAAAGTATAGAAAATGTCTGTTGTTTTTGTTCTTTTATTAATTGGGGGGGGGGGGGGGGGGGGGGGATGGAATCCTGTAGTTTAAAACTATGATACTTGTTTTAAACGTGCACATTTCTTACTGAACTGATTACTTCGAGGGGTGGGGGGCAGGGGCTGTGTCGCTTTGAACTAGTGTATTGCAAAATACGAGTAAACTAGATTTGCTAATTTGCTTGTGAGACATTTGATGAGGTAGGAGTGCTGTTTTGTCTTTACTACGTGTACAAGCTGTGCTTAGCTATGCCTGTCAATTTGAACTCCAAACATCCTTTACTTCACACATAAGAGCCTGAAACCAGACGCGGAGTTTTAAAGAATGCACAGAAATCGGATTTTATTAACTCTCGGAAGACACAGCAGGCAGTCTGGGGAGCACGATGTTTAAAGACAAGTCTGTCAGTATTCCTTGTAAGATGCTTCTTTGAATTTCTCACAAAAAGAAGAGATTTTGGGACTTTGTAGTTAAAACATTTCAACTTTTACAACTTGTGCCTGTTTTTGACTTCTGTTATTGTAACATAAACAAGCACAGAAGGTGTATTTGTTTGTTTTGATAGATAATTAAAAAATCGCTCCCAAGTATGGAGTTTCCATTCATTTTTAGTACTCTTTCTAGGGATTTCCATGTGAGTGTACCAAATCAGTAAATATTTTTATTTGCTTTATAAAGTGGCTTTTGAAATTCTAAACTGTATCGAGTGGTTTATTTCTTTCCCCCTCCAGAACACTTTTGTATCTGTGTATATGCACACACATTCCCTGTTATTTATTCAAAAAAAAAAAATCGCATGCAGCCTCCACAATAGTTAGTAAAACCTTTGTTTATTCAAAAACTCAGCAGCTTTCTGCTAACAGTAGAGCATCCAGGTAAGGTGAGCAGGTTAAAGCTGATAACCTCTCTCTTGGTTGTGCCACCTAACCTTTTTTCATTAAACACGCGTATCGTATCTACCAGGAAATGTGGAAGTTTTGCCCGCAGGGGTGCAATAAAAGGGTGCTTCTTTAGCTGTCTCCTTGGAGTGGTTTTCAGCCCCTTCCTCCGTGGTCCCAGATGTTGATCACCAGCACCAAGGAAAAAGCCCAGACTGCTGTAACCTTGGGAGGAAGAAATCACAAAACTGGATTCATTATTTTCAAGTGATTGAGGTGGAGTGGAATCCTTCATTGTAATGCAAAGAGTTGCCGTCTTGCATGGACCTGTAAAATGCTCACAGCGGCCTCCTTATGCGCAAACCTTTAGGTCTCAGAAATACATTTTGCTTCTCGGGTGGTAAAAACCGGTGGCGAACACCAATGCTCGCGCAAAGGTGGCGGGCGGGAGCGAGGCTGGTCACAGGAGTGGATGCCCCTGCCCCTGGGGAAGGACCCGGGCTGCAACCCCCGGCTCTCCATGCCGAGGGAGCCCCGTGGGGGTGGGATGCGCCCGCGGTGGGGTGAGGTGGGGTCCCCCTGCCCGGCTCTCCGCGCCCCGGGAGCAGGTTTCGGATGGGCTCTGCGCCGCCGCCGCCGGCGGAGATGCCCCGGCCCGAAATCCGTTTTCTCCGGCCCAGAATCGACCCCGTGCGGCTCTCTGGGCCCGGGGCAGGGCCGCTCCGCGCTCGGGAGTGCGGTGCGGAGCGGGGGTGGCCGCGGGCCGGGAGCGGGCGGCAGGGGCAGAGCTGGCGGCGGGGGCCGCGGGCAGGCGCCGGGAACGAAGCGGCGAACTCCTCAGAACAACGTTTCCTTTTATTGGTAAAAGGAGAGAGAGAGCAGAGAAAGAAAGAAGAAGGTAAAAAAAAAAAAAAAGGAAAAAAGGAAAAAAAAAAGAAAAAAAACGGAGGAGAAAGCAAAAAAGAACAAAAAAAAAAATATAAAAGGGAAAAAAGAGGAAGGAAAAGAAAACAAACAAACAAAAAAAAAGAAAATAAGGAAAAAGAGAAGCCATCGGAAGCTTCCGAGCTGCGCTTCTCGGCGCGCCCGCGGGGCAGGCGCGGCCCCGTCCCGTCGGGTCCCGTCCCCTCGGGTGCCCTCGGGCAGCCTGGGCCCGGCCGGGACCCGCAGCGGCTCCGCGACGCCGCGGCCCCGGCTCCCGACGGAGGCGCGGGGCCCGCCCGCGCCCCGCTCCGGAGCCGTCCTAAGAACGAGGAAAAGTTTCTCCCCCGCGATCCGGGCAGCGAAGCCCCAAGGCTTTCCGCCCCCGCCGCTGCGGGCCCGCCGCGCTTTGTCCCCGGGCTGCGAGCGGCCGCGGCCCGGCGCGTCCCGTCCTCCAAAGCCAGCGGCTGCTCGCACCGCCCGCCGCCTCCTCGGCCTCGGGTTCCGACTCCATTTACCTTCAATCAAATCCTGATGAAATTGCACTTCAGGGGCACCCTTAGAAAATTAATTCTGCCGAGATAAGTTGCACTTCAGAGGATTTATTGTTGGCGGTCAATGGGTCTGTAAGGTATAAGCGCAGCGGCTCCGGCCCCCGGGCGCAGTTTGCTTCGGCCGCCGGAGCGGGGCCGGGCCGGGAGCTGGGGCGCGGAGCCCCCTCGCCGCCTGCTGCCGCCCGCCCGCCCGCCACATCGGGGCCGCCCCGCCGGGGCACAGCGCCGCGCACACCCCCGGCCGTGCCCGCTCCGCCGCCCGCTTCCCGGTGAAGCCCAAGTCTGCCGAGCCCCAGAGCGTCTAAAAAAGAACGGGGCCGGGGTGGGGGGGACGGGAGGTAGGGGCGGGAGGCGCGGACGAGATCGGGAGGCGGCGGCCCGGAGGTGCCGTCGGGGCCCGGGCGCGGGGCTCGGGGTCTACGCCGGGGGCGGCACGGGGGCGATTACCACGTCCTGCCGTACAGCAGGTTGGGGCTGACCATGCCGCCGCTGTAGTCGACACCGACCGAGTCCATGGGGGCCAGGGGGGGCACCTGGCCGTGCAGCGCCGGCGGGCTGGGCGAGAGCTCCTCCAGGTCGGCCGCCTGCCCCAGGGAGCCGGGGTGCGGGTGGGCGGCGGCGGCGGGCAGCGCCCCGCCGGAGCCGCCCGGGGGAGCGGGCGCGGGCTGCCCGGGGGCCGGGGTGCCGCTGCCCGGCGGCGGGCAGGGCTTGCCGTCCTTCACCAACACGGGCACGGCGACGCGGCGCGGGGAGTGCTGCTGGCAGAGGCCGCCGGCGCCGTCGGGGTGCAGCTGCTGGGCGGCCGCCTTGTCCTTGGCCTGGCGCTTCATCTTGTAGCGGTGGTTCTGGAACCAGATCTTCACCTGCGTGGGCGTCAGGTGGATGAGGCTGGCCAGGTGCTCCCGCTCGGGCGCCGACAGGTACTTCTGCTGCTTGAAGCGCCGCTCCAGCTCGTAGACCTGCGCCTGGGAGAAGAGCACCCTCCTCTTCCTCCGCGGGGCCGCGTGCAGCGGCACGATGGCCTTGGCGCCCTCGGCGATGCCGCTCAGGCCGCCCATCCCGGCCACGTTCATCCCCGCCGACGGGCCCATGAACCTGGAGACTGGGCGGGACGCGCGGCTCAGGGCCGGCGGCCGCCCCGTCAGGGGGCAGCGGCCGCCCCCGCCCGCCGCCGCCGCCCGCCGCCCCCGCCCGCCGCCGCCCCGCGCCCGCACTTACTGCCGGGGTACCGGGGGTCGCCGCCGGCCCCGTACCAGCCGCCGCCCGCCGCCGCGCCGCTCCTCATGCCCTCGGGGTAGGCGGGCAGCTCGCCCACGTTGCCCAGGCCGCCGTTGCAGTAGCCCCCGACGGCTCCGTGCGGGAACTGGGACACGCCGTGCGGCATGTGGTAGGCGGCCGCCCCGGCGGGGCCCGCCACGACGTGCTGCGGGACGGCGGCGGCGGCGGCGGGCACCGGCGGCTGCCGGTAGGGCCCCAGCGGCGCGCCCAGCCCGGCCGCGCCGTCCATGCCGCCGAACTTCTTGTAGCTCTCCTCCATGGGGCTGAGGATGTCGGTGACCGAGAAGGGCGTCGTGTGCTTGGGGCTCAGCGACATGGCGGGGCGGGGCGGGCCGTGCGCTCCCGCCGCCACCGGCGAGCCGTGCGCTGGCGAGGCGCGGCGGCCACCAGCCCCTGGCCGCCCGTAGCTCGCCGTTTCTTTTAGCCCGGCGCCAGCTTTACGCCAGACCCGGGGGGGCGGAGCGAGCGCGCCCGGAGGGGGACAGCGGCGGCGGGCGGCCCCGTCCCCTCCCCGCCGCCGGGCAGCGCCCCCGCCTCCCGCCCCGGCCCCCTCCTCCCGGCCATTGTCCTGCGGCCTCCGACGGGCTCTTAAGCTCGGCCGCCCCGGGGCACCGCCAGAGCGGCTCCGGCCCGGCCCTTCCCGCAGCCCGCAGCCCGCGCCCGTAAGTACCTGCCGCGGGGCGGGCGGGGGGCGAGGAGCGGAGCAGCCCCCCGGACCCGGACCCCGGACCCCCGCCGCTCCCCGAAGCGCCCCCGAAGCGCCCCCGAAGCGCGGATCGGCCTCAGGACGGCGCGGCCCCGACGGCGCGGTCGCCGCTGCGGCCGGGAGGGCACGGACCGGGGAGCGCCGCTGCCGAGAGGGGCCGGATCCCCGCGCAGGGGGCCGCTCGGCGCCGTTTGTAGGGGCGGTGGTCGGGATGGAGACCTTCTGCTTTTATTTTTTGTTTCTGTCGTTCGTTCGTTCGTTCGTTCGTTCGTTTTGCGACAACGAAATGCCCCCTCCGGGCTGCCGCAGCCTCCGAGCCGGGGCTGGGCCGCCTTCCCCTCGCTTCGGGCTGGGGCGGCGAAGCCTGCCGCGCCGTCGGAGGCCGAGCGCTGCCTGTCCCTCCGGGCCGCTTGCGGACGGGGAGCCCGGGGCGCTGCTGGGCCCTTCCCCGCCGCCCGCAGCCCAACTTCCCCGGGCCGGGACGCGGGAGTTGCGCGCCGTCGGGGCGGGCGGGCAGGGGCCGCAGTCGGGCTCCGCTCCCTCCTCCGAGCGACGGGGCGGCCGCGCCGTGCCCAGCCCTGCGCCCGGTGTGCGGACATCTGCCCGCGGAGGGGCGGCGGCGCCCTCGGGACCGGGACCGGCCCGTTCCGCACCAGCGCGGCCCCTCGGTGGGAGCGGGGCGTGCAGCGGGGCGTGCTCCCGGCTGGCTGCTCTCAGGCCCCCGACGTGCGCACGGCAGCTCCGGTACGTGGTGAGGCTGCTGCGTGCTCCACATCCACTGCCCCCGCTGCCCTGCCCGGCTGTTCCTGCCGTGCGCTGTGCCAGGGGATTTTCCCTTCCCCAAACCCCATCCTTTTCCTGACACCTTGGGGAGAACACGCCAAGATGAAACACCCCAGAGGAGAGCTCTGTGTAACCTTCATGCCTCCCCCAAACCCTGAGGAGCCTGGTGCCGCGCAGTATTGAACACATCCACAGCTCTGCGTGCTTTGCTGCTTTTGCAGGTTTGGCTGTCCGAAACTCACGCTCCCCGGCCAAGTTTACCTGCAACGCTTTATTCAATTCCGGTTTTTCCAGAGATTAGGCACAATTCCTGGTGCTTGCATTTTATTTTATTTTTTTTCCTGGTGCACCTTTCTTCCCCTCCACATCCCACCTGCCTTGGCTTGGCTGCAGGTGGGGGCCTGGGGCTGGTGGGGCCATGGGGCTGGGCTTGGCTGGCTGCCCAAAGGGCATGAGGGCCAGGTGTCAGCACCAGGGCTGGGCTGGGTCCCCAGCATCCCAAAACCAGGGCATTTCCAGGTGCCAGCAGAGCAGTTGCTTTGCACGTGGGCTGCTGGGCAGCCTTGTAGCTCAGCTCCTGCTCCACCAGAGTCTTCCTCAGAAGGCTGGCAGTTACACCCACGTTTTCTATTTTGTTTCAGTCATTTTATCATTTTGTCCTGCTTTGTTCCATGTGTTCTGTCTGCCTCCTGAGGCTGGCCCCCTTCTGGAGCACGTACCCTACTCTTCGGCAGTCCCGCTGCAGACAGTGGATGCTGGATGCTCCCCCCACCTGGAGGGGGTCCCCTGACTCACGGCCCCTCTGCAACACAGCCCGAGCCCCCAGGCAGGCAGGGGATGGCAGAGTGGAGTGGCTGAGCTGGTCTGGGATGCCGACATGAGCCCGTGGCAGCTGCTTTGGGGCTGAGTGGCTGGGCAGGACATGAACCTGGCAATTGGGCCGGGGCCTCAGGGTCCCATGCAGCTGATGTAACCTGATGGGGAGCCGTTGGGCCAGGCACAGGGCTGGTAGCATTGCAGAGACAGGCCACAAACGGTGTGGAAGGGGTGGGCTGGGCAAGAAGGGGCCCCACAGGCCAGAAGTGCTGCTGGGGGAAGTGGGAGGGGGAGCATGGCAAGGGGGCAAGGTCCCCAGGGGCTGCGGCACCCCCAGGATGAGTGCAGCCAGCACAATGCCATGCCTGCTCACGCCGGGAGCACCCCTGGTTCTTATTAATAAATGAAGCACTTTGACAAGGCCAGTGTGAAATATCTGGTCCCAGTTCAAATGAAACATGGAGGTGATTTTTCCCTTTGCTGTTTTACTTTAGCAGAAACCTGGTACATTCGTTTCCTTTCGACTTCAGTGACTCTGGCTTTGCCAATGGGAAAAAAATATTTAATTTCTTTAAAATATGCTTGACCAATGCTAATGAAAATCCAATTAATAAGGCAAACGTTGCGGACAAAACAAAACAAAACAAAACAAAAAACAAACAACAACAACCAAAAAACACCTTAAAGTCATCCTCATTTATAAAATGTAAAGTCATCCTCATTTATAAAATGTATATTCTTCTACCTTAATCAGTCATTATCTAGAAGTGACATGCAAAAGTGGACTGTGTCCTTCCAGAGCATGGGAAGGTCTAGTTGCAGAGTTTAAGCTAAATGCTTTCAAAAGAAGATTTTTAAAAAAGATATACAAAATGCAATAAGGGTGACTGATAGAAAAGCACCTACCAAGAAGTCAAACTAGTAGGTTTTAATTTTTTTGAGTTATTTCCATAGCTTCTTGATTACACATGTAGCCCCAAAGGTCACTGTTGCTTAAAGCTGTGGGAGTGCAGGTGTCATTTCAGAAACCAGTTTGTCTTTCTGATAATAATGACATATTTTGGCCATACGGCACTCATTTCCACAGATAAGTTGTTCTTGCTATTTTAGACTGTGTCTATTACAGTAAAGATATTGACCTTGGCAAGACACAATTGACATATAGATAGAGGCTGATTTTTTTTTTTTGTCATTTTTCAATAATCCAGTATAAATGCTAATTTATTTCTGTGGCAGCTCACCTAAAAGCAATAGTTTCTTCTAAATAATCAGCGGTAGTCACTCATTGCTGAGGTACAGTGTTGTGATCACGGCTGATGGCAGTTTGCCTTGATTCTGCTCTTACCAATAATTTGCAGAGATTAAAAAGGTCTTGGAAATGGAAGCTTAAAGAATTGCTTTCTAAAGACGTTGTTAGATTGAAAAAGGAACCTGGGGTTTCCAGTGCACTCTAAAATCATTTCCACATAAACCCCAGATTTAGTAGTTTTAAGTGTCGCTAAATGGCCTGTTCACGGGGAAGGGATGATGTTTATGCGGCACGGAGAGATCTCGGCTCCCGCTGCAGACGTGGCTCCTGCTGTCCGTGCCCAGCCGGGTGCTGTCTCCTTGCCAGGGATGTCGGCACCTGGACAGCAGCTGCAGGAGGCATTTTCCCAGACTTTGGTGGCTCTGCTTACACAGAACAGTCACTGGCAGACGTAGGCGGCAGGGGTGGTCTCCTCACTGAACCTGGCACCTGCCCACCCTGAGGGCCCCCCGCCCCATCCATCTTTGCTTGATGACAATTACCCTTACACAATTACCGTTTGCATTTTTTTTCCCTTGTGACTGCAGGCGTTGCACATTTTGCTGCTTGGGATGAACACTGAACGCCTCGGACATCTCAAACCTTCCCTGAGAGCTGCGCACGCTTGATGGAGTTTCCCTTGGGACTGCCTCTCCGGCCAACCCTCACAGCTCTTCTGGTGCTGTGCTTTGGGCCCAAGTCCTCTCCTGGGAGCCCCCGTCACCCTGCCCTGGGAGGTGAGCATCCTTCCACCCACCCGTGCTGTGTGCCCTGAAGCACCATGCCCGGTACCCGTGTGGGTCTCAGCACCCTTTGGCAATAACCAGCTCCTGCCGCTCCTGCTGGCCGGTTCATCTCTGCTCCTGGAGCATGGCTGGGAACACCAGCTGGCCCCTCAGGCTTCCTGCCAAATCACTGCAAAAGGCACCAAAAGACTCAGCACCCCGAGGGTTGGCAGTAGGTGCAGGCATTGTGTGAGATCAGCTCCTGTGAAGGAGGATTACGCTGATTTCAGCGGTGTCTCGTTCTGTGCTCAGCAAAATCCCTTGGGCCTGGGTTAGGTGGTGCCAGTGGTCACTTCCACTGCATATTGCTTCAGTCTCACTGAAATACCACAGGACTGCTCGTTCTGCTCCCTTCTGCACACTGAGGGGCACCGACCATGCCGCTAGCTCCCCATTCTTGCATTTCTTGCCAGTTTCTCATTTTTTGCCTTTCTTGCCTCAAACTGCAAAGAGGGAACTGGGGGGTGGCTGTGGGCTGGCCCAGGTGCTGGCTGTTACCAGCCAGCCTTGTCTGCCTCCTGTGTGGGGCTGGGCAAGGCTATTAATGCCTATGGGCAGGGCGGGCTGCTCCCTGAAGGCTGTGCAGCAGGAGCAACAGGGCAGGCTCCAGCCCCTGGTCCTTCTGCCCCCAGAGAAAGGTGCTTTCAGCTGCAGAGACCCAGGTGAATGTCCCGTGTCCCCGGATCTGCCTGGGTAAGACTTCTGTTGAGAGAAATGGTGTGGTGATGTGAGTAAAGCCATCTCCTGTCAGCTCTCAGGTGCATCCTCCTCTTCCTCCTGTGAGGGCCCGCAAAAGTTGGCCTATTCAAGAGTGCATGCTGCAAACAGCTTATTTAGCAAAGTACATTAAAAGGAATATCCGAGAGCTGTTTTTATGTTTCCTAGTCGCTAATGCTGAAGAATATACTCCAGTGCTGCGTTAGCATCATCTTGTGCAGCTTGCTCTCAGACAACAGAACGCAAATATTTATTTAGGCCTTTGGCCTTTGTTGCAAGGTGTCTCACGCTGTGTGTTACTCTGGGCTGGCAGCAGGCCCGTGCCCTGGCTGGGCTCCTTTGGGTGCCTCAGCAGCCTCCTGGTGAGCTCTCTCTCCTGGCTGATACAGCGTTCTTTCATTTTGTGCCGGGTTCGTTTCATTTTTATTTAATATAGCTGAGTAGCAAGGATGGCTTTCCTCATTGCTGCAGTGTACAAGGCTCGATGACTTGTCTGTGTGGAAAAGCTAGTTGAATGTCCCAGTAAGACCTGGGCTGCAAAGTCATTGCCATGTTGCTCTATGGCAGTGTTTAAAGCTTCCTCCTGATCCCTGCTGCTTGTAGTTAATTGCTCCTGGCTGGGGAAGAGGAACCGACTTGCATTGGAGGTGTCTGTGTGTCCACACCCTCCCTGGTGCTCAGGACTTCACACCAGCGGAGGAGTCGTCAAACATCCCTGTGCTGCTGGGTAGTGTGCTGGGGTGAAAGTCAGCCTCCTCTTTCCTGGACTTGGCAGAGGTGCCCTTTCTGCAGACATGAAGGCCACTCAAACCCATGCAGTTTCTTCCCCTTGCCAAAGAAGGCTTGGTGCTTCCCTCAAGCACAAGTTGTGTGCTAATGTAACACTAAATTTTTGTTCCCTGGCACCCATCTCCTCCTGTGCCTGGATCAGGAGGGAGCTGAGAAGTCTCTTCTGTCAGATCTGGAATCTCTGCTGGTCTGAGAAATGCCAGCCTCTGTTTGTCCCAGTGATTGCTGTAACTGCTGGGTTCTCGTCTGTGGGAGGTCTCTGTGGTGGGGCTGGGGGTCTCTGCCTGGTGCCCCCTGCCCTCGGTGCTGCTGACACTGCAGGGGCCGGGGACGCCCTGCAGAGGCTTTTCGCCCTTGCTGCATGCCCTGAGCTGGATGTTAGAATGGCAAGTAGCAGGGTCTGGGCTCCTTGGTGTGTTGAGTCTCTTCTGTTTGCTTTTTTCAATCTTGAAACTTGTATTGCCACTGAATTACTGGCTTTGTGCTTTACAACATGAAGTATGGCATTTCTCTGCGAGTCATGCAAATAAAGATTCTGATCCTAGCAATGAGCAATCATAAAAAAGAGAAAGGGCCCAGATTCTGTGAAGGCCCTCAAAAAATTGGTCTGTAGGCACTTTCAGGAGTCCATGCTGCAAATAGGTTACTTAGGAAAGAGTCTAACGTGTTTTTTATTAATAGGGAGAGTCAAAGGGTGCCAATACCTAGCCTGAGCAGTAGGTAGAGAAGTTGGACAATCTGCAGCTATGTAGTTGGCTATAGATGAAACTGCAGATAGGCATTTAGCATCACATGTGTTTTCTTTGGAAAGGGGAAAGAATCAGGAAAAAACCTCCACGTTCATTTGACATCTCCTGATTTCTTTTGTTGGCATCCTTATGTCAGCCTGTGGTCAAGGTGACTCTTTGGGTTAGATTTAGATACGGTGTGAGGGAATCACAAAGTAGAGAGACTTACTGAAGGATCCTCTCCATTGCCTTTGAAGTCAGAATAATATTCCTTGCACAATTAGAAGTAACCATAGTTACTCAAAGCCCTTGCTCCTGGAGGCTGAGCGGAGCAAGGTGGCAGCCAGAGGGGGAGAAGGCACAGCGCAGTGGAAGGGGTGAGCCCAGCCGGGAGCATGTGAGAGCAAGTGCTTGTGTGGGGCTTGGGGGCTGGAGCTGTGCCCACATGGGGCTGTGGGCAGGGAGGTGCTGGGGCAGGGGCTGAGCGTGGGGGCCCTTTGGTGCTGGAGCCGCTGTGTGGGGGGGTTGCCGGTGGCCCTGCAGCTGCAAGGCTGGGATGCAGGACAGCAGGACAAGTGTCCTCGGGATCGGAAGGGGGCAATGGAGCTGCGGGGTGGAAGGATGGTTTTCTAAGGAAATGACACCTGAGCTTTTTCTTTGAAGTAAATTAAAGAATGTGCATGCTGAGGGAAGCTGTGGTGTGTGATTTGACTCGCAGTACTGGCTATCAGGAGTCCCTGGGCCATGCTTAAAATTAACTCACTGAGCTTGGGTCCGAATGCTGTGGGAGGGACTGAGCAGAGCCGGGCTGGTGGTGGGGTGGGCTTGGGTCTGTGGGGAAAAGTCAGGTGTCCCTTGGGGTCACCAACCTCTGTCTGCCCTGTGTCACGTCGTGCTGCTGTTCCACAGAGTTTACCTCTGTTTGTGTGCAGTGTTTTAAAAGGGTGACTGAAGAAAGCATGTGTCTTGTGGCCATCCATAGCCACCATTCGCCATGAGCGGATCCACCAGCTTGGAGCAATTTCTCTCAGTCGAGACAGTTTGTGTGATGTGAGTGGGGTTTTTCAGGCTTTGTTAAATGTTAAATGCTGTGAGGGGTCAGTGCTCCTCACCAGGAGGTGGTGTTGGAGAGGGTACCAGCTACCTTGTTGCCACAGCTCTCCTGTGTGCTCAGCCCTGAGGTGCTCTAATGGCTCTGTCTCCTTAGGTGTGTCTCCAGCTTCATCCAGCACCTCCCGCCTGGGGCTGGATGAGACCATGCAGGCACCCTTAACATTTGGTCTGTATGCTCACTGAAACTGCAGGCTGGCCTCTTTCAACACCTGTGACAGTTTGTGGCACGACCTGGCACGGAGGAGGCCTGAGCTGGGAGGATTTGGTTAAATGAGCTTCATGGATGAAAAGCACTTGGAGCAAGTGGTGGCAAATGGGGTTCTGGGGAGACATCACCAGACTCTTCCCTGGAAATCCCCATTGTGGCAGCCACTGTTGTCTTTTTGGTATTTGAGCAAAGCGCCTGGGCAGATGTTTAAGATGTGCTGGCCTCTTCCAGATTGCGTTAATGAAGGATTTCATTAGGCTGGGGAAAAAAGGTAACTAAGGTTGAGGGCCTTCTCTTCTCTGCTGTTTTCTCATCACCAAGGCTATGCTATTTTCATACCCTGGGTTACTGCTCTGACTCCTTTTTCTCCTTTGGTGCTACGTGTGCTCTGCAGGCTCTGCCCCCCAGTGCCCTGGGTGCCCCTGTGGCACCTGTCCTCCTGCAGCTGATGCAAAGTGATGGTGGCATTAAAGACTGAAAAAGAAGCCTTGCCTTCTGTAACCAGCAAAGCAGAACAAATTGTACAAGTGGTACTGCTGTGGGGAAGCTTGGGAGGGTGGTGGCTGGTGGAACTGCCCCGTTTGTTCACTTTTTTGCCCCCAAGGAATGCCTGAGAGCCAAGGTAGAAGAGGGGGAGATGAGAGGAGCAGTGTGCACCTGTGCACAGTGTGTGGAAGGAGCCCTGTACCCCAGCATGGAGATGTGCAAGCTCACCCTGTTTGCCCCTTCTATATGAGCCCACTCTGCTCCAGAGCCCTGGGGCCTTACGTAGGTGCTTTGAGTCTGTTCCTTTCAAGGGGCTGGGTGCGTGGGGATCAGGCTGTGTGTAGGATCCTCCCGCTGCCCCGGTCCCGGGTGGCAGTGCCCTTGTGGGGCCCTTCTCCAGCGGGCAGTGTGGACAGCTGGGTATGGACAGTGGCATCCCCACCGCATCCAGGGCGGCTTGCCCAGCGAGCATGCTGGTGTGGAGGTCCTGTTGCTTTAATATTTATAGCACCTTTGCTATGTTCATTCTAACACTAAACCGCTAATTAATTATGACATTTGTACTACTTCATTTTTTGCTGTGAATCTGCAGGACCTGGCAGGCAGTTAATTAGCTCTCTCTATGCAGAGGATACTAAGAAAAAATAATTGCTTGAGGAATCATCATCATGTTCTCTCAGAAAGGTCTTACCTATGAGCTGGCTTAAAGCTTGCTGGATTTGCACTTTGAAAGATGCCTCTGTCAAAGGCCAATCCTTTGGAAGAGAGATTTGAAGGAGAAGGTTATCTGGGAGATGCGGCTCAGAGGGTGTTATTTAGTGCTTGTAAGTCCAAGGGAAATCAATTATCTAAACAACCCCTGTTCTGGAATGGATTTCTTTATTCTTTTAAAAATATGTCCTCATCTTTGTCTCCATATTGACATGTACAGTCAACACGCCCAAGCTGGGGGAGGCAACCTGTCCTCCTCGGGGCTTCTCACTGCTGTTGCGCAGGGACAGATGAGGAACTTCCCATGGGATGTTTTTCATTTTAAAAACAAAATTAAAAAAAAATAATAAAAAAAAAATCTGTGGGGCATGGTGCTTGTGAACAGCTCTGGGCTTCATCCTCATCTTCTCTTCCAAATACTCGTATGCATGTACCTTCCCTGTGTACCAAGTGCCTTGCTGTGTGCTGGGAGTGTTTGCATGGGAATAGCAGCACCTGGGGGCGCTGGGCAAGAGCCCTCATGGTTTGATTCCTGCTCTGGTGCAGCTTCCCTGTGGCCTGGCCAGCCTCCCTCTTCATCCACGCTTTCTGGATTCTGTAAAGAGGACAGGTCAGGCTACTGCCAGCTCCTTGGGGTAGCATGTGGGGCTTTGGGTTCTGTTGCCAAAGATAACCAGGGAAATGGGGTAATGGAGGTGGTACACGTGCCTATGGGGATAAAGAGGCATTTTCTTAAACAGATTGAAACCTGCAGTGGGTATGCTTGCCCTCAGCGCTTCCTTTGAGAAACTTGTTTTATTAGCAGATAGTTACATGTTGAGGTTACAGAAGGAGCATTACAGTAATGGAGTTGACATCTATATAATGGAGTTGACATTTTATTGAAAAAGGAAAAAGAAAAAACCTTAACAGGGTTCCACCTCCCTCCCCCTTCCTTTATTTCCTTATTTTGCTGTCATCAATTGCAATAAGGCGCACAAACTTTGAACAGCCGTTGATGCTGGCAATTTAATAAAATTTCATACAACAGTAGGTGCTTCAGGAATGTTAGCAGGACTAATCAGTCTGCGGTAAACTTGAACTTTGCTGAGAAATCAAGGCAATAGCTTGTTCAACAGCAAATCATAACAATTTGAATCAATTCTTGGCAGTACGCTCGTGTTATTAACTATTACGCACAGTCTTGGCTTCCAGTTTGTGTTAGATGCTTTTAGCAAGAAGTTCAGAACAGGGATCCTGGAGGACAGCACCGCATTTCTAAATGAATAAATAGATGTGCTTTGCTCTGTTGTGGCCTCTGGTTGTACTTCACATCATTTTGAATTGAATTGGTCTGAGGTGTAAAGAAAATTCTTTGCGTGGCAGATTGATTAGGGAAGGTTTAGAATAAGAAGGACAAACAAACTGGCGTGGGCTTACAAAAATGAAACGAGGCACCAGAGCAAGGTGCCAACTGGACTGCAAAGAAGATTAGAAAAGGGAAGACAAAAGCATCCTCAGGCTTTGAGCCCCCGAGAAATGTCAATGAAGCATTGCTCAGACCTCCATCTCCAAGGGTTATGGGTTGGGATTCTCACACCAGCTCGTGGCAGACAGGTATGTGGCTGCCACTAAGCACCTGTAAAATGTGCCACCTTCTCGTTGCAGGAGGGCAGCCCTTTGGGCCCCATCTCTCTGTGTTGGGTGGCCAAGAAATGGAAACCACCTGCAGTTCTGCTTGTGCTGGGGCTTCCTCTCCCTCCCTGCCAAGACACGCTTGTACCCTTCTTGGGGAGGCTGCCCTCATCCTGCACGAGCACTCAGGCTGGCTGCCATGTCAGGGCAGGGGGGGGTCCCGGCTTGGGGATGCTGCAGGAGCAAAAGCAGTAGAAGTGGAGCCAAGCATTGCTACTCGGAGTGCTCTTATCCAGTATTGCTAGCTGTTATTAATGTAGTGTTTTCCCAAGTTCACAGCTGCTGGGTTCCTCAGATGATCCTCAGTGCTTCTTTTCTTTTTTTCTTCTTGGAAGAGCTGCAGACCTTACTGTCCATCTGGTGCAAAAGGAAGTGGTGGCAATAAAAATATAGTAATTTAGGAAGCTCTGTGGTTTTCTCCTTTGTGTTTACAAAGGCTGTGATTGCATCCTCCCTGTCTTTCCTTGTTCTGACTGTGACAAAAGAAAGTTTAAGAAAAACAAAAGTGAAATACTTTTCAGAAGTAATATATATTTTTTTAATTAATGAAAGTTCTAAGTCCCTTGTTGGCTTCTGTTCTTCTCTCTGTCCTACAATTTAAATAATACATCTTTCTTCTTTGGATAACTTGGGTTACTACAGCCCATTGACATTTATATTTCTAATGTAATAATCAAATGCTAAAATACAGAGATTACACTTGGATCAACACATTCAGTTCTTAAACCGTGAAAGTAATTATCTTTTCTCATTTACAATGATATGAAAATATTTTCATGTTAACCATTAGTGGCTGTGTTGTTTGAATGCCAGCTGGTGGCACCACTGTGGTGCCCTATGGCTTCTGTCAACTTGGAGCCTGAGGTTGGACCTGGTGGGGAGCTTTGGGGGAGCTGCTTGTGCCCCTGGGCTTGTCTACTCCAGCCTCCCACGCTGGGACAGATCCTGCACTGCAGGAAGGTGCCTGGTAGCAGAGGCAGGGATTTCCTGGCTGAGCTTGGCCTGCTGTGTGCCTGTTTCTGCGCTGTGGCACACAAGAGGCACAGCTCTCAGCAGCAGGTGAGAATTGGCTCAAGCATCACAGTGTGCCTGGAATGAGGAGACCCTTCAAGGTTCCATGGCTGAGTGCGCAGCTGAGGTCTGGTTAGCTCCATCTCTGACTCCTAATTTAGGAAAACTTTCCAGAGATGCGTGGTTGAGCTGAGCCCTGAGACACCCTGGGCTTCCTGGAGCAAGGCTTGATCTCAGCCATGTTGTGGTGATTTTTGTTTGGTTTTTTTTTTGACCCACTATAAGTTCAAAACCATGCTGCACGGGAGCTGTTGAACTTTGAGAGCTTCTTGCAAATTCCCATAAAATGAGGAGAGAAGGCAATTCATCCCGTGGCGAGACTGGAACTGTTCCTGACTGCATGACGCTGCTCAAAGAAGCAGTGGGTCCTGCATCACCACCAGCCTGAGCCCAGCAATGTGCTGTCACGATGAGATGTCTTGCAGCAGCCCTTGTGTTTCCCTGCCTTTGTGGTGTTTTGGCTCCTCATCCGAACTGGTATAAAGTCTCCTGTTGGTCCTCGCTGGCCTCTTGGGTGAGTAAGTGTTCATTTAGCATTCACTGCGGGTGCCGGTGCCAAGCAGCTGAGCTTCAAACCAGGCTTTAGGTTCTGGCTTTTTGACCAGATCACCCCGTTGTGTGCCCCTGAGCAGTTCTATGTGCTGACAGCTTGAAAGCAATGGGCTGCTACACGGTGTGCTGTGTTTGAAATAGATGTGTGTGGCAGCTTGGGTGATGGATAAATGGCCTGAACAGTTCCTGTGACAAAAAGGTCCAGTTTCATGTGAATCACTGTGGGCAGGTGAGGAGCCTTTTCCCCTTGTCTTGGTTTCAAGGCAACTGCTTAAATGCCCGGAGGTAAGGATCTGGGCTGATCGATAATGTGTTTGCCCAAGTCTAAGTATTTCTAAACTGTGCAGAGATACTCTGTTCTTAAAGTCTGGTGTGTTTCAGACAATGTGTTTTTATCTCTCAGCTGTGAAAACAACATTGAAAATCTTGTAACAGTTTCAACCCCTGATGACAATCTAAACTTGATGGTACAGCACCTAATAGAAGTTTGCAGATGTGACAGTGATCAGTGGAGACCTGGTGCAAGGTTTCTAGAAAGGACTTCAAACACCATGTTTAATTTCCTAGTGCTGTAAAGCTGGGAAATCAAACTCCCATCAGCATGTTCGCATGGTCTCATAAGGGGCAGAGCTGAAGCTGTGTGTCCTTGTTAGCACCTGTGGATGCACGGCAGTGATTATGTTCCCTGATGCTGGAGCGATACTGGGGCAACCCAGCGGTGAGTGGTGCATTGTAGTAAATATACTAGCATCTAATTCCTGGTTTGGAATCACAGCTAAATTCCTTTGGTGTCCTGGCAAACCCGGCTTGGGGAGGGGAAGGAGCACTTCCACCTGGTGGTGAGGGCATGGGTGCTGGATGGTTCTGGCTGGGCCCCTTGGAGGGCCGGAGGCTGGTGCCAGAAGGAGTGTGCCCAGCTTGCCTTGTGAGTCCCTGCCAAGGCAGGAGGATGCTTCAGAAAGCATTTGATGTGGGGAAACTGTGCAAGTTGATAAAGAAGTCGATAACAGTGCGTTTCTGAAGTGGAACTTAAACTGCTGAAAATACTTTGAAAAGCACTGACCACAATTAAGCACTTAATCAGGAGAGCTGCAATTTTCTGAGGCTCAAAGTACAAAAATCATGAAGTAGAGATCCAGAGATATGAAGGAAAATGTCTCTTTGGCAATTAAGATCCATTCTGCTCAAAGGCTGAAAATGGTATCATTGAATTACTTTTGTTGTACAGTTGATACACTGAATTATCTAAAATGTAAACCATTGTGCCTAAAATGCCACTCAATAAGTAAAACAGCTTCTCCTGCTCAGCTGTTACTCGCTCTGTGGATTGGATTCTGATGGTATCTTATTTCCCTTCTTTAAAAGAAGGTTTTTAATCAACTTCCTCTTCCCTCCCCCATAGTACAGTGCTGGCTGGAAGGAGCAATGCGGAGCACCACGGAGAGGTTTTCCAGCCCTCGGACCTGCCCCCATCACCCCAGTTCTTGCAGTGAAGCACGTGCAGACGGGCAGGCTGTCTGGGGCTGGCAGGTGTGCTGACATGTCCCAAAGGGACACCGTGCCAAGCTGGGTGCCGGCCACATCGGGAAGCAGCAGGAGGTTAACAGGAGGCACAATTGCCCCGCTTGTTTCTCCCTCCCAGTGGAGTTGCAGTGACTGAATCGTCGCACATCCAGCTCCGTTGTGTGAATGTCTCTGCTCTTGTCCTTCCTAACCCTGACTTGTTGATCGCAGATCGGCAGTAAGTACTGCTGGAAGTGCTTCGTGCTGAAACCGTTGCTGTTTCCACTTATTTTACACTTGATTATAGATGATGTAAAAAAAAAAAAAAAAAATCAACAACAGAACTCTACATCTGTGACTTGTCAGAACTCTTTGTCACATCTCTGAGTGCCAATAAACATGAAGTCTGCATCCATCAGTCACTTCTTGTAGCTTGTACTCCCTTGAGAGCCTGATTCAGAGTCTGCTGAAGTCAACGTGAGTCTTCCCATTGATTCCAGTGGGTGGTAAGTCAAGCTCTTCTCCAGACTGAGATGGCAGACGCTGTCTTTGAATTGGTTTGGAGTGTCCCACACCTAGTGTGGTGGGACCCTGATTCGTCTTGGGGCAGCTAAGAGCTATTGCAACAGCGAAGTCATCATAAACAAATACAGATGAAATCCTTTCTCACAAGACAGCTTTTTTTTTTTTTTTTTTTTTCATGGTGGTGAAGACACAGAAAATCTCCCTGAGAGGCATGCAGACTGTGTGCACTCCTGTGTGTTTTTATTCAGGCAGTTTAGGAAGTGGGACAAGGAGGATGGAGCATGGGGAAGATGCTCGGATAGCATGCATTTGGTAAAGACAGTTAAGGCTGATAGAGGTGGTGGCAAACTAAGTTGTTGTATACATCTCTGGTTGCTCCACTCTAGTGTTTGTTTCCAAAGCTAATTGTGCAGTACAGTGTCACGTTAACGTAGCCTACAGAGGAGTTAGGGGTGGCTTTTATCCTCTGCTGACTAATGTGCTGCAGCCAGATGGAATGGTATAAATCTCTTCTTACACACAACAAAGCCAAAACAAATATTATGCAATGATTAAGTGACAACCCAAACAGAAGCAGGCGTCCTGTGGGCTGAAACAGGAAATCTTGGGTTACAAACCTCAAAATACGTTAATTTGATTATATATTTGATGACTATCTTAAGTGGCCCATGAATAATTGATGAAAATGAGAAAAGCTGCTGTTTGCCTTTAAAATCAGCCTGTGAAAGGTAGGAACTGAATGTTTAGGAACATAATTACTGTTTGCATGGGTTGTGTGAGAGGTCCCCCCGCAGCCTATGACAAATTAAGTACGGATGCTTACGCTTGGTCTGTCCAAGCTGTGTGAGGAATCGTTTCACGCTCGTGGGGATGTGTCTGCAGATTTGGGTGCCTCTGCTTTGGAAGGCAGCACGGTGTGCTGACCTGCGGCTCCATCCCACCAGGCGCACAGTGTGCAGCCTGGCTGAGGGGCACGGTGGCTTCCTGCAGCACTCCATGGCTGGAGGCCACCAAGGGCCGTGTCACTGGCTTGCAGCAGCCCCCGAAGCCACTCTTGAAGGCAAACCCAAGTGCCCGCTGTGCTCTGCCCTTGCTCTGGAGGAGGAAGCATGAAGCTTTGCCCTCATCTGTGGCTGAGACAGGACAGGAGCCTCCTGAAATTCAGGTGTGTGCCGCTTTCCTCAATTACATAAGCTACCCGTGGTCTGAATGAGAGGGGACAACAGGACCAAGCTTCTCCCACTCTGCCCTAACCAAGTGTGCCAAGATGTTGAACAAAGAACAAGTCTGGGCCACTGGGCCTGCTGCTGGGAGGGCAAGAGGGCAGGGCAAGCCCCATGGAAAGTGTGGAGGTGTGATGGGGTCATGTGCCAGTGTTTCAGCCGGGGAGCTAGGGACAGCACAGCATGCTTGTCCTGCAATAAAACCACACAGCTCGGCCTGGGGCACACAGCAGCTGATGGCTGTGCATGCTTGCTCATTGGGGAGGGGTCTGAAATGGAAGGGGTGAGCTGGCAGTGACTACTTGCTGTCGTCAGGGTCAAAGCCAAGAGAAAGGGAGAACAAGGAAGATGGGCAAAGAGTCATTTTTAAAATAAAATAAAATAAACTTTTATCTGACTGGGCCTTTGAAGAAGCACAGTGACCCAAGGCACAGAACGCATTATTTACCTCAGGAAGCGATCATGAATTATACAGAAAGTTGTCCAGGTGCCCCTCTGGAGCTGTGACCTGTGGTGATTTGTGAACAGAGAGCGCGCTTGTGGCGGGTTGCTCTCAGCTGCAGTCGGTGTCACACCCCACGGGCTCTAATGGAGAGACGCCAGCTTCCAACAGCTGAAGATCTGACCTTAGGAGTAACTGAGAGGTAAAAGCAAGTAGATAGAGAACAAAAGCCTGTCTTTAGCATACTTTAAAGTTCTTAACCTAGATACAAAGCATAGCTATAAATGAAAAGACAACCCTAGAATTTTAGTTTAAACCAAACAAAATTGACTGGTTATGGAAAAAGTCTTGTTTACTGCTGAGCTTCAGTTTTACATTTGAGACGAAAAGGGGATAAAATTTAAGTGATTACTTTTAGCTTCCCATTTAAATATTCGCATAATGATTTTAGCCGAATGGAAAGTCTAGACCAATTCAGGTTTTTGTTTTTATGACGTTGTTAAAGAACTGATGGTATGTTAGGCCAGATGGCTTAGAACATGCAATTGAGCTGATTTATTCCTTCACCAGTGCTGGGGTGCCTAGAAAAATCCCAGTTCCTTCTGCATGTGTTGCTTATTCTAGCTTTTCTATGTGAGTTTTCTGAAGGCAGAAGCCTTCATTAAAGAAGTTATTAAGCATCTTCAGAGGGTTTGGGGCCGGCAGAAGGTGGACCCATAGCTGTCTGGATGGAGTGTGATGTTCAGGTGCTTTTTTCCCCAGAGGTAGTGTGCAATGGCCACAGTAACTTCCTTCCCCAGCCTCTCCTGCAAAGCTGTGCTCACTGCGAGGACGGTAAGGTCATGATTACCAGCTGGCAGTCACTTACCTGTCCCACAGTGGGTTTGGACAGGCCATGTGCTGACACGGACCCAAGGCTGCAGCTGAATCATCGTGTTGTGCCGCGAGGCAGTTTGCAAACACAAAAGTGCACAATTCAGCAAGAATTGAAAAAAGGGGGGGTAAATCCAAAGTGTCCTGGACTGTAAAAGGGCAAAATTGCTGTCAATGTTACAGCTTCTCTGCCATTTTAGGCCAATTCTGTGATCCATTCAGTAATCTCTCCCCAGCAAGTTGCTGTCCCCAGGTCTTTGACACCTCTCTCTTTCCCAGGTGGTTGCCTTACTGGGGCATTACCCCACACAAAATGCACTGTGGCAGCCTGCTGGTGCAGCATGGGTGGTGACAGCTTCTCTCTTTCCATCTTCTTAATCAGCTTGGATGTTCTTTGTTGAGCCTGAGTTGAGCTTTATTTCTGCCTCTTTCTGAAATGCTTACCTTAAAAGAGAGCCGAAATACAAAAAGGTAGGCAAGTTTCAGTTGTGCTTTTGCCCATAATATGGAGTTTTAAGTGGCCTCACTTGACAAGAACAAATTAAGCAGTTTTCTGAAAAATGCAGCATGCAGCTGCTACTGAAAGTCACTGCTCATGATTACACTGAATTCTCTTTTGTAGTGGATTTTTGCCTGGCTGTCACCTAACTCTAAACAGGACCATCAAAGGAAAGTTCCACCCCTACTCATGGCTTGTGGGATGCTTTTTGAAGTAACGGGCAAGTTTTTCTTTTGACCTTAAAGCCTTTGTCTTTGGAAATCATTGGTAAGAGTTCCCTTCCCCTCCTCACTTATTGCCTTGCCTGGGCAGGAAGGTGATGGGGCTGGCACAGTGCCACAGCCCCTCTCCAGGTGGGAGGAAGCTGTGGGAGTTCCCAAAACCTTTGCATACATGTGATGCAAGCTGAGCTCTGTGTGTGTTTTGACAAAGGTAATGCTTCATCTTGCATTTAAGGCAAGATACGGCCGGGTTAGAGGTCATTCATAGTGTGCAAATGGGTCTTCTAGGGTCACTCCATGGCTGGTCCATACCCAACTCAATATAAGGCACCACAGTATGCTTTGACTTAGGTTCTCACAGCTGTTGCTTTTTTTTTTTTTTTTTTTTTATTCCCTGCAGAGGACTCTTTTTCCTGCAAGACGTGGGCAGCACATCCTGAAGGCTGTGGGGAGAGGAAGCTCTGCTGCATGCTGTTTGCAACCTGCACACCTCCATCAGCCCCAGTGGGCGCTCCCATCAGTGGTGTGACCAAAGGATAGGAACACCGTGCCTGCCCTGAGCTCAGGGGTGGCATGGAAATGGTGCTCCTACAGCTGGGGCAGAGCAGGGCCTCTCCTGGCTACCTGGTGCTGTAGAGCTGCATGTCCCAGGAGTAATCACCGCTTTTATTTTACTGGTGTGTATGTGACCTTAGATGCTAAAAGGGTCCTGAGCCTTTAAGCCCCCCAAATCTCCCCCATTTTATGTACTTCCTGGGGTCAGAGGGGGTGCTTGAATCCTTGAGGTTTTGTCTCTGAGTTTAACTGGTATACTGCTGGTTTGTGTTCTTGGCACTAAAAACCAAGAGCTGTCAGAATACATATACGCTGTTCTAAGGTACTCTTTCCTTAAACAGCTGAAATAGTTCAGCCTGTTTGACCAGACCAGGCTGTGATAACACTGTTTTACACAATTTATTCTGAGCAGCTTTGCTTGCAGTTTTCCTGATGGATAACTTTCTCCCTGAAATGGTACTAAACCCCATGAAATACAGCAGATCTCTATGAAGAATTGAGGGACTCTGATGTTTGCTTAAGTCAATCTGCAGCAATTCCAGGCAGGTTGTTCTGAACTCTCTGATTTGTACATTGCATTTTGAATGTTTCCTATTGGTAGCATTGAGAAGGTTCCTGGCAGTTAAATCCCCAATGTGTAAGTGGAATTAGGGGCCATTGTATGCATCCCAGTTATCTCTGACTGTTCTAACCTTATTTGTGTAAAACAATAAAACACCTAACCATTAAAAGGAGATGTGAGTCATGTTTTTAGATGACTTTTGCCTGATGTGTAAAACTTTGAGAAATAATTTGTTAGATTTTCATGCCAGCACATACCTGTGGTAGGGGAAGGGAAGAGCACGCTGCTCTCAGACCCTCCTTGTTATCTGTGGGAAAGGCTTTTTATATTCTGTGACCAGCCAAGCTTGCAGAGTGCTGTGGGCTGTGCTGTTGGCCTGGGGTGCCTGCAGGAGGGAAAGACTGCGCACCCAGCTGCCTGGCGTTGGTCTCCTGTCCTCGTTTCCCAGCCCAATGCCTGTCCCTCGCACTGGAGCAGCATTCCAGGCCTCTGGAAACCTGCCTGTTGATCAAGGGTTTTGGGGGGCAGCTGGTATGGGTGGCATAAGTGGCCCTGGGGTGCTACCTTCAGGAAGCAGGTGAGGCTGAGGCAGCCGGGAGAAGGCAGGACAGCGGGTGCGGGAGTGCTGGCTGTGGGCCTGCCAAAACCCAGCATGGGGCCAGGTAGGTGCCTCTGATGGGTAGCTGGACCCTGGTGCCTCCAGCCACCAGGTGCTGCTCTGTGTGCTTCTGTGTTCCACATGCGGGTGGAGAAAAGCCAGAACTGTGTGTTCCTTATTTACAAAGTGCCATTAGGCACCATGTTTTGGTTCTGCAAGAAACGGCAGCTGTCTATGGGATGGGTGAGAGTAGGGGGGTTCAAGTGTGAACGTTCACTTTCCAAGGAAGATCTACGTTTTAAAGGGAGTGTCAAATCCTGGAGCTTGCTTGGCTTACTTACTGAACTAAAGCCTTGCTGTTTACCAAAATAAATGCAAAAATTAGATATGGATCATCTGGAGAGAAATAAGCGTGGAGTGGGTAAGTCTCTAAAGAAGGATCAATATTTCTGGGGCTGGAGCAGGGTGATGTCCTGGGAAAGAAATGGGGATCTCCCTCTTCTAAAGAGCGCTTGTGCTCTGTCCTGGGGAAAGCAGCAGGCTGGCTGCTGTGGGGGTGTGCCTGGGGGAGGTGAGGGCTGTGGTCCCTGCTGAAGCACCCCAGCAGGGTCAGCCTGGGGGTGAACAGACCGTGCTGCTCCCAGCAACGAGAGCCACCACTCATTCCATTTCACTTCCAAATGGGGTTACAGGGCTGTCCTGACTGCTCTGGTACTTTCAAATGCCAGAAGAGGGGACAAAACCGGAGGCTGGCCTTGGTTTTGACACAAAATGTGGGTATTGGCATCCTTTTAGACTTTGCTCTAGCTAACGCAAGAAACCCAATAGGCCAGAGCACAGGGAAAAATGGTGCCTCAATGCCCCAAAGTGTATGAGCAATGAAGGCAGCCATGGCTATCCACGTACTTGCCCCTGCTTTGACTTCAGGCAGCGGGTAGAAGAGGCTGAGCACTGTGCTGTCAGCACCATGCACCCATCCTCGCTGTCTCCTCCGTCCCCCTGCACCCTTGGTGCTCGGACTGGAGGTGAAACGTGGGCTCCCGGAGAGGGGGGGGGGGGTCCCACGTCGGGTAGCTGTGCCAACAAATCGGGCTACCGGGGGCCCCGCTTCTGTGTCTCTTTGCGCCGGGTCGCGATTAGGGGACGGCCGTTTCCCCATCGTGGCTCCCGACGGGCGCCGGGGGGGCGGCGGCCCCGACGGCGCGTCCCTTGTCCGGCAGCGCCGCCGTGCGGCCGTCCCGTCGGGAGGGGGCGGGGGCCGGTGCCCACCGCCTCAGCTCCCCCCGGCCCCCGGCACGGAGATGCCCGGTCCCCGCCGCCTCCCCGCCCCGGCCGGCTCCGCGGGGCTCCGCGGCGCCCTACGCGGGGCTTTGCTGCCTCCCAGCGGCCGCGCTGCAGGAAAATTAGAAAAAAAAAAAAAAAAAAAAAAAAAAAAAAAGGCAGCAGGCAAATCACCAGGCAAATCCCCGCAGCTGCAGGGAGCAATAAACCCCGAAATTGTTTCCTCTGCGGAAGGATAGCGAGGCCGTTTGGCTCGGGGGGGGGGGGGGTCTGCGGGTTTGGGTGCGGGGCTACGGGGCGGCGATGCGCGCCCGCGCACAGGAGCGCGTTCCCGTAGGGCCGCATCTCGCCGCCCCGGGGGCACCGGCCACGGCGGGGGGGGGAGGGTGGGGGGGTGGACGGCCCCGGCTCTCCCCCGCCCCCGGAAGCCCTTCCCCGCCGGCCCCTTAATAAACACCGCCGAGAATTGTTCTTATAGTCGGTAAATATTGGATTAGCTTTTCATTGACCAGCTCTCTTGAAAAGACCCGAAAAATCCACACCGGTTCCAAACTAAGCCAAACAGTCAATAGGTGACGAAAGTAAGTTATTTCCAGGGCTTAACGGGGCTTCCAGCTCATTATCAGGTTATCTGATTCGCCTAAAGAGTTGCTGCCCTTCGAGAGGCTGGAGGAAGAAGGGGAGGAGGACGAGGAGCGGAGCAGGGCAGGAGGCGAAGGTGCAGCCCCCGCAGTGCCCGCTGCCGCCGGCCGGGTGCGGGGGGCTTCGGCCAAACGGGTGGGAAGGGTCCTGGGGTGCCCGGGGCCCGGAGCCCAGGTGAAGTCTCCTCTCCCCTCTCCGGGCCCGCTCCCACAGCGGATCAACCCCAGCCACCCCCCGGCTGCGTGGGGGGCGGTGGAAGCGTCAAGGATGATTGCTTTTTGCTTTTTCTGCCTTTCTTTCTTTCCTTCTGTCTCTTTTTTTTTTTTTTTTTTTTCTCTCTCTCTCTAATCGCCTGACTTGCACAACGAGGAGCTAGGACAAGAGAGAGACAGTTCTCTGGAAAGGACCGGGACTTGGTCAGCGCGGCGCTGCCGGGCTGCATAACATTAGAGGCTGAATGCGCCCTTGTGTGCGCCCCGAGCGGCTGCGGGGCCGGCCGGGCGCGGAGCGGGATGCGCCGGGGGAGGCGAGCCGAGGCGAGGCTCCTGCGCAGCGAGGGGCGAACTTGTCAGCGGGACCGGGAGAAAAGGAGGGCCTCTGTTATTCTTCAAAGAGAGAGGGAGAGCGAGGGAGAGAGGGAGAGAAAGAGAGAGGGGTTCTTTTTCCCTTTTCCTTTTTTTTTTTTTTTTTTTTTTTTTTTACGAGAATAGATATAGCACGAATTTTTAATTCGTCTTCCTTTCACAGACAACAATGCTGGTTTTGAAAGCTGGGCACAATTTGGGTTTTGTGAGGGATCCCCCGGCCCAGCTGGCCATATGGGATACAACATGTAGAACATGCCTAACAATGAGCACGAGTGACAGCCGTAACAAAACGCAAAGGACACTGCTCCCTGACTCCGAGATGTACTGCCTCCGATAAATGAATTGAAAGGCCCTAAAAAGAGGGAAGGGGGCGGAGGGGGGGTGGGGTAGAAGAGAAGGAAGGCGCAGGGAGGGGGCCCACCCCCCCCAAACTGTCTCTCCTTTTTTTTTTTTTTTCTCCCCCCTCCGGCCCAGCCCAACCCTGGCTGCCTTTGCCTCCGGCTCCTTAATATGCACGCCTCTAACATGCTCACCTCCCTGCCTCCCCCATTGTGCTGTTTTGTGAAGTCTACTGTATATTGTGCAAAGATAGACTGCCCGGAGCTGGCCCGGCAGCATGGGAGATATAAGGCCACGGAGGTTAGGGCCACACAACTGGTTTTATAGACTTAGCAGAGCCTGGGGGAAAGAAAACGGGGAGGGGGGTGAGGGGGTGGCTTAGAAAGTGAGCATTTTCCTGCACTCCCGCGCCTGGCGCTGGGCGTCGGGGCCGCTCCCCGGCCACTGGCGTTCCGGGCGGGTGAGAGAGGGAGAAAAAGGGAAAAGAAGGGGAAAAGGAAAGAAAAAGGAAAGGAAGGCAGTCCCGAGCGCGGTGGCTGTGCCGGCCCTTCGCTGCCCGCGGAGGGGCGCGGACCCCCCCCCCGGGGCCGCCGGTCCCGGCTGTCCGCCGCTCTGCGCGCTGCTCGGCCCGGCGGGACGGGGCGGGAGCTGCCCGGCCCCGTCGCACCAGAAGAGGCTGTAAAAATAGATATTTGTGGTACCTCCGGCAGCCTAAAATCGCGGAGCGGGAGAGGGAGAGAGCGGTGAGGATACGAGCGCTCACGTCCCGCGGCTCTGCCCGAGAGGACCGGGTGTCCCCAGGCAGCGCTGGGTGCCCGCCGTCTTTCCCCCCAGCCTCTATTTTAGGGTGTCCTCCCTCACCCCGGCAGGCGTTAACCCTTTCTTTCGCCCTCCCGCTCGCGCCCCGGTGTAGCCCCGAAGTTTCCGCGCTCCGCCAGCTCGGGGGAGGCATCTGTGGCGACAGCCTCCCCCCGCCGAGGGACCCCGGCTACCGGAGGGGGTGGTCCTGCGGCGTGGGAAAGTGGCGGTGCCGGTAGCAAAAGCCCCGCTGCCTCTGCTCCTCTCCCGGCCGCGGCGGCGGCAGAGCCCGGCCCGAGGCAGAGCCGCTGCCGGGGCAAAAGTTGCCGGCGCAGGGCGGGAGCGGTGGGACCCCAGCCCCCTCCCGGGGGTCTCCCTGCCGGGCCCCGCCATCCCCAGCCTGGCCCCAACGCGTCCCCAAAACCGGCGCCGGGGCCGGCGGGGAGGAGGAGGTGGCGGCGCGAAGTCCAAACAAAACCGGGGCTCGGCGTCACTCTCCGTCCTTTCCTTTCCTTTCCTTTCCTTTCCTTTCCTTTCCTTTCCTTTCCTTTCCTTTCCTTTCCTTTCCTTTCCTTTCCTTTCCTTTCCTTTCCTTTCCTTTCCTTTCCTTTCCTTTCCTTTTCCTTTTCCTTTTCCTTTTCCTTTTCCTTTCCTATAAATAAAAATCCCAAAGCAGCGTTTCTACTAAAATTCGTAGTAAAATGTGGAAGGGCCCTGTTTGCACACAGCTCCTGCGCCGGGCTCTCCCGTGGCGGCGGGCGGCAGGTTTCGGCTGCGTCTCCTCTCCTTGTGCCCCCGGCTTCCCGGGAATAGCCGTGCGCGGCCCCGGGTAAGGCAAAGCAGAAGGAAAGCCCTGGCTGTTGCATCCGGCGGCAATACCAACACCGATTTCTAAAAATACCCCTGCTAATAGTTGTCGGGAATTACGCACAGGCAAAATCGTGCCAGAAGGGAAGAAATCGATCTCTCCGTTTCGGGGGGCTCTGCACGGCGCTGCCGAGGCCGGCAGCCGCGCTCTCAGCGTCCAGACGCACCTCACAAAACCACAGGAGCACCGGGGTTTTTATTCTTTTTTTTTCTTTTTTTTTTTTTTTATTATTATTATTATTCTGACGACCCTCCCCCCCCTTTTTATTTTAGTTGTAGGTAGACAGGACCACTGTGAATGGCGCAAAAAATTCTGTAAACAATGACGCACAAAAACACCTCCCCTCCCTTCCCCCCGCCTCCCCCCGAAATGAAACCGAGCCCCCCAGAAATGGAGGGGAAAAGAAACAGGAGAGGGAAAAAAACAAAACAAAACAAAACAAAACAAAACCAAAACCAACAAAACCAAAACCAACAAAACATAATAATAATAATAATAGCAATAATAATAATAATAATAGTAATAGCGTTTCCCTCTCCATTCCTTCCCCTGTAGGTTTGATTTTCTTTTTGGAGCATCAGTCTGTCTGTCTCTCTCTCTCTCTCTTTATTTTTTTCCTCCTTTTTTGCGTGTGTGTGCGTGCGGGAGGTTGCGCGCGTGGGACGTGTGCGTGTGTGCGCGCTCTCCTCCAGCGTTCACCAAGTCCATTGCTGAGCCTGTACCAAGTGGTGTGCTGTGGGGTACTGGGGGTTGCTGGTCGCGCTGTACTGGGCGTTGTATTGCATATGCTGTAGAGACTGGGCGCTATAGGCGGAGAAGGGGATTCCCGTCTGGAAAGTCGCGGCTGCCAAGTCCTGAGCTTTGAGCGTGTGGCAGGGCTTGCCGTCCCTGACTAAGACCGGCACGGCCACCCGCCGCGGGGAAGGAAGAGGAGTCACTTCCATACCTTTCTCGGCCCGGGCCCGCTTCATCTTGTAGCGGTGGTTCTGGAACCAGATCTTCACCTGCGTGGGCGTCAGGCGGATCAGGCTGGCCAGGTGCTCCCGCTCGGGCGCCGACAGGTACCGCTGCTGCCGGAACCGCCGCTCCAGCTCGTAGGTCTGCGCCTTGGAGAAGAGCACCCTCCTCTTCCTCTTCTTCCCCGCGTCCCCGCCGCCCGCCGCCTCCTTCTCGTTGTCGGGCGACTCGTCGGCCGACGGCTCCGGGGACTTGGCGGCGGCGTCCGGGCCGCCGCCGCCGGCCGTGAGCCCGTGCACTGCGGGGAGCGGCGGAGAAGAGAGGCGCCGTCAGCGGGCCCCGACGGCACCGCCCGCCCCGGGACGCGCCGCCCGCCCGGCCCCGCGCGGGGCGAGCCCCGGGCCCCCGGCCCCCTCCCGCCCCCGGGGGCTCGTCCCGGCCGCCCCCCGCCCCCGGGCCCCCGAGCCCGCCGCACTCACGGGAGTACTGGATGCCCTCGGCGCTCGCCAGCCAGCGCGTGTAGGGGTTGTCGCTGTTGTCGTAGAAGGGGCTCTTCAGGGGCAGCGCCTGAACAGTGTCCAAGGGGGTCTGTCCCAGAACGCCCGCTTTCTTGGGGGGCTCCGGCGCTTCGCTCTCCTCCTCGCCGCCCTCCGCGGCGGAACCGTCCTCGTCGTTGGTGTCGGGGAGGTCCAGGATGTCCTTCACGGAAAAGCCCGTCTTTGTGTTGGTCAGAGCCATGGTCCGGGCAAATTGGGGCAGGGGACTTGGAGGAGCAGCTTGCCGAGCCGCCGTGTCACCCGCGCGCACGCACACACGGGGCAGCGGCGACACCAAGGCACACCACGCACACGGCGGCCGGGGGGGGTGGGGGTGGGGGGGGGAGGCGCGGAGAAGGAAAAAAACACGGCGAAAAAATAACCGGGGGGGGCTGCGCGAAAGAGAGCAAGAGGAGCCCCGGCCGCGGCGGTGGATCTCAGGGTTTCTGCAGGCTCCTTCTGCCGCGGGGGAAATTCGGAGAGCAGGAGCAGCAGCTGGCTTCGAAAATAGTTTGTAACTCCAGGGGAAAGGGGGAAAGACGCACACACAAAAAAAAAAAAAAAAAAAAAAAAAAAAGAGGAAAAAAAGAGGTAAAAAAAAGGATCACTTCTGGATCTTGCTTAAACACCCCGAACCCGTGCCTGCCGCTTGAAAAAAACAAGCCATTGCTGGAGCGAACAGTCCATATAAGGCTGGTCCCCACACATGAACCTGCCGAGAGGAGGGAGAAAAAAAATACATTAAACCCGGGAAAGGTTGGCCACGTGTGGGCGGGTCTTGGAAGTCAAGTGGATGAAGACAGTGTTTGCAGATGCGAAATTGCGGGTTTTGGGCGAGCTCCGAGCTTCCACCATTGGTGATGAGTGGTATAACGTGTCAGTTAATTACCGGCGTGGGGAGGGCCCTTCCTCGTGTGTGCGCGAGAGAGAGAGAGGGAGTGTGTGAATTCTTTTTTTTTTTATTAAACACACTATTTACATACAAAGAGCCTCGCACCAGCCCGATATTCCGCACACTCCAAAGTGTGTTTTTCCTGCCTTGAAAAGCAGCTAACAAAACCAAAAAATCGGGGGGTGGAGTGGGGGGGGGGCGAGGAGCCTCAGGCCGCCTGCCCGCTCTCCGCCCCCCCCGGCAGCATCTCCCTCCCGGCCCACCCGAGACCCCCGCCCGTGGCGCGGGGCCGAAGCACGGCGCGGCTCAGATGGCAGGGGACCAACTTATCTAAACCGCCTAGGTCAATATTTTGGTTGAGGCTTAAGGATGAACGCTGGAAATTAAACAGCGAGTAATTGATTCTAGTACGCTCCGAAATTAACAGAACTGGCAAAATGCTATCGTCAGTCACGACCCGGAGAGATCTGCTACGCGATTAGGGGGGGGGAGCGTTGGCGGGGGGGCTTTATTTGAAGAGGTCTCCGTGATTTTGCCTCTTTCTTCCAGGGGAACGGAACCCGACCCGTCTGGTTAATGTAACGGGCTGGAGCCCAACGGACTTTCAAATACGACTGCCTGCATTTTTATTTTATTTCCATTTAATTCTTATCACTATTTCTGTTCCAGGACCTGTGGAAGGAGGAGGCTGGAGGAGGGCTGGCTGTTCCCGAGGCGGTCCCTGCAGGTGTCCCCGGCCGCGGGTCCCGGCGCTGCGCGGCCGCGGCCTCCCCCTGCCCGCTCCCTTCCCAGCCCCTGCCGCCCCTGTCGGCCCGACACCGACTGCTATTTTAGCACCGCCACCCCCTTTCCTACACCCCAAAAGGACCCTGCTCGGCCGTGCGCGCCCTTCGCCGTGCCCGGCCCGCACCTTCCTGGTCCCTGAAGCAGCCTAGGGCCGGGGGCTAAAATCTGGGCACGGGCTTCTCACCGCCACCTTTATTTCTGGGAAAGAAAAGTTGTCTGAGTTTGTCTTCCCGCAGGAGGCAGTGGGAGTCGGGCTGGAAGCGGTGGGCAGAGAGGAAGACGGTCCCTCAGACATCCTCCTATTTGCCGATCAATTTATCCGCATCTTCCCCTCCTCTCCCTCCCCGCTCCCCCCATCTTTCCTCCCCCAGCCCCCAGCCTGCCTCCCATAAAGTATGTGATGTGGCTGACAATGCCCAGGGATTTTTTTTTTTTTTTTTTTTTTTTTTTTTAAGCGAGCCCCTGAGCACATCCTGGGTGGTCGGACCCGCGCAAACACAAATACAACCCTATGGCTAAGCTGGAGACAATGTCCGCAATGTAGACAAATGTCCGGCTTCTGTTGGAACCCTTTGTCTCGGCGCAGTTTTTGCATTTATTTCAGTGGCGAAATAATACGTGATTGACGCCCTCTTTCAATGTGTCCTAACTGTTGGGAATAAATCTGAGGTTGTTCCTAGTTGTCATGGTATTCAACCGCACTCAATGGCTATCTCTTCATCCATTTCGGAGTCCTTCCTCGATATTACGGGAACCCCTTCTTGTGGGCTCTCCCCCGCGACTCTCCTTCCCCCGCGGGGAGGGGCCTGGGCAGCTCCCCGAGCTGGGGGATTTGTCCTCGTGGCTGGCCTCATCCCGGCCCTAGAGACCCTTTTATGGCCCCGGCCCGACCTGCCGGCGCGGGGGCGGCGGCCGCGTTTCGCCCCGATGGGGCAGGATGGGGCTTCGGGTCCAGCAGCAAGAAGGGGGACAGTCGCGACAAGCGGCGTGTCGGCGACGAAAGGTCCCGAATGAAGGGGCAGCGGGGCGCTCGGTGCGGCCGGGAGTCTCGGCCTTGCGGATAAAAGCCAAGACCCCCAAAACTCGAGGAAAAGGATAAACACACACACAAATAAAAATCAGAAACGCCGCCCCAAGGCACCCCACTACCCAAGGCAAATGGCCGCGCAAACGCCGCAGCAGGCAGGCGGCGGCTGCCGACCGCCGGGGGCTGCAGGGGGGCGGCGGCGGCCCCACGGCCACGGGAGGCGGCGGTGGGGGGGGGGGGGCGGAGGGGCCTCCCCGGGGGGAGCCGGCGCGGGCGGCCAGGTTCTGGGGGCGGCGGGGAACAAAGCTCCCTTGTGGGCCCGCACAAAGCCCCGGGAGCGGGCCCGGGCCACGCGGGGCCGGAGGCAGCCGCGGGCGGCCCCCACGCGTGGGCACCGAGCCAGCTGCGGGCGTGACGTCACGGGCGGGGCGTGACGTAAGAGCCGCTCGGGCCCTCTGACGTCACGAGGGGCCGTGGGGCCGGGAGTCGCCGGGCCTCGAGGGGGAAAACCCGACGGCAGGTCGGCGGCTGTCGCCACTGGGCTGGGGAGCCCGCGATCGCGACACGCTCCCCGCAGCCCTCTGTGCCTGTCCACGCTGCGCTGCCCTCCCCTCCCGGAGCCCCCACGGAACCGGCCGCCCCCGCCCCACCAGTCACGCAGGGGGAACGAGGCGGGGGGACCCCGCAGAGCGCCCCCGGCTGCTGGGAGAGGGGGAGCAAGGGGCCGGGGGCCTGGCTGGTTTGCCCGGCCCGGCCTGGCGGAATTTGAGCCCCAGCCCCGCGGCCAGAGGGGCTGTTTGCACAAGCCAACAAGAGGCTGGAGGTGAGGTGCGTGTACACAGGCTAAGTGGCTGTACTTCAGGACAAGTGCCCTCTAGGAGCGGGGGAGTGTTTACCTGTTTACTTTCGCAGGTAGCTCAAACAGCCCGCATTCGCCCTCCCTCCACCGCCCCCCCCCGAGCGGCGCGGGGAGCCCCCACCCCGGCGGGCGGCGGCTGCAGAATTTGGCTGCGTTAAAGCTCTTCCCTTCCCCTTCTCTCCATTTCCCTTTCTTTTTTTTTTTTTTTTTTTCTTTTTTTCCCCCCCCCCAGAGAGGGGGAAGAGACACTTGGTGGGGGATAAGAGGGGAAAAGAGCCCTTCTGAGCGGCTCTCAGCTGCTGTGATCCCTGAGAGGCGGCGGCGGCGTGCGCGGGGCGGCCGGCGCTCCCCGCAGCTCCGCGGACACGCGTGGGGCTGCGGAGCAGGCGGCCGCGGCTGGCCGACACCTCCCGGCCAGGGGCCGCGGTTTTGGGGCGGCGAACTGCCGTCCTCCGCCGGCCAGCGGGGAAAAGCTGCTCCGCGGAGCCTGGGCTCTGCTCGCTCCGGAGCACCAGCCGTTTGCCACCGTTTTAAGCCACCGACGCTTCGTCCCCCTCCCCGGCGAGTGATATCATACACATCCACTATATGCAATAAGATGTAATATGTGTATAAATGAACGCGGAGATGCTTGACAGGAGTCTTCCGCTGCTCCTCCCGTCCCTGTGCAGCTCGTTCGCGCTGACCTCTAACCCATCGCCACATCGCATCTCCGATAACAGCCGTCAAGTGGATTAGTTTATTGTCTGATTAGACCAAAGGTGCGAGCTATTGTTTTCCTTCACTCCAGACCACAAATAAACAAATAAAAAGAACTGCACCTTGCCGCTCGTTAAGCGAAGCCCGCACAAAGCCTTTGTTAGGGGAACAGGTTTATTTTATCTCTTAGAATGAGCTACACTTGAAATAAACAGGGGAAGGGAAGCGTAGTTCCTGATAATTGTTATTAGGGGATTCACCTGAGGAGCATCCCCGCTAAGCAATACCGCCTTTGTTTTACGGGGGAAAGGAGGGCTGCGTCATTAAGAGAAGACATCTTTTGTCGGTGATAAAAACAGCCACCACCACCCTGTCACTTCTAGCTTTGCCCTACGCGAGCTCCGCACAGGCGGCGAGAAATTGCCTTCGCCTGGGCACCGCGGCCGCTTCCAGCCCCGGAGCTCAGCAGCGGCCGCGGGGAGGCTCGGGGAGCCCGCAGCCGGGTTACCTTGCCCGCGGACCGCTACAAAAAAAAAAATAAAAAAAATAAAACAAAAAATCGGATTTCCTGAAATCACGGGGAACCGGGGCCCTCTGAATCCTCCGTGGCTTTCAGGAACTTAATCGTGATGGGCTCGGAGTTTCTGGTGGGTGAAATTCCCTTCTCTGTTCCTGGCTGAAAAAATTGTATTAACAAAGGCGTTAATGATGGTTTTTGGTGGGAGGTAAAAAAAAAAAAAAAAAAAAAAGAGGGGGGGGGGGGGACGAGAGAGGAGAAAAAGGGGGAAGATTCCCCCGCATACAGAAAGGGAGCCGGCAGCAGCCTTCCCTATCGAGGCTCGGGAGAAATCGGCGCTACCCCCCAAAATCCCCACGCCGGCCTGCCTTTCTCCCGGAGACAATTAAATCTTCTCCAGGACATAGGAATCTAAATGAGCTTCCCTATTCTCACGATTACTCCCTCTTTCCCCTGAAGCTTCAAAGACGGAGAAATCCTTCAAATTCACCGATATTACTTATAAATTTGTAGATCTAGATATAGTCAACCCCCCAGGCAACCTCCCGAGGTGGCGAGTTGTAATAGAAATTCGGATTTTCCCCCTCCTCCCTGGGGGCTAATGGGGTTATGTCGGAGCCGGAGGGCACATGTTAGGGCTTTGATAAATGCACTTTAATGAGATCTTTGAAAATATTGCCAGTAGAGTCGGAGGCAATGCCAGCGCGAGGCAGTTTGTTAGCGCGATGCGTGCTAGCACAAAGCCGGCAGATTGAAGCCCCCGCACCTCGCAGCCACCCGGCCCAGCTATTTGTTTGTCTTATTTAGTTTTTCCTTCCGGCCCAAGCTGTAAGCCTGGCCCGGGGCCTCTCTTCCCGTTCCACTCTATTATAACCGTTTTATTTCCCGGCCAAACGTTTCGTCCCCCCCAGCGAGCCCCCCGGCTGTATTCGTTCCCATCTCCCTAATGATGAAACGTGTCCCAATGAGATTAAGCTTTGTCAGAAATGTTCTTCCTTGCGACGAAAAACCCAACTCGTTTCGATAAGGGTAATTTGAATGCGGGAGATTTGTGGCTCTTGATGAAACGCGGCCCTGAGAGCACTTTCTTATCTGAATTTACTTCTTACACCCGCACGCACAACATGGAGGGCTCGAGGGCCAGCCCGGCCCCGGCTCTGCCGCATGCGGACCGGGGGGCGCGGGGAGGGAGCGCACGGAGGAGCCGCGAAGGCTCCTTGCGGGAGAGGGACGGCGGCGAGGGGGGCCCCGCCCGGCTGCCAGGCGGGGGGGGCCGCAAGGAGAAGGCAGGAAAGGCACGGCCGGGGATGGATGGAGGGAGCGGCGCGGCGGGAAGAGCCGGCCGGCCCCCGGCGGCGCGGTGCGGCCCGGCCGGGCCATTCCCGGTCCTCTGGCGGACTCTGCCGTCGCAGCCGAGAAGTGTCCCGCCGCAGCCTTGCCGGGCCCGGGGGCGCTGCCCCGGCCCCCCCCGGGGCGGGGGGGCCGCTCGTCCCGGCCCCGCGGCCCTGCCCGTCCCGCCGCTGGTACCGCCAGGCGCTTGGGGGGGGGGGGGGCACACGCGACGGGACGGGTCGGGACGGGAAGGGGAGACCCCGCCGTCGGAGCCCGGGGAGCGGCGCTGCCGTCGGTGCGCCCCAGTCGCCCCGCGCCGCCTCTCGCCTTCCCGCAGCCCCCCGCCCCAAAAAAAAAAAAAAAAAAAAAAAAAAAGGCACGAACCCACCTGCAAAAAGGCACGAACCCACCTGCTGCTCCCCCGCCCAGGCTTCCTTACAGCCCCCCGGCCCCAGGGGACCCCCCGCCCCGGCCCCCCCGCCCCGCTCACCTGCGGCCGGCTCTAGGCGGGCGGGGGCTGAGCGCGGCGGCCCCACGCCTCTCGCATTGTCCCCGCCGTGTGCGGGCGGCCGCTCCTTCAGCGGCTTTACATCGCCCGCTCTGTTTGCTTTCCTCCCCGGCGTGTGACGCCAGGCGAAATACTGGCCATATGTTCGGCGGTAATAAATTGGTTATAAGCGCAAACACGCCGGTTCCTGGATGGCTCTTTTAAGCCGGCCCCGGCCCCGCTGCCGAGCCGTCCCTCTTCCCCCGGGGGGTAGAGCCCTCCCCCCGGCCCCCCCCTTTCCCAAAGACGCCGGGAGCCGCTTTCTGCCCCCTCCCAGCGCTGCCCGAAGCCGGCCCGACTCCGGCCGCCACCCCGCTCCTTCGCACCTCCCAGCCCGCCCCGCCTCGGGCAGCCGGCAACTTCCCCGGCAGCCCGGGCTGCTCTTTAACAAGCTCGCCCTCTATAAATCGCTCGGTAGCTAAGACGCTATAAAAAACAAATAGCCAGATGTGGCACGTTATTTATGTGTGAAAGCTCGTTTACATTAGATATGCTGATCCAAGCTTTGATAGCGGGGGTTTGCCAGAGATTAGAGCTGGGTTTCCATAGACAACTCCAGCTCCAGCCCCCCTCCCCTGCCCCTCTTTGGTTTTCTTTTTCTTTTAGCAGAAATTTTATTTATTTGTGCTTTTTTTTTTTTTTCTTTTTTTAATAGGATGGGTGTAGAAAAGCCAGTGGAGCCAGTGGTGCTCTCTGACTTTCCTGAAGCTGTGGACAGAGTGATACCAGTTTGACAGCGGATCCTCCTAAAGGTACAGCCCCCTGCAAACACAGACACATAAGGAGAGGCTTCCTTGGCACCCCACCCTATAACCTGTGCCCCCCAGACTGGCCCTGCTCTTGTCCCTCTCATGCTGCAGCTCGGGAAGTGCATCCAGTCCTGCTGTGAGGTGGGACCCCAGCCACCCCTCATTCTGCCAGCCCCAGGCCAGAGCCAGGGTAGCTCTTCGGGTGTCAAGCCCCATGTACCAAGGGATTTTGCTGCTCCATTTGAAACCCAGGGACCTGCAAACACCACGACCCAAGGCATGCTTTCAGCATCCTCAGGAGAGCTCCCCACCTCCGCCAAGCTCAAAGTCCTCTTGCACGGGCGTCACTGGTCGCTCCTAGGGCTGGTGGGAAGGTGACAGAGAGACTTCTCCATCTCACCTCACCTAGATTCTCTCCGTCACCTGCTGTATTTTTAAAAACACTGGAGAGACCTTGGACTCCTCTGTGAAAGTCTCCAAGGCCCAGGTCAGATATCGCTTAGCTAAATACACCCTGGTCACAGGCGGCTCTAACAGAGCAGCCTGCAGATAAGGAGATTGATCCTCAGAGTAATCAATAAAGATCTTGTTCTGGGCAGTTAATAACTTTGCCAAACTTGCTTTGCTTGGATAAAAAAGCGCCCGCATTGCTGACCAAGAGAAGTTTTTTTGGGAAAAACTAACCATCCTGTTGATGAAAAATTAAAAAAAAAAAAAAAAAAAAAAAAAAGCTAATAGTTAGATATGTATTCACATACCTGCAAAGTCTTTAGCCTTTATAAAGAGAAATTCAGTCCAAATGTCTGGGGCATGTCTTGCTACATCCCCCCCCCCCAGCTGCTCTGTGTGGGAGTGTGCTGTGCCCAAGCTGCACGAATGGTGCTGGGAGGAGGGGAGCCTGGGAGCAGCACCGGGCTGCAGCAGCAGGATTTGAGGTAGGTGAAGGAGGGCTCGAGGGAAGCAAGCTGGAACCTGTGGGAGGGGAGCAAGGGTGAGGAGGGCACAAAGGTGGCCAGTGATGTGAGCGGCAAGCTGTGCCTTTGGGAGGCTAATGCCTTTGGGAGGCTGCCCCTTCCCATCCCTTTGCTGCCAGACCTTGGGAAAAGCAGGTGTCTCAACCTCTGTCTGATGCTGGCTGGCACAAGACCTGCCATGCTGATGGTGGTCCAGAGGGAAAGCAAGGAGTGATGGACCACAGAGGTGCAGACGTCCCCTCTGGTAGTGACAACCAAGCTGTGTCTCAGATTGTATTTCAAAACATGCATTTACTTTTTTATTAATAAATGTATATTTTTGTTCATTAGTACAAGCAAACCTTTTTGGAGGCTTTTTGGTTCCTGATGCATGTGGCTGAGCACTGCACCAGAACTGCTGCCAGCCAGTGTCCTGAACATCTCAGCTGGCCCCGCGCATCAGCAAGTGCTGTGGTCATCTGTGCTGCACCCAGCTCCTGGGGTGTGGGTTCCCAGTGGGTACTGCTGTCCTTTGCACTTAACCATGTGATTTGAGTCTTTATTGGGGAGTAAAATCTGCCTGGGGGCTTATTGGGTGGTGTGTTTCACAGGTGGGGAGGCTTTTTGAATATTGATTTGTCTGTAGGGTCTCCAGGAATTGTTGCTTCAGGAACAAAAAGGCGTTCCCTTTTCCTTAAACAGCCCCAATAATCACAATGGCTTTGTTGGAGGAGGCTGGGCTGTCAAATTGTGTGGATGCATTGGGAAGGGCTCCCAGACACAGTGTAACTGCAGGGAGACAACGGGTGCAGATGGCTGCTGCTCCCATCCATCCCCTTCGCCCTCCCCTCCTGCACCCAACGCAATACCCTGCCCATCTCCAAGGAGGTGAGAGCAGCAAGCCCAAATATGCTGGTTGTGTCCCAAAGAGGCAGGGGCCCTGTGGCTGCTGCTTACTTTGAATCAGTTCAGGCCACCATGTCCCGTGCTGGCTGCTGGGGCTGGGTCCCCAGGTCCCAGGACAGATCTTGCAGGTCAAAGGGAAATGGCAAGGGCTGGCCCCTGGGCCTGGGGAACTCAGTGTTGATGGGTAGGGTGACTCTAGCTGGGGTATATATTCCCTGCAGGGGTGTATTTCTGCTTTTCATCTACGTGCACCCACTCCTTTTTGCAGATGTGAAGGAATTTGGAGTGACCAGCAGGCAATCCTCCCCTGGTGAGGAGAGCTGGCTAAGGGGCTTATTTGGCACCATGTGTCGAGAGATATCACATTTTGGTGGTGAGCAGGGACCTCTTCCATGAGGCCTGGAGGACACCAGGTGGGCAAACAATGCCTGAGGTGGCCGGCACAGGAGCTGTGGACGTGTGGACCCCAGTGGTGTGGGACATCAGCCAGGGCTGGCGCCCACCCTCCCGGCAGCCCCACGCACACCACAGCCCATGACTGGTGTGTCTGAGGGTGCCTCTGCTGCAGCCTGTGCCGTGTACACACCTGTGATGAACAGATGGCCACAGGTCATCACTGCTGGTTTGAGCACACAGCGCAATCTGGCTGCTCCCCGGGATGGCTCCTTGGCTCTGGTTCGTGCTGGTGGGAAGAGGGGAGGAAGAAGATGAAGCCCATGGAGGAGGAGATGGGATTTGCTCCTTTCAGCCAGATTTGATTTGGAAGAGGGCACTAATCCTTCACTTTTCCAGTTGGGGAGGCTGCAGTGTTGCACAGGATTTGGCCCAGAGCTGTTTCCAGACCCCAGCCATGGGCACAGGGAGTGGTGGGTCCCCCAGTATCACCCCCAGAAAGGGCAGGGGCAGGCATCTCCCAGTGGTACTTATGATTTCCCACTGGGACTGGTTTTCTTCTCTCCTCTTAACAGTCCATCCATCCATTTCCTTTTCTCTGTAGCTGATCTCATTTTTTTTCTGTGTGCACCCAGGTTTTTGTACGCCATTTGCACTTGTGATGTTTGGCTAAGAATTGCCATGGAAGATGCTTCAGAAGGATCCAGCTCTCAGTGGGCCTGCCAGGACAAGTAGGTACCAGTCTGTCCATACTTGCACACTCTTTCTGTGGACAGTTGGGAAAGACGGGTCATGCCCCGAATGGCTTGTCCAATTTTACTAATCCTGAAACAGAGTCACTGGGGTGCATGAGTAGGTGTGAAAGAGCCAAAGCAGGCTTTTTTTTTTTTTTTTAAACAAACAAACAAACAGAAACCCAGGGAAAGACAGTGACATTGATGCTGTAAACCCTGAGAGCGACATTGGAGCCAACTGGGAAGCCACAGATAAGAAGTGTATCGCGGGCATCCCATCAATCACGCGTCCATCTCTGGGCACCCAGACACCGGCAGAGCAGGTGGGAGCACAGCTGCAGCATTGCTGTCAGTGAGGATCAGCAAGGATGCTGGTGGGGCTGCTGCTGCTGGTGGGGCTGCTGCTGCCTCCTGGCTCCAACCCGGACTGAACCTGGGACCCAGCACTATCCCTGGTACACTGATGGGGACAGGATCTGCTGGCATGGAGAGGGGGCTGCTCTGGGAGACCTGGGAGCTGGAATAGAAGCTCTGCGAAGAGTGATTTTGGCCTGTCATCACTTAGTGTGCTTTCCAGGTGAACTTGCCATCACCAATGACAATATTATCAGGGCTTTCTTATACAGAGCCACAGTGGAAGCAACAACTGCCAACCCTTATGGGCATTTCTACCTCGAGCTCTGTGCTTGGTGTAGTGCAGAAACCACGGTCAGAGCAGGTGAAAAGAGCAATGTATTTCAAGGACTTACCTAGGAAAAACGTGACACATCCAAAGTGGCAGTCTGAAAGATGATACTGGAAGGGCTGTTCAAAGTTGTTTTTGGAGGGGGCTTGCTGCCTGTTTTCTTTAGTTTCCATGGAAACCAGATGCAAACCTAGTGATAAGGCAGGCTGAGCTGTGTCCCTGGTAAAGCAGCACAGCTTGCACCAGGGGGATGCTGCCCAACAAAGCCAGGCTGTGCAGTCCTGCACCTTCAAGCTGAGCACCAGCGTCAGCACCGGCCCTGCCGGCCACAGCGGCAAGTCCCTGCCATGACCTTGCCACCAGGAGAAGATATTTCCACTAGATTTTGGTCGCTCAGCCCTGGCCATCCACCTGTTTCGACAAAGCTGGTGGGGCTGTGTGTGGTTGAGATCTCTGCCCAATCCAGCGGTCAATGGACTTGCAAAGCTCCATGGAGTGGAATAGGACAGAAATAGGACAGGGGAAACAGAACAGGCGCACACACATACATGGGGTGCTGGCCCGTGGAGAGGGGCGGGAGGGTCTGCAACCTGGGGCAAGGGGGGGCCCCGAGGTTTACACCAGCACCAGCAGGTGCCACAAAACCAGGACCTGCCCATGAAGGGTCTCTGAGGGTGCTGGCGAGGACAAACTTCAGCAGGTTGAGAAGCCCCTGCCTGGACTCCCCATGGCTTCTGGCAGATGCTGACACCACAAAGCAGGCGAGCGGAAAGCTAGGTAAAGGTGGCACGAGCGTTACACATTAACAGCGTGACCGACTGCTGTCTTGTAACCCTTCCTATTACCAGGGACCTTGGTGCGGCTGGCCTGGCTAATGTGTAATCCCAGATCTTCCCCGCTCCCATCCCCAGGGATGTCCCAGTAGTCAGGATGGTGATGGGAGCTGTGGGCTGGGGCTGTGTAGGCAGGTCGTGCGTGCTGGGGAGGATATTTGATGGTGTTGATCTTTATAGATAAATATTTTTCTAGTGATCCTAAATGTTTCCTTGTGGGCATAAAGCAGCCCTGGGAGCTCGTGAACTAAAGCCACCTTACAATGAGTCTGTTTTTCTGTGAAAACGTGACTGACAAGACACTAGCGTTTCCCATGCGCGCTTGGCTGGGTCGCCCAAGACGCCGTGGCTGTTGCCACCCGGTTCACAAGATCACATTTGGGGTGGAATTACAGACGGTGAGCTGCTGGCGTTGAGTGGTGTGGGGAGCTTGTTCTGCTGCTGCTAGACGCTCAGCCTTGGGCTGCCGCCCCGTTATGGCTTGTATGTGCATGGAGAGTAATGGTGTTTCCGTGGCTATTGCTACCCATGGGTGTTGCCACTGAAATAACTAAAATAAATTTTGGTCATTACTTCTCCTTGATGTAGAGACTTACTTTTTTTTTTTTTTTTTTTTCCCTAAGACTAAAGTATCTGGGATTTGAAGCCATGGAGGAAGCAGGACAAACCACTGGCTGGCAGGGCACGGGGAGATGGTAAGTTGTGATGTGCTCCTCCTCTTCTCTGAAGCCCGTTTCATTGGGTTTTGTTTGTTTGTTTTTAAGTAGTTATGTTAGATAATGACTCTCAAGTTTCTTTTTTTTTTTTTCCTCTCAGTACAACTAAGTCAACTCTTTTGCTTATGAGATAGCGTTATACACCCCATTTATTCCAATAGTAGGTCACATTATATACTAATCAGGATGCTAAATACTCTCTGTAAACCCAAGTTTTTCATCAAAGGAAAAGACCTGAGTGAACAGCTGAGTCAAGTAATGAATATCAGGAGGGTTCTGCTCTTCAAAGGCAGAGAAGCGTTTATTCTTTTTAAGATAAAAGCCTGATGTTTAAAAAATAATTGGAAGTAGACCTAGACGATTTACTTATCACCAAATACTATTCACACAAATAGCAGCAGTCTGATTTCCTCCCCCACTGCAGACTGCACTTCAGTCGCAGGAAGACCTGACTCAAGAAAGGTGCCGAGGAGAGCCAGAGAGGAGCGGCTGCTGTTGGGTAGAAATTGGACAGAGTAGAGACTCTGATTTAGGGGTTCCTCGGAAAATTGTGTGCTTTAAAACTTGTGCTTGGAGGGGAGCCACGAGAGCAGGCACAGCATCCCCGTCAAGCACTGGCAAGGCAGGGCTCACCTTGAGGGCTGGCCCAGCCACACTGGGTACCGGGATCAAATCCCTTCACCAGAGCTGTTTGGGGCTGAGGGGAGGAATTAGGAATTGTGCCCTACTGCTAAGTGTGCCACAAAAATCAGCAGGCAGGCCTTGAAAATGAGGAGATTAACTTAAAAAGGAAAAAAAAAATACCCTGAGACACAAAAGGGAAATCTTGCTCTAGTCCTCCACAGAAGGCGAGCTCTTCTATGGAGCAGAGATGCAGGCAAGCTGATAAAGCTTTTGACTGGTGATTTAGCTGAATCCTGAATGCCTGACCCACATTATAATCTGAGAGTAATTAATAGGCTGTGATGTGTGCAGAGAGATGCCTGTGTTTTTTTTTTTTTTTTTTTTTTTTTTGGTTTGTTTGTTTGTTTTGTTTTTTTTTGTTTTCTCATAGTACCTAGCCAATTTCGGATTTCTTTCTCCCACTCTCAGATAACACTCAAATGTAGTGGAATGAAACTAAATGAGCTTCTTCAAGTCATTTTTGTATTTTGTCTCTGTAATCTCTGGGTTTATTTAAATGTTCTTGTTGCAGTTATTTTCTGAGACTCTCTTTTCATGTCGAACATCTCCTGTTGAATAACTCCTCAGACACTATAATTTCAGGATCAACAATGATGCTGACAATAGAGGAAAAAATTACCTTGTGAGGCACAGAAAAATGAATCCATATCCCCATCTTTATTCTGCCGTTCGGGGAGCATCTGTGTGTGCAGCGCCCAAATGAATACCATGATCGACTTTTGCTCAGCGATAATTTTGGAAGGAGTCAGTCTCGTTAAATGCCGGGAAACACTCGGAAGTGCGTAGGCACTGCTTCATCCCATGTGTCCCAGCGGGGGCACACTATGGGAGGTAACTGCTGGTCCTGGGGCATGCTCACCCCGGCTGTCCCCAGGCACTGGCACAGGCTTGGGATGCTCACAGGGAAAGGGCTGGGCATGGGTGGGATGCAGGGTGTGCAGGTGGGCTGCAGCCCTGCTCTGGGAGCCCTTGCTTCTCACCCACCCCTCCCAGCTGGGTGCCTCATGGGGTGCCATGGTTTTCTTTCCCCCAGTACACGATCTGTATGAATTCACTGAATGAATTCACTGATCCTAAGCCCTTCAGAAAGAGCCAGCCAGCCCAATGCTGGGCCATCGTGCGGCAAGTCACCTGTGGCGAGCAGCAGGGCAAGAAGCAGGGCTGGTTTCTTTGCCATTACCCATCCCTGGGGTTTCACTGACTTCCCGGGGCAAGTTGCTTTAGCGGCACCAGAGGAGAGTTTCAGACCCAGTGGTTATTATTTTTTTGCTAAGAGGCAGGTCACATCACTTAGGTGCATAGGGCTTGCATTCAGCAGACTAAAGGTTTTGGTGCTATTAATCATTATTCACCAAAGCAGAAGCCTGTCTAGAGCAGGGGGTACAGCGTGCAAGCAGGAGGAACAGATGACAGCTCAATGAAGGAGGTTCAATGACTTGTTCTTCATGTCCTGGGCACCTGGAATGTTTTCCTTGAACTTCCAGCATTCAGTCAAAAGCCCTACATTATTTTCTGAAGGACATCAGAGATAATTTTATTCATAACAGAATAAATTCTGTGACTGTCTGTAAAAGAATAAATGAAGAGACTTAACACAGCAGAGGATATGGAACATGTCACAACTGTGGCATTTCATTGAATATGCAGCATGTCTTTCTCGACTTAAGTGAATTGAAGAGCTTTAAATATATTCACCAACTCTTGTAACTACAAAAAAAAGTAAAGCAAGTGCATTACTGGGGTTGCAGATGTCAAGTGACTTAGCATTTTAACATTTTCATTATGCTTGGGAACAGTAAACAGAAAAGCAAGCCAAGGTTTTTTCCTATAAATTGCGTGAGGTTTCTGAGCGGTGCATGGTGAACTCAAAGCCAACACAAAACTCCAGTGAAGTGAAAGGAAAAGCAACAGGAAGCCATCGGCGTTTTGTTCTACAGGTGATGGGCATGCGGAGGTGGGCAGGTGGGTTTGCCACAGCTGCCCACTGCCGTTTGCTTGTGCCCCCCAGCCCAGGAGCCTGGTGGAGAGCCTGTGGGCTGCTTGATGGCTCAGTGCTGCCAGGGAACATGGCAGCAAGTGACCCAAACCTGGCGGATTTGGCCCAGCTGCCCTGCAGATAACTGGGTGCAGGATGTGGGCCTGGTCCTGCTGTTGGCTCTGGAGACCCAGCCGTGGTGGGATGGACACGTGGTGGGTGCCTGGCACCATGGGTGCTCTCACCATGACCAGTCCGGTGGGACTTGGGTTTCTCTGGAGGCTGGTGAGGGTCAGGTGGTGAGGGGAAATGGGACCTGCACTGAGACAAAGGCACCATGAGGATGTGGTGGTGGCATGAGCGCTTGGACATGTGGTGACCTCCTACTCCATTGGATGGACACGGCATCAAAACACGGCGGGCTGGCTCTCCACGGCTGCACTAAGTCTCTGTGCCAAGACCGCAAACCCACCAGCTGCAGAAGTCACGTGTGGCCTGTCCTACCCTGCTCAAAATGCCAGTGGATGGGAAAGGTGCTGACTTTCCCCACCGGCAGCCCCTGCTGGCAGTTTGGCTTGGCTGGCACGGGAAGCTGGCCTTGAACTGCCCGCTCCCAGCCGCGGCGCTGAGTGCAGCCACCCCGCCGCAGCCCCTGCTGCTGGATGCGCCCTGGCCGGGTGCAGCATGGTGCCCGCTGCACAATGCGCCCAGCTCCTTTGTGCCTCTGACTCGGGAGCTCTCCGCATCTGTTCGATGCTGAAGTGGCTCTTGGGCTGTTTAAAGGTTGAGTGCTACTGCTCCACACGACGGAAGGCAGATTCGGTTAAATAAACACAGGGGCTTAGAAATAAATTGAAGGTTACGTGAAGAGCTGGATCAGAATATAATGTTGTCAGACACATTACAGCACGCCGATCTGAATGCGGCTCTCCAGCCATATTACTCTGAAATGGGCTTTGACACATTCCTGTAAGTCCCTGCTGCTGCAAGGAGGGGGGCATGGTGTGGGGGCTCTGACACGGACTGTGGCTGGGAGGAAGAGGATGGGTGACATGCTGTCAGGACACTCTCCTTTCCCGGTTGTGTGGAAGATGATCTTTGCTCATCTATTTAGCAATCTTTCTGTTTATCAATCTATTAATTGCTGTGTGTTTAACACCCCACCCTCCACCCCCCGTACATAGAATATCCCGAGTTGGAAGGGACCCATAAGGATCATCGAGTCCAACTCCTGGCACCGCACAGGTCTACCCAAAATTTTAGACCATGTGACTAAGTGCACAGCCTTAAACTAAGTGCACACTTCTTAAACTCCAACAGGCTTGGTGCAGCGACTACTTCCCTCAGGAGCCTGTTTCAGTGTGCGACCACCTTCTCAGTGAAGAACCTCTTCCTGATGTCCAGCCTGAACCTCCCCTGCCTCAGGTTGACACCATTCCTGTGCAACTGCTCTTTGAGTAGCTGTACGTGGCCATGAAGATGGTATGGTTCCCCTGCCAGCAGCTTTGGGTTTCTGCTGTCCTCAGTGCCCTGTCGTACAATATATCCTTTATAAAGACATATTCTTCCTTAATAACTGAAGATACTGTTTTACTGTCTGGAAGATTGTTTGGGTTTAATTCTAGCATCTCAACAGCTTTCTGCATGGTGAAGGCAGCACACTTCCATTTAATTCCTGCCCTCTATAAACAGGTATATGATCTGGATGTTGTTTTTGTAGTGCTATAACAAACTTGATTTGATGAGCACTTTATTTTGGACTGAAATGGCCGTAATAACATAACTCTTATTACACTGGTACCAGCCTGCCTTGTGCTGCTGCAGCTTGTCTTCACGCTTACTGGTATAAAGGCTTTTCTGCTGGTCGGCTTAGTAATTATGTGCCAGAGTTATGACTTTTGTGTTTAAGCAGTGCCTGTGGCAGTGGAAGCCTGCTACTGACCTGTGGCTCTGGAGCCCTCGGCGCGCTGTGCCGGCGGAGGTGAGGGTTCAGTGTGTTGTTTGTTCAAGGTGTCTCATTGTGGAGCAGACCTCCTCTTTATGCCTGTGCTAGTTCACAGATAATCTTCTGACTGAGAATAGCATTATGTGAAGTGTGTTTATGCTTGCGTTGGAGAGGAGAGAGTCCCAGTGGATGTACAAAAAGATTATTCTGCCATGGCTTAGCCTTGTTTTCCACTTGCCTCGGTTTGCGGTGCTTCACACCATCCTGACTATTGGGCTGCCCCAACGCGAAAACTCCAATTTAGCCCATGGAAATTTTGTGTGGAGAGCCCGTTCCAATCAAAAAATACATGTATTTTGTTTTGAAGAAGACTAGTTTACCCAGAAAATATCCGTCCTTTGTTCTGGAAAGACAATCAGACCTTTTTTCTTCTGGTCTCTGGGGAGTGCATCTCTGGGGAGCTCTTTCCCATTCCCACTGGTGAGGATGGTTTGGTACTGGTGCCCCAGGGGCCATGTAACTGGCCTGCAACTCAGAGCCCTCCGCCTTGATGCCATTTATCACTGCCTTGGCTCTGGCGGGTTTTGTGTCTGTCGGTAACTGGAACCCAGCACCTCATTGTGCTGGAAGTGGGATGGTTCTGGCCAAAGGGAGCGACTGCATTTTCTTAATGCCTGCAATTGTTCTTTGTAACAGTCTGTCTGTGTCCACAAAATGCCTGCCCTGACACCCTAGCTGGATTTAGATCAGTTTCGTGTTCCAGAAGGACATAAAATCATACTTGGGGCTTATCGATCCCTTTTATTGGGTTTTATTGGGAACCCCAGAATACACATCTAGTTTTAGAACCTCATTTACTGGATTCATGCAATTACATTCTTGTGTGAGCTCTGCCCTGGTTTAAAGGGGGAGAAAAATTGCTAGCACCACTGCTTGTGGTGGAAAAACAGAAGTAGGTGCACTCAAAGGGCAGGGACACCTGCAGATGGCTGCAGAAAAATCTACTGCATTTTTTAAGTGGCACTATGTTTGAAACTAATCTTCTTACGTTTTTTTCAGGGCTTTCTATTACCTGTTTGGACAGGAGTGGGGAAGGTGATAGCCGCTTTCCAGACCATCACTGGCCCATCATTTTTGATGATGCTGGTGTTGCCCTGCCTGTGCTCCCATAGGTGCTGGGAGAGAGGTCCTTGTGGGCGTCCTTGAGGCATTTGCTTCTGCTGGTCACACGCTGCCAGCCACATAGTGCCGCCTGTGCAGACACAGGTGTTACTGCACCAGTTGGCCCCTTCTCTTAATGCTGCCTCAGTGGTGCCAGAAAAAAAGCTTGAGAGTGACAGCAGCACTTTGCTTGAAAATTTCTGTCCATTTGGTAGCACCGCTTAGGGATATGGTTTAGTGGGGATTGTTAGTGTTAGGTTAGAGGTTGGACTCGATGATCTTGAGGTCTCTTCCAACCTAGAAATTCTGTGATTTTTTCTGTGACCTCTCATGGTGTGTCAGTGGGGTTGGCTAGGATCAATGCTGGGAAGTTGTTTATCAGAGCCGTATGTCTGCCCAGTCCTGGAGTTAAATCAGTAATGATTTACAGGGCTACGTTCATAGCACACACCATGTCACTGCAGTGCTGCTAAAATTGTTTGGCCCAGTACCTAACTGAGCAGGCAGCTCACAAGTTAAGCACCCAAGAATTACAATACGAGCACAGATGTTTGGCTGTGCAGTGAGAGAACAAATTGCACTGTGCTGTGCCGTGTTGTGCCATACAGAATCACAGAATTGTAGGGGTTGGAAGGGACCTCCAGAGATCATCAGGTCAACCTCCCCTGCCAAAGCAGGTTCTCTAGAGCAGGTTGCCCAGGTAGGCATCCAGACAGGCCTTGAATATCTCCAGAAACTCCACAACCTCCCTGGGCAGCCTGTTCCATCACCCGCACCTTGCCATACCATGTCATGCTGTGTTACACCATGCCATGGTGTGACATACTGTTACACATACTGTGCCGTGATGTGCAATAGCGTGCTGTATTATGTTGTGCTGTGCCATAGCATGCTGTCCTGTGCCATACCATGCCGTGCTGTGCCATATCGTGCTGTGCTGTGCCATTCTGTGCCATACCGTGCCGTGGTTTGCCATATTGTGCCATGCTGTGCCATACTGTGCTATGGTGTGCCATACCATGCCGTGCTGTGCCGTACCATGCTGTGCCGTGCCATATCGTGCCATACCATGCTGTGCTGTGCCATGCTGTGCCATACCGTGCTGTGCTGTGCCATTCCATGCCATTCTGTGCCATGCTGTGGTGTATCACGCCATGCCATGCCATGCCAGGCTGTGCGGTGCCCTAAGGGCTGTGTCGCTCTTTGCCACCCTTATGTCATGCGGAGGGGAGGCCAGCAATGCTGGAGAGATGTCAGCACAGGTGAGTCAGTGGGACAAGATGTGCGGAGTTGGAGGAACAGAGAGCAAGCACGGAGAGGAGACTGGGGGAACCCAAGGAGCTCCACTCGTGGTTGGAGGCCCAGGACCGGCGTCGTGCCCCCCGTGTGCGGGGCAGCTGGGCACAGCCCTGCTGCTGACTCCTGCGCTTCCCACCTTGGGCCGTGCACGGCGCCCAGAGGCTGCCAGCAGAGAACCGGGGGGGCTGCGGGAGCCAGAGGGACCGGCGGGGGAGGGCCGGGAGGAGCGGGGGCGCCCGGCCGAGAGGGGGCGGGCGGCTGCGGGGAGCGGAGCAGGCGGGCGGGCGGCGATGCTGCGATCTCCGCTGACATCTTGTGGCCGGGCCCCGCATCTCCGCGCCCGCAGCACCACGGCGCAGGGCTCTGGGCCGCAGGGGGCGAGATCCGGTGTGGGATTTCCCCACGAGGCCTGTCCGGATCACAGAATCACAGGATCACAGAGTTGTCTAGGTTGGAAGAGACCTCAAGATCATTGAGTCCAACCTCTGGCCTATCTCCGCATGTCACCCGAAACACTGCCGTGTCCCCTTCCCCAGCACCATCCCAAGTGCCGTGCCCTCGGTGGCAAGGCCGGGGACCTCTCAGCCCTGCTTTTGGCAGCCGTGAGGCTCTGGGGAGGAAGCGTGCCTGCAGCAGCAGGCTGCGTGCCTCCTTAGCAGAGGTGCTTTCTCCTTGGTGCCACATTAAAACCCGCCAAAAAGGCCAGCACAGCAGGCGGGGTCCATCTCTGGTTTTGGGTGTCTGGACGAACCCCCTGGAAGCCTCCCTGAAGCTGTCCAGGTTACCTCTGGCTCCTGCTTACATAGGAAAATGTGGTGTTACTTGTTATTATTACTCATTATTAGTAGCACAAAACTGCTAATGAAGGTAGGGATAGCTTTACGTGGCTGTCACAGAAGGTGTGTTTAGGGGAACAAACATCCCTGTGCTCACAGCAACAGCAGGACCCTCCAAAGACACTTGCTGTGTCTGAGCAGGGTGGTGTCTCTGCTTTTCGGGCCCTCTGGACAGGAGGAGAGCAGAGCTAAAGGAAAATTTAGAGCTCAGGAAAGAGCCTCAACAGTAGACAATGGAGCCATTTATGGGACAAAACTTTATGTCCTGTGAGATTGTCCTATTGAAGTCATGGGGTGAGAGCCACATCGAGGGGAATGAATGGGTGTTTTACTCTTGGTTTCAAGGGAGCCAGGACTTTACCCACTGTGCAGCCACTTCAGATGCTATAGCTGTTTTTGTTTGTTTGTTTGTTTGTTTTTCACAGGATCAGAGCCAGAGAAAGAAAGGGAACAAAAGCATCACATTTGCTGTTGAAAATGGAGGAGGGGAGTGAAGGGGTTTAAAATAAAACACTGATGGGAAAATATGAATATTCCCCCTCAAAAAGCAAAGCAGAAAGGGCCCGAACCTCTCGCAGAGCTGGCTCTGATAGCGGCCCGAAGCACGATGCCGGGGCAGCCTCTCCCCAAGCACAGGACACGGGGTGGGGATGTGCAAACTGCACCTAGCCCTACTGCAGAGTGCAGGGGCCAGGGGTGTGCGCGCCCTGTGTCCGACACCCTGGCATAAGGGGGCATGTGGGAAAGGCATCTTTTTGCCCCAGCAAGCCCTGTGGGACACAAGCTGGTGCAGGCAAAGGCAGAAAGTTGAGGGACGGATGCTGCAGGCACCCGTGTTCCTTTCCCATTTATGCTCTATTTTACTTCTGCCTGTCTAACGCTCAGATTGGTGGATTTCAGTAGTGGTTTGGTGCAGGAGCAACAGGTTTAAAGAAATGTTCATCCAGAGACAGGGAGGAAAAATGAGAGCTGCTTCCTTTGGCCTAACTTAGCCCCTCGCTGCAGAGGAAGTGGGGCTGCTCTCCTCCTCGAAGCCTGGTGGCACCCGGGTTTAGTGTCACAGCCATTATTTCAGTTGCCATTATTTTATTGTGTTGTATGCGCTGGGAATTAGCTGCGAGATTTGGAGAGCCTACAGGAAAGTTGGAGGGTTTTCCTGGAGTTTATTAAGTTAAAAATAGCAATAATTTGAGAGATCAGAAACATGGAAGAAGGACAAAGCTAGCAAGGGAGAGCTGAAGACGTGTGGTGGGTGGGTGCAGGAAGGATGCCCTTGCCTGCTTTCCTGCCCCTGGGGCTCGCTTTCTGTCAGGGCTCTGATCCGTTTTCAGGTGCTTGCTTCCACTGATAATTGCTTTCAAACAAGCATCTGGCATGGGATGGGTGCCCATTCTCTCGGTGGTGATGGCAACACCTCTCAGCTACAGTGAGCCCTGCAGCCCCCCTGCACAACCCCCCCAGCGCTGTTCTGGGTGCAGTTTGGGCAGGATTGGGCCATAACACCCGGGGCCCTGGGCTGCTCCTGAGCCGTGGCTGCTCAACCACCACACGGCCGCCTCCCCCTGCTGCCAGCTGCTCTGTGTGCGGGGTTAATTAGCACAATTAATAATGAATGCTCTAATTGCAGACATTTAGTGGGGGGCTTTATGATTATTGTTTTCTAATGCAATTGTGCTGAACACTTGGGTGTCTCTTTATTAAAGGAAATAAAGCCATAATTAGTCACAGTCTAATCCCAGTGCTGGCAGGAGACCTGCGGGGATGCAGCAGCTCAGTCTGGAGCCAGGGGTCCTTAGCAAATGCTGTCATTCCCTCACTCCCAGGCTAAATGTTGTGGGATTTGGGGCGGGCTGATGTCATTTTGACCCAAAAATGGTGGGCTCCAGAGGGAAGTCTGTAAAGCAAGGCTCCCAGAGTATGCAAACAAACAGGGGCTGTGGTATGCATCAAAAGCAAACAAAAGCTTAATGATGTGCCTGAAAAACCCAGGGCTGGGTCAGCCCTCATTGTGTAGAGACATGGTAATGAATTTCTCTTTTAAGTGAAATTAATGCACAGATCGTATATGTATAGGAGTGCTATGCTGCACTATGCGATATGAAGATGTGTCTGAGAGTTTCATCTATACTCCGGGTGACACTATTCATACAAATTTATCTCTTTTATGGATTTGAAGCTTTTTCAGATACATATCAAAGACCTTTCCTTGCCTCCAACATGAATAATATATGCTGGCACTGCTTATAATAAATCATCTTGGTTCTCTGTGCCCCAGCGAGCAAGCATGGCTATTTTGAGCACAGCCATCTGCGTTACAGAGCCCCTCTAACACCTCACAAACATATTTTACCTTCTCCTGTACAGGTGCACATGCTTGGCTATAGCCAGGTGCCTCGGAAGCACTGTGCTGGCTGGTTCATTGGGCTGGCAGCAGATGCCAAAGGACAAGGAACATCTTAGATACCATTCTCCTCCTCTGAGACCGTTTGTGGGCTGCAGAGAGCCAGAGCTGGCCAGAAAGGAGACACAGTAAAAAGGAAGAAAAAATCACAAAGAACGTCTCAGGACCTGGTTCCTTCATGGGGCTCCTGGCTCACCCTTGGTCCCCAAGGACGCTTGATGCCCACAGGTGGTGCCCCCAGGGGCATCAAATGGGGGCCAGGTGACCACACGGGCACAGCTGCAGCCCCAGGCTCCTCTCGCACCCATGGGAGCAGCTGAGCATGGATGGGGCTCACATACCTCCACCCCAAGTTTGCCTCACACATCCTTCCAGGTGAAAGCTTGCTGTGTATAGCACGTGAGAGCATTCTCTTGAAAATCAATTGTTTTGAGTTAACAGAGTGCATTTTCTATTACCTAACGTGCTGCAGCCAGTGTATCTGTTGATTTCAAGGATTTTTTTATTTCACCTTGGCATGTCTTTTATCAGAAATCATTTTGAAACTTTTTAATTTATGGGCCTTTATTGCAATACTCAATTCATCCTGAGTAGTCTATTATTAAGTGTTCTAGAGGCTCTTATTGTTCTTTATCAGAGGATTGTATCTCTGTGCAATTCATCTGTAGTCATTCTTCATAGGGAAAATCTTTCATATTAGGTTTCTTTCATCATTCGATGACAACTCTTGAATACATCATTATTCAGCAATGGGTTTAGAAATTATAATCATTAGGCAATTTTTCATATAATCTGATTTTATAAACTGTTTCTTTTTATTATCTTTTGATGGAAAACAGTAAATGCATCTGTCTATTTTGATCCTCTCTGATAACAGTAATAGAAAAACTAAGTAAGGACATCTTATTGAGGAAACAGCCCAGCTGCATTTTTTATATGCACAGAACCAAAGATTATTTAACGTGAAGTAAAGCTCGCTACTCTCTTGAATGCGACACACTGGGCACAAACATCCAAATGTAAATTCTGCTGTTCTTGCGCATAACTTTTCACCACTCAATTGACTCTGTACTCCGGGTGGCTTATTGTATCCTGGGACTGGGTTTATGCAATTAAATAACATGTGCACATCAGTATCAGAAGGAAAAATTACACCAACAAGTTTGGGGCCAGATTCTCAGGAATAAGCATCCCCTTTCCCCTCAGCAAGGTAGGAAAAATGTCACATATATTTGCAATCCCCTTCCTCACTCTTCTTTTCCCCCTTTCCTCTTCTTTTTGTCCTGATCCCTCCATTTTCCTTTTCCAAATGCCCTTGTTCCTGTTTTGCTGCACTGCAACCATCACCTCTGGGAGCTGCAAGGAAAAGCACAATTAAAAACTAAAAATGGTGGTAAACACATCACAGGGTTTTCTCACATGGTTGCAAAGGCAGGCTATGTCCATTGGAGCTGTAAGTCAGATTTCTTTCGGAGCCTTACAGTAATCAGCACTGGCTGGCAGTCCAGCTGTGGTGCAAATCTGGGCCTTCTTTCTTAAAAACTTGCACCTTTTTTTTTTGTATTTATGGAAAATCTATGGCAAAGAGCTTTTTTCCCAATTATTTTTCCCCTGTTTCTGGGCATTTAGAATGGGTCATTCTAAACCAGCCATGACCTGGTTGCCTGGAGAAAAGCATCCTAAAGAGGAGTTGTCCTGGCTGCAGGCTGGGGCTGGCACCCCAGCAGGAACAGCCCCTTCACCACCTTGGTAAGAGGAGGCAGAAGCTGAATTGGGTGGGCTGAGGAGACGGCTTGCCCCGTGGCCCCGGGGTTTGTCAGACCCGCTTGTGCTGGTCCCGCTCCCTGCGGACAATCAGGGAGCTCTCCAGAGGCTGGGAACCCAGTCCCTTTGCCCCGCTGCTTTGCTGCTGTCTGAGCAGCAGTCTTGCTTGCGGGGTTGCTGCAGCAGCACTGCCCCACGCCCCTCAGCCTCTGCTAAGGGAGTATTCCTGCAGCTTCCCCCTGCATTTCCCTGGGCATGGCTTTTTCACCTACTTTTGTTTCAAGCCCCAGGAGTTACAATTACTCTGGAGTAAACATATGTATAACATGAAACACACATGTATATGTGCATACACTTATAAACACTTGTATAAACGCACACGGCCAGCACATACCCATTTGTTTATCACCTCATATCTGTATACGTGTTCCCAGGGACAAACACAAGTGTTTCTCTAAGCCTGCTTCTAGAAACATGGCACTACGCGCACAGGGCAGCTTGATGTCTTATTTAGCGTGGCCATAGCCAGCCTGCGGTGACATGAGCCAATAAAACATTGTTGATTCAAAGCTTAGTTCGTGACGCCTCTAATCCTACAGCAGATAGCAAACAGATAACAGAGACACTCTAATTTTCAATAGTTTATTCGAGAATATAGAAGCAGATGATGCGCCGCAGGGCAAATAGACTTTATTGCTTTAAACAGAAATTAAAATAAAATAAAATAAAATAAAATAGAATAAAATAAAATAAAATAAAATAAAATAAAATAAAATAAAATAAAATAAAATAAAATATGAAATGAAATGAAATGAAATGAAATGAAATGAAATGAAATAAAATAAAATAAAATAAAATAAAATAAAATAAAATAAAATAAAATAAAATAAAATAATAAAATCCCCGGTTGCTTGAAAACATTTTGGAGGCATTTCCCGGTTCTGAAGCCAGCTTCTCCCTGGGAAGGTTGATGTGTGCCCCCTCATGGGTTTCCTCCCTCATGCTATTCTGGTTTTGGCCCCCCAGGGGCTGTGAGATTGCTCCTTGGAGGGGCTGTTCACGGGCTGAGGGGTCGTGCATGGAGCAGGGCAAAGCACCTGCGTTGTCTGTTGCAGGGAGGTGGCTTGGGGCTGCTCAGGAGGCAGTCAGCAGAGCTTCCCTGTTGGTGATCGCAGGGACGGTGGCGCAGACAAGCCTCTTGTGTTTGTTCCAGGGCCTCTCTGCAGATGAAATGAATCAGATTCCCTGGGCAAATATTTGACGCCTAGCACTTCTGTGTGTGTGGGCGAGTACGCAGGTATATAATAAGGTATGTAAACTGGAGCTTGGGCCTGTCATTTCCTCTGATTTTGTGGCTGATGTAACGGCAGGGCTCAAAGGTGAGGAGAACAAGCAGTCTGCAGGCGAGATGCACGGTGTTTATCACTCCTGGTGTTGCAAGGCTGAAGTTGTCAGCCTGTCCTGACCAGCAGCAATGGCAGGGCTCGAGCCATGCTCACACCTACCTGGACAGAGCAAGAGACCCCTCCTGAAGCCCAGCAGTAGGTGCCCGGCCACTGAGGCTGCTAGGAGAGAAGCTGTGCATCCCTGGCACCCTGCACTGCGGGGAGCTGCATGCCCCGAGCCCTGCACCGCCACACAGCCCCTGCACCACAAGCATGGCAGGCAGGCCGTGCACTGGCACCCACTCCTGTTTTTTTCTTTTTTTTTTTTTTTTTTTCCAGGTCAGAAAACTTTCTTGTTGATTCTGACAGCCGGCTTGGCATGCCCCAGCCTGCTCCAGAGGTGTGTGTGGAGAAACGGCCTGGCTCCGGAGCTTGTAATCATCCCAGTGACCCTCCCATACCAAAAATACAAAACAAAACATCCCCCAGCATAATTTCACCGTAGAAATCATTATTTTGAGAAAAATTGCCCTTTTTCTCATTTTAAAAATTGAAAGTTTTGCCCAAAAGGCATGTGTGGAGGGGAGTGCTGACAATCCATAAATGTTTCTAATTTTTGCCAAACAAAGCCTGCTGAACCTCATCTCCATTCTCAAATGTCAGACCTTTGTGACTCAGAAATGATGGCTGGTGAGATAAATTACCTCTTGCATCTCTTGCTTTTTCATTTCCTCTTGAATCCAGCAACATTGCCAAAAAGAAAAAAAAAAAAAAAAAAAAAAAAGCAGCTTCAGTGTAAAGATATATGTGTGTGTATATATATACACACACTTGTTTGTTTTGTTTTGTTTTGTTTGTTTTTCTGTGACTTTATGAGTGAAGATTTAAAGAACCCAGCAATATTTTCTCCTCCTCATGTGGACTTGTCCCATCCCTTGGTGCTTGCTGCCACGTTCAGACACAGCCTTTACACCGCAGTGTTTGGCACAGGATGCAGGAGTGGTGTTTGTCCTCTAGGCCAAGAAAAGAAGGTGGAACCAGTAATCCTGTTCCAGTTGGCTCGGCCAAGGCTGTAAGAAGTTTCCAAGGAGTGCCCACCAGTGAAGGTCCCCAGATTTGCCCAACAAATGGTATTGCTGCAGAGGCTGGGTCTTTTGGTGCTGGAGTGATCTCCAGCAGTGTGTTGGAGGCTGTTCTTCAGTGTGCTGCTGTTTGCTTGGTGTACTGCAGGCTGACCCAGCTTCCTGGCAGCTCCTCCTTCACAGGGCTGCACCTGCATTCGGTCTGGTTTAGAAATGAGTATTACAGGTGGCATCGATAGGTTGAGCATCCATCCCAGGGCCCCGCAAGCACCTCTGTCACAATCAGGTGGGGATTTTTCAAAGCCATCGGTTTATTTCTGTGCTCTGCTGTGCCAAAGAAATGGGGTATTTTCAAGGCATTTCATGTCAGAAGCGCCCTCCTGTAGAAATGCAGCATCCCCCTCCGGGCTGGCCATGGTGCGAGGACACGTGGGGCAGTGCTGGGCAGCAGGAGGCTGCCTGGCCGTGCACACAGACCTTTTGGCAGCACTTTTGGCACAGCCGTGGGTGGTGCATGGATTGCACCCGTTGCTCAAGTGCCCTGTGCCCCCCCTGCCTTTGCAGGGCCGGCACTGTCACCCCCACTCTGTAGGGGATGATGCTGGTCACAGCCAAAATCGATGCTGAGGCTGCTGCCGTGAACCCTGCCCAGGGCAGAAGGTGAAGAACCCAAAGTGGTTCTCTTTGTCCACCCTGTGCAGCTGCCCAGGAGTGCAGGCATGGCTGCCCCAGGTTGTACCCGAGCACCCTAAGACAGACCAATGGTGCTTATACTGTGCTGGACATCAGCAGATAACCACAAAGGAATGAAATGGGGCTGTTTTCCCCATGAGGGCACTTGAGTTCTCTCTGCAGTTTTTTTTTTTTTTTATTTTTACTTTATTTTATTTTATTTTATTTTATTTTATTTTATTTTATTTTATTTTATTTTATTTTATTTTATTTTATTTTATTTTATTTTATTTTATTTTATTTTATTTTTTATTTTATTTTATTTAATTTTAATTTAATTTTATTTTATTTTAATTTTTATTTCCCCTAATAAATGATCCTGGGGAACTCACTCACCTTTTCTGTGCTTCTGGTTCTCTGCTCACCTCTCCCCATTTTGCTGATCCAGACAAGCTCTGTGGCACGGAGCCTCCTCTGCAGTAGGGCTGTGGTTAGCACCCATGGTCAGGACACCAAAAATTGCTGCAGGACGAGTAATGGGGAGCAGCTCTGTGGGCAGCCAAGCATGCAGAGCTGGCAGCCAGAGGTGGGCTGTCCTGCCTCCTACCCCCGTATCCCCAGGGGATTTCACCCCAGAGCAGCAGCTCTTATTGTAACTTCTGAGGGAAATGGATCACTTCCAGGTTTATTGGGGGCTTTATTAAATCACAAGTTTATTTCACAAGTTTTCACTGGGAGAGCAGATCCATTAGAAGGAGCTGCATGCTCTGCTAAGTCCACACCTCCTCATTTTGCTCATTGCTCTGCTAAAGAACTTGAAGAATTAAGTTAATTATATATATATATAAATATAATATATATATATATATATTTTTTTTCTTTCCCATTTTCCCTCCAAATTTCACTCGTGCCCAATTTTCTGGCAGGGCATGGCCCCAGCTATTGCCTGCTGGCCTCGGGGATGGCTTTGTGCCTTGCCCACAGGTGCAAGTTCAGCATGTAGGACCTCAGTCAGCATGCTTGTGTCGTGCCCTGTCTTGTTTCCTTCGGCAGCCTTGTCTCATCTAATCAGAGTCGGGGAAACAAACAGGAAAATAATTAGGGGCATAAAAGAAAATCAACACAGCTTGGCAGTTCAGAACTGCGAAGGGTCTGGTCCATGATGTTTGAATTTTCACAAGGATGCATGTCAACTGGATGCGAGCCCAACATGTTAAATGCAACTCGCGTCTAATTGCATTGTTTCCGCTGATCTCTGACGAAATTATTTATATGTATAACAAGCGTGTTTGGCTGTAATAGTTTTAAACTTTATATGAATTTTCCATTTGCTTGTTTGCTAAAAAGAGACCAAACACTAGCAGGTTTGAGTTATTTTTTCCCTCCAATTAATTTTGTTTTTCTTTCACTCCCTCACATATATTTTTACTCTCTCCATCCTCTCTGGTAGTGCCAACAGCAGAACAGGAAGGGTGGCTGGAGAGAGGCCAAATTTCGCTTCAGATCATTTCTCTTCAACACACACTGGTCTCTGAAAAACCAGATTCTGTTTGTCATTTGCTTTGCTCTCCCAGCATTGTGTCATGGCGATGGTATTGCTGATGGATTTCGAGCTTGCCTCGTAGAGCAGTGCACAAGGTTTTCATAAGCACATTAATCTTAAAAGAAAAACTGTCAGAAGCAAACAATACCCCTATGAATGATGTTGTAAAGACACATACTAACTCTAAACATCCATTACCAAAGAATATTAACTTATAGAGGAACTCCATTTCCTCTTACTCCTTTTTAATAGGTACCTGAAACCCAAAGTACTTCCACATTTCAAAATTTGCTCCGAGATTTGAAATTGCACATGGAAAAGCCCCTTAGTGGGATCTTTTCCAGCGAAGCCCCAGCAAAGCGCACATGGGGACGAGGAGGAGGGTGTCCTGTGGCACGGGGCCAAGGGTGCTCCGCTGGGGTTTGCTCCCCCTGCAGGGGTCCCTCTGTGCCCTCAGGCCCTTGGCCCTGGCAGACACCAGCACTGCCCAGCCACTGGTGCATTGCCCAGCTGGCTTCACTGGCGGTCACCATGCTGGAGGAGGGAAAGCAGCAGTGACACGGGGGCCACCGCCACTTTGCTGCCTGGAAGTTGCTTTTCATGTACCCATGTTGGTGGCTCTGCGCAGCCCCCCCCCCAGCCCCAACACGCACACACACTTTTTGTTCATAAGCAAGCAGCCTGTGTGGCAGAAATAAAACATCTGAGATCGCTTTAAATGTCACTTGGAGCCAAGCCAGGAGCATAGGCAAGGAAAAGCTGGTAGCTTGTTTTAATTTAATGGTGTTGAAGTGTTCTACTGCAATTAAGCATCTGAAAATTAAACAGAAACAGTCATTAAGTCTGGTGATACAAACCCACTAGACCAGAGAATATAAATTATTTCAAATGGTAAATGCCAAAGCAGTGTTTATGATAGGGATGTTTCCCCTTATTAGCCATTATCTGTTGTTTTAAATCAGAGGAATTTAATCCTGAGGAAATTAATCGCTGCAGATGTTGAATCCCGGAGCCGGAGCAGGTCACTCACTCACTGCAGGTTGCTAAAAGCGAGAGTCAGGGCTTGTGGCAGAGCAAATGCAGGACAGTGCAGGGGCCGCAGGCGCCCATCTCCCCAGGGAGTTCCCGTCCCTGTTTCCCCAGCCCCCCCGCCCCAGGGACAGATGATGGGGCTTGCACAGAGCTCACTCTTGTGTCCACAGGGCCTCTGCCCCAGAAAACTTGCTGTTCTGTGGCAGGCGTGCGCGTTCCCATGAATCACCCTTTTCTGACTGACACACCACCAGGCCCCCAAATGCAATGTGTTGGGGCAGGACCCAGCCCACAGTCCCCTCCTACCTATGATGCTCATCCCTGCAGCACCATTAGTGATGCAGCAGGGAGCACAAGATTGTTTGCAAGCTGCAAATCGCAGCCCCTGGAAACTGGAGCAGATGTGGCCACATGTCTTCATCTGCAGCAGAGCCCTTCCCCTGCACTGGCCGGACAACTCAGACCGACAACCTGGAAAAGTAAAACTTCAGATGTGCTCTATTTCTGTAGTATTTCTTTCACGAGCCTCAGCTTTGCTCTGCTGTGAGCACAAGCCAAGCTCTGATTCAAGGTAAGCACATAAATGCTTGTTTAAATTCCTTGTCTTTCAGCACAAGCGTACGCTTACGTCTAATGGCCTTTGGTGAGACTTAAGCCTGGCTTTAAAGTTAAGCATGTGTTTTAAGTGCATTCCTGCATCGGGGCTCTTAGATCCGTTGACGTGAACAGAGAGATTCCCCATTGGCTTTAGTGGGATTTTTCTTGCCTGAAATGGAGTCCAGATCTCATGAAATAAATACCCACGTCTTTGTAGATGTGGAACCACATGGAGACTTATGAATACTTGTTCCCAGAAAAGGATCCAGCTTATTCATATGCCTACATCATGTGTATTAAATTCTCCTGACATCTACCACAATTCTAGCATATAAATGGAAAACAGAATAGATACTGTGCCCTGAAAGCACTTAGCTATTGATGCCGTTGAATTAATAGCAGGAAGCATTGTTTGCATGCAGCCTTTACAAATTGTGCTTACATTTTCCTCTTACATTGTCTCACTCACATTCTGCCCGATCTGCTGGCCCGGCCGGCCGCAGCCCTCAGCTAACGGGGAAACCCGCCCTGTGGTGGCAGCGTTGACTTTCCTGGGGCTGTCCCCTGGGGACAAGAGGGCAGGATTTGGTCCTTGGTGCAGGTCCGGAGCAGGCTGGGGTACTGCTCGTCTCCCTGCTCCTGTCTGGCACAGGAGGGACAGGCAGCAGCAGTGGGAGTGCAGGGGGAAGGAGCTTGTGCCACGCAGGGCCGTAACTGCGCACGGGCAGATCTGAGCCCCCCGAGCAGAGCTGCTCGGAGCAGCCACCGTTTGTGTGGGAATCTCATGTGTCCCATGGTTCGTGGGGACTCAACTAACCTGCAAGCTCGTCCTGTGGGAGCGTGCCTTGGTTTGGAGCGGGAGCCGCGATCTGCTTGCGGTTCGTGGTCCCCATCCCCGAGATGGCAGCCAGCTACTCAGATGTTCCCGTTTCAACACCCACCGCTCCTCCAACCGCCAGAAGTGCTACCAGAGAGCAGTGGGAGCGCTGAAATAACTCGCAGCACATTTCATTCGCTTCTCAGACCTTGGGGTGATGCTCTGGGCTCCCTGGGAAGCAGGGGCCATCTCCCTGAGGACGCTGACCCCATCCTGGCTGCTGCTGCTCCACAATCCCAGCCAGCCACCCCCACCCATTAGGATTAGACAAATTTACGCAGGTTGAATCCCCAGGTGTGTTCTGCAAAAAGCCAGCAAGTCCCTCTGGTCTGGGATGTGCCTGGGTGGCTACAGAGCAAGAAAGAGGCTCAGCTACGGTCTCAGGGGGACACTTTGTGCCTGCCCTGATGCATTGAGTTGGATACAACACCTGGTTAAAATAACATCTGTGCCATCTCCATCCCACCAAGCACCAGCCAGAGCGGATTGGGGCTTGGGTTCTGCCTGCATGGACGAAAAAGGAGGCAGAGGTAAAGGGGGTCCAGGAGGAGACTGAGGGCTTCAGGGCACCACCAGCAGTAAGGTGCGGTTCAGAGCAGAGAGATCCCGAAATCTTTAATCTTTTCCCTGTAATGAAAATCAAACTTTTCCAGCCATACAGGACTTGTCATTGTCTCTCACCTCAACTGTCATAAAAACGCAGTTGGAAAACCATCTTTTGCATCTCAAAACATTTCTACTCAAATCCCACACCACTGCAAAAAAGAAATTTAAAAAATGTCCCTTTTGGCTCTGGGTGCTTTTTTTTTTTCCTTTCCTTTTTTTTTTTTTTTTTTTTTTTTTTTTTTCCCTGGAGAAAGACTGCAATGAAAACAACTCATAGAGACATAAACAACTATTTTAACATCAGGAGGAGAAAGAAGAGAAGGAGGAGAAGGAGAAGGAGGAGCAGAAGGAGGAGGAGGAGGAGGAAGGGCTGTGCCTTGGTGCTGTTCACAGGAAGAGGTGCTCCAGGGCTGCAGGAACCACGAGAACGAGCAACAAGGCAGCTCTTCACTGCCGAGCACTTTCTGTGCTGTAAATCCCATTTTATATCCCCCGTGTCACATAGAGGGAGGAATAAACACAGTTTTGAGATGATTATTCAGAGTCTTTACGATGGTTATAATGTTCTCTGCTGCTCGCCTCACCCCTGCCTTGCCACCTCAGTGCATTTTCATATTGATACAAGTTTCTGCTGTGAAATGATCCCTGAAAAGAGTTTACCTGCCACTAAATGGCTCTGACATTGATGGGATGCTTTGGTACGGCCGTGTGAAACACAGCTCGTGGGCGCCTAGAGTAGCGAGTCATGCACACACCTCGCCGAGCGCCCTTCTTACAGCAGCTGTGGCTTACTGTGCCGTGGCACAAAGGGCTGCAGCAGGAACCCCACGCTCTGTGAAATGCACCCTGTTGTGTCCTTCGTCACCTTTCTGCATGTCCCTTCTTTTTCCTCACATTTTCCCTCCCCCGGATGCCGCGGGAATGAGCAGATCCTGCGCACAGCCCACGGACAACTCACCAGGAACGTGCGTCCCCCTGCCCGAGCCTGCTGGGTGCTGATGCTGCCCCAGGGCCTCGTGCCACAAAGCCTGGCTGCCTCCTGCATGAGCAGGGGTCTCGGAGCCCCCACTGACGCATCTGCTGCCGCAATTCTTTGTGTGCAGGGTGCCAAACGCAACAAGTCAGCCGGGTGCTATTTCAGCCTCCTCGATGTGTTTTTCCATGAGCGCGACCGAATGGCTGCTCCTCTGCCAAGTGTGCAGCCTTCCCACTTCATTATGGTCATGAGAAATCGATTTCAGTGCGAAAACAAAGGAATAGATTTAGCAGCCCTTCATCCCTCCTGTCTGCAAGCACGTGCGCCGTTTGTTTGCAAAGTTTGGTGCAAGCTAATAACCTGGTCCTGCAAAGATTTACACCCAGGCAAAGACTTCCAGATGGGCTTAATGGTAAGCCAGACCTTAATCTAAAGGAAAACGCTATTAGTATTATTTTTGTTTCTCTTTCAGTGCACTGCAGGACCAATATCCACCAAAGGGAATGGAGGGGTGGCATCGATGCCACCAGTCCGGGAGGACTTCTTGACCGTGGAGGTGTTGGGCACCTCTGGCTCCCAGCAGAGCCCCAGGGACTGCCAGCACCACGTGGGGCTGGGTGAGGGCTCGCAAGGGGCATGTGGCTCCATGTGCCTCCAGAGCCGGGGGTGTACACACGTTTTCACCTGCCCCGAGCAGAAAGGAGGTGTCCGGGCACTGCAAGGCTGTGAGACAGGGATGTCACCTGGTGGGGACAGCCTCTGCTGGGGCCCTGGCCACCTGCAGCACCCCGAGGTGGGGCACAGGCAGAAGCCCCCGAGAGAGCACCCTGCAGGCTGGCCTCCCTGTGAGGAGCCGTCCTGCTGCATCCCCCTGCAGCCGGGCTCGGTTTCTGCCTTCAGCCCGCTGTTCCTGCTCGCCTGTCCCCTCACACACGTCAGGCAGATGTCCCTGTCACCGTGTGAACTGCCCTGCAGTTGTCAGATTGTGTCGGCGAGTCAGGCCACAGCAGTGCTCCCCTGTCGCTGACAGCAGCCCAGTGCACACGGGCTGCATCCAGCCCCCCTGCTGCCCACATGGCGCTCAGGACATTAAAAGATACCTGAAACCCACCGACGGTGACTTTCAAATATTTGTAAATGGTTTGCAGGCAGAAAAGGAGGAGGAAATGGTGATGGTGTCAGAAAAAAAAAAGGAAGGTAGGATACATCCATCACTATTAATTTAAACAATGGTGATAATGTAAAATGATTTGTATTGTCCTCAGATCCATGTGTTTTGCACAAGAACTGGACAGAATTTATTAACAAGCCAGGGTCCTGGTATCATTTTCACTTTAAGAATCTGACTAGCACGGAGATCCACATTTAGTCTTAAAACAACAACAACCAAACAATAATCCAAACCTAAAAATCTATTTTTTCTTCCCTTATGTGGAATTGAGCAGCCTTCTGGCTTGCAGCAGGGTGTATTTTCTACAGCTAAATTGCTTTTGACAAATGAAACCAAGTTATTCTTAATTACTCAACCTGTGGCCTTTACCAAACTTGAAATATATGATTAAACAAAATGGCTCAGACAGCACATTAAGCTTTGAAGAATGATTTTATTTTTGAGCTCTCCAAGCCTTTTCTTTAGAAAACAGAAAGCATTTTTTTTTTTTTCATCACAGCAGGATAGTTCAGCTCTCTATATTTAGCCAGCGTCAAAACGCTCCAGAAAAAAATTGTCAGAAGTAATTTTGTGATCCTTCTGCCACAAGAAGCACATGCACAGGCACTCAGATAATATTGCAGTCCACTTTGCGAGAGAGAAACGTTACGCTTTGCTGTGCGTCTGCTGTGAGCAGGCGCTCAGTTTGAACAGCCTAAAATAGGATTTTCTAATTTTGATTGATTGTGACAGAAAATGAACTCCATAACCATGACTAAACTAAATATCCCCTCTACGAACCGCAGCCATTCTGACTCATTAATGAGTACAGAATAAATAACGAGGAAACACAGGGGAACCCCTACCTTTAACTACACTAATTGACAGCTGCCACGGTAGAGCAATGTTCTTGGTATTTCTACCACAAAAAATAAAATTAAAAAAAGCATAGCTACCTGTTTCACTGCTGCTACATTTTTTTTCAGCCAAACAAGCCACGCTATGATGCAGCCATGTGAAGCTCGGTCCCGGGAACACTTGCCCTACAAACATCCCCACTCTCACCCGTTACCTCAGCATGGGGGGCTCCGGGGCTTGAAAAAGAGAAAATGAGAGGAGAGGAGAGGAAGAGGAAGAGGAGGACGAGGACGGTGCTCCCAAGCCTGCCCCTCACTGGGGGTACAGGGGCTGCCCTCCCCTTGCTTTCGCCCCAGCCTAATATTTTCCATGCTGGACTCTGAGCTCATGATGCTAAATCAAAACCGGAGGCGGGCGGGAGTGTCAATAAACCAAGAGGGCTGAGAGAGGAGAGGGGAAAGAAGGGGTGGAAGGGGGAAAAGGAGCCCGAGCAAATTAAAACCAGCTCGGAGGCAGGGCGGGGGGCAGGGAGGAGGCGCTCCGGGGGGGGGGGGGGGGGAAGGGGAACAGGCCTGGGGACGCTGAGCCCGGTGCTGGGTCCCACTCCCTGGTACCAGCTGCCGAGGGTGGCCCAGGGCTCCCGGCGGTGTCGGGCCAGTGCTGCTCCCTTCCCTAGCGGCTGCCGTCGGGCGGCCTCAGAGAGCGGGCGGGAGGGACCCCCGTGTCCCAGAGCCCCCCCGTGTCCCAGAGCCCCCCCGTGTCCCAGAGCCCCCCCCTCTGCTCTGCCCAGGCTGCCCGCAGGATCCTGGCCACTCAGCCCCACGCACTACAGCCGCTGTCCTTCCTTCCTTTTCTTCCTCTCTTCTTTCTTCTTCCTTCTTCTTTCTTCTTCCTCTTCTTCTTTTCTTCTTCTTCTTCCTCTCTTCTTCATCCTTTCGTTTTTTTTTTTCTTTTCCCTTTTTATTTTTGTTTTTGTTTCTTTTTTGTTTCTATTTTTTTTTAATTTTTCTTTTCTTCTTCTTGTTCTTGTTCCTTCTTTCCTTGTTCTTTCTTTTTTCTTTCTTTCCTTGTTCTTTCTTTTTTCTTTTTCCATTTTTATTTCCCCCCTTTCCCTCCCTTTTGTTTCTTCTCCCTCTCTTCCCCTTTTCTTTCATTTTCTTTTTCTTCTTCTTGTCATTCTTCATTTTCTTCATTGTCTTTTTCTTCTTTTCGTTCTTTGTTTAATTTCCATCTTTTCATTTTTATTTGTTTTCTTATTTTTCTTCCTCTTTTCGTTCTTTTTTGCTTTCCTCTGCCCTTTCTCGTTTGCTCCCTTTCCCTGTCTGCTGTTTGCCCGCTGGCAGCAGGCCGGGCCGAGGGGACCCTTTCCCGTTCACATAAGGCCCGCAGTCACGTCCCAGACCCCCTAAGGCGGCCGAACTTCTCCTGCTCCTCCTGGCTAGCAGCCGCTGGAGCCACGGGCCGCCCGGCCGTGCGATGCTGCCCCGCAGCAGGTGCCCGGGGAGGGGCATATTTATTTCTTCAACCGCCCAGGGAAACCCCCCCCCGTCCCATCCCTGGCGGGATCCCACCCGCGGCTGCCCGGAGCCCCCCTCCCGGCCCGGGGCGGATTTCTCCGCACTTCCCAGCGGAGGAAGACGAGAGATTGGCCCGGCCGGGGGGGCAGCGCTTGGGCTGGGGCCGGAGCGGCTCGGGGAGCCCCGGTGGCCGCGGGCTGCTGCCCCTGCAGCGCTGCCACCCGCCCGGCCGCGCCGTCGGGGGCTCGTGGCCGCCGCTGCGCCGGGTTTCCCAGCCAGCAAAGGAGCTCGGGAGGGGCCGTGGGGGCAGGAGCGGTGCCTGCTCGGCCGCCCCCGGGCAGGCCTCTGCCCCAGCCCGGCTCGGAGCAGGGTTTGGGCGAGCGGCGGCGGTGAGCCCCGCTGGGGGCTGGGGGCAGCCCGAGGGAAAAGGCTGAGCCGCGAGGGGGGCCGGGACCCCCAGACGCACCGGAAAAATTGTTCCGTGGGAATGACAGGGCAGGGAGAAAGAAAGCTCGCCTTCTCGGCCGCCTTTCGATTGCCTCCTTCCCGCACGCTGCGGGGAACTGCTCCCGTCCCGCTCGGGCGGCCGAGGAAGGGAAACTCCCGGCCACGGCGCTCCCGGGCCCTGCAGCCGGGGAGGGCTGAGAGGGGGGGAAGCAAACGCGGGGCACCCATCCCTTCGCAATGCTTAACTGCTTTTTAATCGATCCGCTCCACTCTCCTGAAGACGGATTCCCAGCTGTCGGGCGGCACTGCCTGCTGCGGCCCCACCGTGCGCGCAGGGGTTTAACCAGCCCCGGGGGGGGGGCGAGGAGAGGGGGCCCGGGGAGGGCTTGTGGCCGTGCCCGTCCCCGAGTGGCCTCCGCACCGCGGGCCCCAGACGCCGTTTGCGCTCCTACGCGAGCCGTCGGCGGCGAAGCCGGATCCGGGGCGGCCGTCGGGCGCGGCCCCGCGTCCTGCCGCATCCCGAAGCGCAGGAACGGGGCCGCGGCGGGCGATGCCCGCGGTCGCCTGCCCCCTTCTCCCCCCAGCCTTTCGGCCGTCTGCGTACAAACACTCATGATCTTTCGATCTGCCTTTCCTGGGGGGGGATGGCGGGGGGGGGGGTGGACGGGGGTGGAAGCAAAAATCAACCAAACCTCAGTGCTGGGCGCTCGCCCCACTCGCGTTTCACGAGGCTGCTCTTCTGTGGTAGCTGCCGGTGCGAGAGCGGGGCGGATTTCGGTGCGGGCCGAGCAGCGGCAGGCTTCGGGGAACCCCAGACGAGTCCGGCCCGGCCCGGCCTCCAGCCGCCCCGTCGTTGTCCCCCCTGCGTGTCCGTGCCCCGCGGCGGCCGTCGGGGCTGCGGGCTAGAGGCGGCGCAGGTGCGCGTCCCGGCCCCGTCCCGCGTGGGAACGGGCGCGGGAGGGGTCCGGGGGGGTCCCCGCCGCCTCGGGAGGGGGGCGCGGGTACCCCGCTCCGCCTTCCCTCGGCCCGATACCGGGCGGGGGGCGCCCCGACAGGGAGGCGGACCGGGGGGGAGGCGCGGGCGGACCCCGGGCGGGGAGCGGCGGCCGCGCCGGGGCGCTCGCCCCGAGGGGGCGGGCGGAGGGAGCCGCCCCCCCCCCCCCCGGGCCGCGGCCATTTAGGAGCGGGCGGGAGCCAATGGGCGGCCGCGGGGCGCCTCCAGCGTGACGGCCGGGATTGACGTGGTTCCCACGTCAAATTGATCCCAAGTAGCGGCGGGGGCTCCCCGCGAGCGGGGAACCGGCGCGGCGCCGCCAGGACAGCCCTGCGGCCACCGCCCCCCGCCGGCCGCCCCCAGCCGGCCCGGCCGGGCCGCCCCCTCCGCGGTCCCGCGCCCTCTATGCCGGGCCGGCGGCGGCGGCGGCTGCGGCTGCGGAGCGGCGGCCGGCGGCGCCCCCTCCCCGGGCGGCGCGGCGCTCCCCCGGTACCGGGCGATGGGTAAGCGCGGGCGGCTGCGGGGAGGGCTGGGACCGGGCCGGGAGGCGCCGCGACCCGCCGCGGTTTCGCTTTGCGGGAGAGGGGGTGAGGGGGGGCGGCGGGCGCCGGGACGGACCCCGGCCCGTCGGCGGGACCGGGGTCGGGGTCGGGGTCGGGGTCGGGATCGGGATCGGGATCGGGATCGGGATCGGGATCGGGATCGGGACGGGGACAGGGACCGGGACTGGGCGGCCACAGAGCAGAGGCCGGGCTGCGGAACGGCTTCTGCGGGCCGTCGTGGTGGCTGCTCCCGGCGTGGGAGAGCGCTCGGCTCTGCCCGACTTCTCGGTCTCCTTTCCTTCTCCCTTCTCTCTGCTGTTCTGTTCTTTTCTTGCTTTTAATTTCTTTCTTTTAATTTTTCTTCCTTTCTTTCTTTTCTTTTCTTTTCTTTTCTTTTCTTTTCTTTTCTTTTCTTTTCTTTTCTTTTCTTTTCTTTTCTTTTCTTTTCTTTTCTTTTCTTTTCTTTTCTTTTCTTTTCTTTTTCCTTTATTTTTCTCTTTCTTTCTTTCTTTCTTTCCTTCCTTCTTTCTTTCTTTCTTTCTTTCTTTCCTTCTTTCTTCCTTCCTTCCTTCCTTCCTTCCTTCCTTCCTTCCTTCCTTCCTTCCTTCCTTCCTTCCTTCCTTCCTTTCTTTCTTCCTTTCTTTTTCTTCCTTTCTTTCTTTCTTTCTTTCTTTCTTTCTTTCTTTCTTTCTTTCTTTCTTTCTTTCTTTCTTTCTTTCTTTCTTTCTTTCTTTCTTTCTTTCTTTCTTTCTCTCTCTCTCTCTCTCTCTCTCTCTCTCTCTCTCTCTCTCTCTCTCTCTCTCTTTCTCTCCTTTCCTTTCCTTCTCTCACTCCTTTCTCTCGCTCCCCCTTCTCTTTCTCTTTTTGCTTTCCCCTTTCTGTTTCTCCATTTCTTCTTTCCCCCCTTCTCACTCTTTTCCCCTTTCCTTCTTTTCCTATTGTTTTTCCATTTTTTTCTTCGTTTTTCCTTGCCTTGCCTTCCCTTCCCTCCCCCCAAGGGGCACGGCTTTCGCCGACTCGTTTCTGCTCCCTCTCCTCTCCTTCCCACCGGTGCCCTTACCCCCGCTCCCCTGCCCTGCTGCCGGTGCCCGCTGCCGGTAACGCTGTGTCCCGGCCCGGCGTGGCCCGGCCCCGGCAGAGCACACGTACGGGGAGGTGAACCAGCTGGGCGGCGTGTTCGTCAACGGGCGCCCGCTGCCCAACGCCATCCGGCTGCGGATCGTGGAGCTGGCTCAGCTCGGCATCCGGCCCTGCGACATCAGCCGCCAGCTCCGCGTCTCGCACGGCTGCGTCAGCAAGATCCTGGCCCGCTACAATGAGACGGGCTCCATCCTGCCCGGGGCCATCGGCGGCAGCAAGCCACGGGTCACCACCCCCAACGTGGTCAAGCACATCCGCGACTACAAGCAGGGCGACCCCGGCATCTTCGCCTGGGAGATCCGCGACCGGCTGCTGGCGGACGGCGTCTGCGACAAGTACAACGTGCCCTCGGTCAGCTCCATCAGCAGGATCCTGCGGAACAAGATCGGGAGCCTCTCGCAGCCTGGCCCCTACGACGGCAGCAAGCAGCCTCCCCCCCAGCCCGCGCTGCCCTACAACCACATCTACCAGTACCCCTACCCCAGCCCCATGGCCTCGCCGGCCGCCAAGATGGGCAGCCACCCCGGCGCGCCCGTCGCGGCGGCCCATGTCAGCCTGCCCCGCTCCTGGCCATCGGCTCACTCGGTCACCAACATCCTGGGCATCCGGACCTTCATGGAGCAGACGGGTGGGTATCGCGACAGGCGTGCCGTCGGGGCCGCAGCCCTGCCCTGCGCTGCCCTGCGCTGCCCTGGGCTCGGTAGGCATCGGCCCTTCCCCACCCGGCGAGCAGCTCTCCCTGGCCCGGGCTTTGGGGGATTTGTTTTATTTTATTTTATTTTATTTTATTTTGTTTTATTTTATTTTATTTTATTTTATTTTATTTTATTTTATTTTGATCTCCGCACCCCGTGCTGGCAGGACGGAGCGGCGGGGCCAGATGCGGCGAGGCTCAGACATCTTGAACTTTTTATGAAAAATGTGGAAAATATTTTCGTAGGATGATAGATTGCCGACCGCAAATTCGGAGCCCTGAATTTCCCTTTGCAAAGAAAAAAAAAAAAAAACAAAAAAACGGAGGGGGTGGGGGTAAAAAAAGAGGGGGGGGGGGAAATAAGCCAGGGAAGGGAAAAAATCAGGGAAAGAGGGGGAAGCAAATGGCTTCTGAGAGCCGGGCGGCACGGCGGATCTCTGTGGCCGTCCCCCGAGAAATCTGCCCAGTTTTTTAGAGAAGGAAGAGGGCCGGAGGCGCGTCTTTTAGGATGGATGTCACCGCATCCCCAAGCTCCGGCTCGGTTCCCCCGCCGGCTCCGGGGTAGGGCGGGGGGCGAGTCCTTTTATCCTCCCCAAACCCGGGTAAATCAACCGCATGCATTCCCTTCTGCGCAACCATTTATCTTGAAAAAATTCCGATGTCACTTTTATAAATCTCCTTCGCCGAGAGAGAGGAGTCGGGCTTCCTAAATTATGGCGAGCAGGAAAGTGCCGGGGCGGCGGGCAGAGCCGGGCAGGGGGGTGCCGCGCCTCGGCTGGCTGGGGCAGCGCAGCGGGGCCGGCAGCGGGACCCCCCCCGCGGCTGTCCGCGGAGCTCCCCCGAGCGGGGGGCGAGGGCCCGGGGTTAACGGCGCCGCGGCTCTGTCCCGCGCAGGGGCGCTGGCCGGCACCGAGGGCTCTGCCTACCCCCCCAAAATGGAAGACTGGCCCGGCGTCAACAGGACGGCCTTCCCCCCGGCTCAGCCCGTCAACGGCATCGACAAGGCTGCGGCGGACGGGGACATCAAGTACCCGCAGGTACCGGGCGGGGGTCGGCGGGCGCCGGGGGCGCCGTCGGGGCGCCGTCGCCCCGTGCCCGACGTGTGTCTGTGCCCGTCCCCAGCCCGCCCCGGGGCTCTCCTCCGTGGGCAGCTTCCTCCCGGCCTGCGCCTATCCCCCCTCCAACCAGCACGGCGTCTACGGCGGCCCCGGCGGCTACATCCCCCCCGGCCACCCCTGGCAGCCTCAGGGCAGCCCCTTGGGCCACCACGGCCCCGGCGTGGCGGTGCACGGCGGCGACCTGGCCAGCGCGATGGCTTTCAAGCAGCCCGGCAGGGAAGGTGAGCGGAGGCCGGGGGGGCACGGGGGGCCAGGAGCGGAAAGGGGCGGCGGGGGGGGAGCCTGGCTCGCCCCGACGGGGCGGCGGGGAGCCCCCCGGCCGGGGGTTCGACGGCCCCAAATTGTGGCAGAGCATCCCTTGGGGTGCGGGGAGGGGAGACTGGAAACCAGTTTTTCCTCGCCGTGTGCCACTGGCCGAGGAAGCGGGGCAGCCCGGGGAGAGGGCAGCAGTTTTCAGCGTGATGAGGAAATCTTCCCTGCTCCCCGCCGCAGGCAGCGCTCAGATGAAGCCTGTATGCGGAGCAGGGCGTTTGCTCTGAACGCCTTTACCCCTGGCTGCTAATTGGGACGCTTCTTTTATCTCCCGTTAATTATTTCGGTACAGTTATGGAAGCTTGATTTCCTCGATAGGTGGTTTCGTTTAAGAAATCCCAACTCATCTGTTCTGGATATAAAATCCCCGTCAATATCTTTCTCCTTTTTGTGGTATTGGACTTTCTAATATTTTTCACATTTGCAATTCATTTCCCACATATTAATTCATTTCTTTATTCTATTTTTTTTATACGACCTTTTACCGTTTCTATCTAACTACGGGAACCTGCTGTGCCTTATATCAGTCCTCTCAGGGATGAATTATTGCGTGGATCAACGGCTGAAAATGGACAATCGTAAACCTGTTTTTTTTTGTTTTGTTTGTTTTTAAAAAAAAGAAAACGGAAAGTGAGAAAGGGATGGAGTGAGTAGAAAAAAAAAAAGGAAAGGAAAATTAGAAAGAAAAAGAGAGCAAGAAAGAAGAAAGCGAAAGAAAGAAGGGGAAAGAAGGAGAAAGGAAAGAAGAAAAATAAAGTGAAAGAAAGAAAATGAAAGAAAGCGAAAGGAAGAGAGAGAAAGAAAAAAAATGTAGAAAGAAAGACAGAGAGAAAGAAAAAAAAAAGAAAGAAAAAGAAAACAAATGATGGAGGGAAGATGCCCTGTGCGTTTTTAGTCCGTTTTTTGCAGTGTCCTTCTCACTTTTTAAGTGACTTGGAGGCTGAATTTTCTGACTTGGCAATCCTCAAGCTGTTGCGGTCCCAGCCGAAGGACTTTATTTAATTTAATTTGGTTTGATTTGATTTGATTTTTTATACATTTTTTTGCCCTTGCCTTTGGATCGAATTTCTGGTTCGGCTCTGCTGGACCCGGGGCCAGGCAAAGCCGGGTTACCTGGGCAGCGGCCCGAGGGTGCCTGGGGGCCGGGGAGGTCCGGGGGGGATCTGGGGCTGTCCGAGAGGGTCCGAGGGGTTTTGTGCCGGCATTTCTTATTTTCAACTTATTTTCTTATTTTCAGCGGCCGCGCTCCGCTCAGGGGGGCAGCCCCATGCCGCCAGCTTCTGCCGGCGGGGGAGCAGGGAGTCAGGGAAGGGAGCAAAGGAAAGAACAGAGAAGGGAGAAAGGGGAGGTCTGCGGGGATATTTCCCCCTCTGCCTCAGACCTGTTCTGATTTCACTGCCGTCGCTCTCCCGCAAGATCCCCTTGGAGGAAAAAAAAAAGGTTTACGATTGTTTTCAGCCCCTGCCCCGTGCCCGCGCCCGCAGCAGCCCCGGGGCTTTTCGCACCCCCCGCCTGCCCCGATGGTGCGTACAGGGGCGGTGCGGCGGCTGCACGGGTCCTGCGGCCGTGCTGAGCTCACAAGGAGTTTAAGCCCAGCTGGCTCCGATGGCCGGCCCCGTCCCCTCTCCCCTTCCCCTCCTTTCCCCTCTGGTTTCTCCCTGCTGCTCTCCCTGCCGCTCCCTGCGCAGCGCAGGACCTGTCCCTGCATCCAAGACAGGGCTCGGAGCTGACATCTGGCCCCTTGCCCTGCTTGCAGCAGCGCCCTGCTATATGACTGTTCGTTAATGCGTGCCCAAAAACATGCAGAAAAAAGAGCCCATGTCCCCAAATGTTCCCCCTGCCCCTCAAAGGGCTGGAGCCCTAGAAAAAGGCAGTGCAGGGACAGCTCTGTCCCTGGTCTGGTGACAACCCCCATGGCAAATCAGGGAAACCTGTGCAGGCGGGCAGGGAGGTGAGCAGCCTGGGGACAAGGCAGGACTCGGAGCCTTTCTCCAGCAGGCTGGGGGAGCACAAGAGCCAGGTCCAGGTCAGCTCCCAGACAGATGGCAGGGGGTGTCTGTCCCCACTGCAGTCCCTGTCGCTTGGGAGATGCGTTTCCCCTTCCCTCCCGGTTTCCCCAGGAAAGTTGGAGGCTGGTAATCCACTGCTCTGCTGTTGTCTTTCTTTCCCCCTCTATTCTTCTTGCAGCCACGGACAGAAAACCTGCCAGCCCTGCGGGCAAATCTCCAGACACTCTGAACACCATCCACGGACTCTCGATCCCAGCCTCCTCTTCCTAGAACCGTGGAGCAGCAGCCAAGGGACGGTCACCCTCGGATCAAGCACCTCCAGACTGTAACCGAACTGTCACAGTTAGAGGTGCCACCGAACTGTTCCCAAAGTGCCACTGCCTCCAGCAGGTGCCTGTGGGGACGAGGAGGCCGGTGTGAGGCTGGACAGAGGTTACAGCCTCCCACGGCAAATCCCCACTCCGGGGAACATGGTCGGGACACTCACGCTGCCCAGAGGGACACGTTACCTCCGTTGGATCAGAAAGGGGTGGCAGAAGAGGCTCAGCCTTCCATCTTTATTTTGTCTTTTTTTTTTTTTTTTTTTTTTTTTGTCTTCCCTCCTCGCTCTCAGTTTTCTCTCTCTCTCTCCTCCCTGCTGTCCCTGAAGACTGCCGGCCATGGCACAGCGGGGGCCTCCATTCCCAGCCTCTGCTCAGTGCGTCCTGGGCTCTGTCCCTGCCTCGGGAGCGCATCTCCGGGGAGGAGCCTGCGGCCGGCCGGACAGTGCCGAAGCACTCTCCTTGCGAGCCTTCTGCCCCAGAGTGTAAATGGACAAATAAGCCACGACTTTTTATGATATATTTTTATAATAACAAACCTTAATAAAAAAAAGACTACCATGCACTGCTGGCATCCTTCCCCAGTGCGGAGCCGAATGCAGGGCAGCACGAATTGCAGGTGCACTGCAGGCCAGGGCAGCCCCGCACGGGGGTCTGTGCCCCCACTGGATGCAGAGTGGTGCTCTGGGGCTGCCCGCTTGAAGCCCACACACTGGGGTCCGTGCCCCCCCCTCCTGTCCATCTGGCTCGGGTGCAACCAGAACGGGCTCTGCTGGGCTTTTGAATTCCCTGGCTCCACCAGCCGCTGCCATTGGCTTTGGTCCCTGCATTGTCTGGAGAAGGGGAAGGTCCTCCAGTGGGGCAGGGAGGAAATATCCTGGCAGCAGAATACACGCCTGGCTTTCTGCAGAGAGTGTGTCTTTGTGGGAGGGAGGCAGAACGATGCCAAATTCGACATCCCACCCCGGGAAATTATTTTGCCTTCAACCTTAGGGTGGCAAAATTCAGTTTTGCCTCTGCTGCTACGAAGCCTCCAGCCAGAGCTGGTCTTTGCAACTGACTACAAAGCACGGGAGGGAAAGGGGGGGATTGTAAGCAGGCGAGAGTGCTGTGCCAGGGCCAGGCCTGCCTCCTGCACTGCCACAGGGTACATTTTAAAGGAAAGAGTCACCTGAGCGAGATGCTGACAGTTTTTACTAAGTCTAGGCTTATCCACATAAAGCTACATTAGGGCATGGGTGAGACCAGCCCTAGAAAAGAGGAGTGACAGAAATACCCCTAAAGTGCAAACACACACACGGGGCCTCTCCGTCTCCTGATTGCTGCAGAAGAAATGCAGTCCCTCAGAGGGAAGAGAGGAAAAGCAGAGCAGAAATTAGGATGGCTGAGCACTGTCTCTGTAGGGACTCTGCTGGTCTAGGAGGCCAGAGGAGCCCTTTGCACCCCCAGCCCTTAAACTTTGCCATGTAGGGCCTGAAGAAGCTCAGCCATCCTCTAGGATGTGGGAACCTGGTTGCCTCCAGCGTGTCCCCGCGGTGTCCCTGGCTCACCCTGCCTCTGAGCAGGATGAACAGGGCGCTTCTGGCCAAGCTCAGCCCTGGGCTCAAGCTCTCTGCGGGACAGACCTGCTGGTGTTCCCTGGGAGCAGCTCAGTGCCCCATTTCAGCCAGCCCCCCCACCTCACCACAGCCCCTGGTGGCCCCATGGCAGAGCCACATCCCCGGAGGGAACAGACTGAGTGCCCTGTGTCCCTGTCGCTCCCAGCAAACCACCTGAAGCCCTCAGCACCTTCCCCCCACCTTCGCGCCCACCCTGGCCCCAATCCCCGTCACCCCAGACAGCCACCAAACCCTGCAGGCCCCGCTGCAGTGGCCGCACACCTCGGGCTGGATTTGCCACCAGAGGGAGACCCTATTGTTCTGCAGACACGTGAAAGGAGCTGGCTGCAAGCTGCAAGGAAGGGTTGGCTTTCCCAGCCGGGGAACAGAGGGACGCAGAGGGGATGTGCCCAGGCACACCAAACGTGCCTTGCCGCAGGTTTAGGGAGGAGGTGTCGCGAAGAGCTGCAGCACAAAGCCCCAGGATGATGCCTGTAGCCAGGCACAGAGCAGAGCCAGGGAGCAGAGCGAAGCGTGCCACGCCGCGGCACAGTGGCTTTCATCACCTGGCTCCTGCCTTCTGTTTTGTGCTCATCTCTTTGCCTGTTGGTAGCCTTTATTAAAGATGCAGTTCCAACAATCATGACTATAGAAGGGACTTCTCATTAAAAAAAAAAAAAAGAAAAAAAAAAAAAGTTTGTCTGGGCATTGTTTCAACTGCTGGGTTTAACTCAGGCCTCTGTCTGAAAGCTTGTAGCTGTCTGAACTTTTCCTGTGCTTTGCTGGGGAACTTTGACACTGGGACCAGGCGCCTGACCCCAGGCACCTGAAGCCTGCTCCTCTCTGCCCTTGCCCAGCGCCATTCGTGGTGCAGATGGAGCAGCCAAAGAGCAAAACCCAGTGGGCTGTCCTCGCAGTGATCCACCATCGCGTGCTGGGGCAGGTCAAGGACACCGTGGCTTGGTGTTCCCTGCAGGGGGGGTCAAGGAGAAACCTTGCTGGGTGGGAGAACCCCCACAGCAGCTGTGTGTCCCCTGGGAACAAGCCTCGTTGCACCCCGCACTGCCTTGCCGCGAGGCTCTGCCTTGCTGGGTCTGCAGGCGGTGGCACCTGGCTCAGACGAGGGGGGACACGGGACTGAGCAGGGATTTTGGAGCCCCAAAAAGCCTGTTTTCTAGAGCAAAACAGGCATCCCAGCTCACAGGCCGGCAGCAGGACACAAGCACTGATGGCTCCAGCAGCGGCAGGTGCTACGGAGACTGCAGACACTCCCAGTAAGAAATGCAGACATTTAAAAAAAAGGAAAAATAGATTGTTTTGCCTACGGTGGTAATGACAATGATAACAACTACTCTCACTCTGAATACTTATTCAGCACGACAGCCTTGGGTTGGAAGTCCCGAGAGTTTGGGGTTCTGTCCCTGGTCTGCACAGAGGAAGGAACACCACCACCATCACCCGGCCCCAGCCTCCCCTCCTCGTGCCCAGGGGGAGGCCAGGCTGATTCTGGCAGCCGCTGTGAGACAGGAGCTGCAGGGGTGCTGGGAAGGAGCCCGGGGTGGGGATGTGAGAGGCACAGGGACTGGAGCTGCTGAGAAGCGGACAGCTCACACCTTTGAACCTCCCCAGGGTTATCGCTGGTGCAGAATTTCCTTCCCTTCTGCAAAAGGACAAAAAGCTACAGACGTTGTGATAATGTCCACAGAACGAAGCTGTTCTGCTTTTTGATGCTTTTCGCTGGCCTTGGGGCCAACAGCCATGAGAAGCACCCCCGGCAAATTCAATGCTTACCCCATGCACCTCAGCACCCCATCACAGGAAAATGCTGAGAGCAAAAGCCCCTAACAAATTGCAAAGTAAAATTGGCAGCAAAAACACCTCCCAAACAGGGCTACATCAGTGCTGCTCAGATTCTTGGCTACCCGGGCTCGCAGCAAATTCCTCTCTGCAGTGGGCAGGCTGACACAACCGAGAGAAAATTGGACTTGATCGTAGCGGAACTTTCTGAATTTATTGGAACAAAGCGAGAGGGTGGAAACAATCCGCTTTGACACTTTTTCACTGACAATTTTGTCAAAATCGATACCATCCCTCAGAACATGTCAATTTTGATGAAATGGCATTTTCTGATGGAAAAAATTAGGTTGAAACTGTTTCCATCAGCTCTACCTGACCCATATATCTTTAGCACCGTTTCTTTTGAGAGCGTGGCACAGCGTGGAGAACGTTACAGACCTTGTTCTAAGACCTGCACTTTGTTACTGGAGACTCACCGGTGGACCACATATTTATTTTCTTTTTAGCATGTTAAGAATCATAAAGATTTAAAAACATCACTCCGTCTGGAAACAAGTCGTGCCGTGGGAGCGGGGCTTGCAGATGTTTGGCACGAGTACAGACCGCGGCTGCTCTCGCAAGGTCTGCCCGCATCACCCGGTGCTTTCAGCCACCGTCTGCAGTGGCGCGAGTGCTGCGCACGCACCCGCCTGCACAATGCCACCGTGCTGCTCGCCGCCTGGCCACGTGTCCCCAGGGGCTGGTGTTTTCCAGGCTCCGACCTTGCTCTCAGCACCACGGCTCTGCTAAGGCACCATCCCCTGGATTTTAGGGCACTGCAGGCACGGCCCTGTTGGTAACTCATTCTGCAGGGCCACAAACACCTGCTTGAGCAGTGTCACTGGAGATTAGGCTGGCCAAAGACCCGGCTCTCACGTGGGGTCAATTTTCAGTAAATGTTAGTTATGTTTGAAAACAGCCTATATACAATTTTCAAGCTCTGACTGGTTCAAATGTTTGAGGTCTTTGTAACTAGATCCTCATCCTCCTGCAGGAGCATTTGCAGAAGGACGCACAAGAATACGTGCCCTGCTCTCCCTGGCTTTCAGCAGAAGTCACAAACCAAACCATCATTTGCAAATTTATAAGCTTTCCCACAATTGCATAAGTCACTTTTGAAAATGGGACATTGATTCCCAAATTGCCCAGGCACTTCATAGCATTTCCTCCTAAATAGCCTTTTGGGCACTCAGCCCGTCGGGGGCTGGACAGAGCCCAGGGCAGCGTTTTGCATGCCAGCACTTTTTCGGCAGTGTTGACCCACAGCAGGAGCCAAAGGGACAGGGACCTGCCCCATAGCCCTGCCCCACAGCCCTGCCCCATAGCCCTTCTATGCTGCTCACTGCCGACTGGAGCTCTCATGCCGTGGCTGCAGGAGAGGCTGGGCTCAGATCCTCATTTCGGAGCCTGAGATGCCCAATAACTAAATGAGTCCTCCAGAAGAGCCCTGGACCAAAGGCACGAAAGGCGTTTTTCTCACACACTGTGCCCATTTTTTTGTCACCCTGCAGGTGGTTCCCCCACACCAAGTCATGAGCTCGGGCAGGCATCTGCAGGGAACAGGTGAAGCCCTGCTGGCCTTGCACTTGCCGGGTTTTCACTTCTTTATCTCACTGTGCAGGAACAGGGCTACAGGAGATGTCTCCCATGCCCAGAGTGTGCTCTGACAGCCACACAGCCTCATTCAAATTGCCACAATTAACAGCAGGTAGGGAAGGAGCCCAAATGCGGCAGGCAGTGAAGCCTGGCCATGCCTCGGATGGGCGCTGCCAACAGCGCCAATAGCCGGGGCTGGGCGCAGGCTGCCTGGGCTGGGCTGGGGGCTGGCCCCAGGCTCAGTCCCTCTTCCTCACGCTGCCCGATTCCTGCTCACCTCTGGCTGCAAACCCTACCTCCTGTGCGTGCCTGTGAATGCGCGCTGCTCCCTTCCAGCAAGTTCACGCATTCCCACAGAAAGCAGGTGCTGGGCACCACGGGCTGCAGAGCAGCCTCTGCTGCTGTGTGCAGAGGCCCGGGCCTCCTCTGGGCGAGGACAGAGGCCCAGTGCTGCCCAGGCACCCCCGTGCTGCGGGACCAGATGTGCTATCATCTGGAGAGTCCCAAAGGTGACGGCGATAATCCGCATGGTTGTAATTCTGCTTGTACAAACCCCCGCCAGCATCGGCACCTCGTACAGCCGCAGTATTTATGTTGCTTGTTTGGTATCCAAGACGTCTGCCCCAACGGCATGAGGCTGGAGAACGGGCTTTTATTTCCTGGAGGTGCTGAGAGACGTTTATGACCTGAAGCTTTAGAGGGAAAGGAGATACCTGCTGGCCCTGCCGCCGGGAAGGGAAGCAAAGGCAGGCGAACGAGCTCTGCATGCTGCGGGCAGCCACAGAGGAAAGCTTATTTCCTCCCAGATTGCAGGGCAAAGATACGAACCTCCCTTTTTATCCTTAGTGCTCAGACATATAAACCTCAGACCTTGCTGCTGCAGCAAAGTGCTCGTAAAGGTGACCAAGGGCTGCCCAGCTCTGCCAGCCCAGCAACGCCGTCAGCGAGTCATGCCAGAGTGAGGGCTGCTTGCTCTTGAGGACCATGGGTGCTGCAGGGCACCGGCCTCAGAGCTGGAACGGGACTCCTGCACGGAGAGACGTCCCAAGACTGCATGTGATGTGATATGAAGGTGCTTTCCAGCAAAGCGTTAGTTTACAGTTTTGCATGTCATTATATGGTTTTGGAAATCCCTGCTGAATTGATGGATGCAGGAAGAAAACTAAAGAAGAGTGGTACCGTCAGGGGGTTTTGGCAGCGGCTCCTCTTGGTAATTTGCAGAGAGCTGGTGATGATAAATTGAAGCAAAAAGAATTCCTGGGCCCTGAGTGTAGCATTACTCGGCCACCGAGGAGCACCGTGGTTTCCAGTCTTCCTTCAGAAGCATCGTGTGTCAATGGATTTTGGAGCAAGCTGCAGAGGGAAGATCAATGACTCGATCCAAGATGGCTAGTCTTCTGCTGCTAGACTTGATGCTATATAAACGAACGTATTATTTCCCTTGGGGAAAACCTTCTCCCACTCCCCCCCCCCCCCCCCCCGCCTCATTCCCTGTTCTGCAGTATAAATAAAAAGTACTTTTTATCTCAAAGTTATATTAACCTGGCAAAGATGACAAAAGCTTTCACTGAAGCTCTCCCAGAGATAGCACTGTTTTGGCATCAGGTTCTCAGAAAGTGATGTCATCCTGAATTTATATGCCAGAGTTTTCCCTTTCTTCTTCAGATTTGTGGCAATGTCAAAGTTCTTCTCTAGAGCAGATCTGTTTCCAATATTTCATATTTACGTTTTTCATTTCAGGGCTGGCAGGAACATCTTCTGGTTTCAACCTTGCAGATGCTTACACGCATGGAAAACCCTAAACTCTTGAAGAGTCTCTTGAAGAATTGGGGAATTAACAGAGATTACTTCTAAATCCACATGGGCCTACAATTTTTTTAAACGTCAAGATTACAGAAATCTATGCAGCTCCCCTGCTCCAGTGAGGATGCACCTCTTTTCCTGAGTGCAGGACTTGCCGCCAGGTACTGCTGCCAAGGTGCTTTCTGACAAAGCCCTATCTCACAGCTGGTAAAGGCCAGGTCTGGGGAAAATAGCTAAAAAGCATTATTTATCACATAATGTTTCATAAAGCCTTGAGAGCCGGGGGTTAGCATCCGCTATCAGGAAGGCCCTTGGTGTGGCAGATGGAGATGGGGAGACGTCACCGAGCCCTCCTGGCACAGGTGGTGGCCACCCCTTGCTCTCCTATTCCTCCGATCCTGCATGAAGCCCCCAGAGCAGGCAGGGGGCTGCCGGGGCCACACGGTGTTGGGCTCCTCTCTGGAGGCTGGCCCAGGGGTAGAAGCACGGGACTTGCAGGAACCAGCAGGAACGGAGCAGGGTGGGCACCAGGCACCTTCGGACACTCTCAGTCGTGGTTATGTTGTGCCACGAGCCCTCATCCCTTTTCTGCAGAAACACTCCAAAGCTAGTGGGATATTATTCTCTTTTTTTTTCTTCTTTGGGTTGCCAAAGAGTCATATTTTAAAGTTCGAAATACTTGTCAGCATCCTAGCACGGCCCCCAGAGCCGATGACGCAAATATGACAAGAAGCGAGGTCAGATTACAAATGAGGCCACTTCAAAACCTCTCCCGGAAAACTGGAGGTTTGAAGAAAGAGATGAAATGTTCTGAGAAGAAAAAAAAAAAAGGAGAAAACAACCAACAAACTGCTTCATAATCTGCGTGGAAGACAGCACAGAACGCCCTCCACCGGGAGGTGCGCTGTGTGGAAGCAGCTTGGGAGGGCAAAGCACTCTCGTGAGCCCACGTTAGGAAACCACGCTCTTGGGGACAGCTGTGTGGGAAAGAGCCTTGCTACGAATTTGGACATGCTCCCACCCATGCCAGGTGATGCAGTGTGGCAGGGGAAGCGGGCAAAAAGAGCGCTGGTTCCAGAGTGGGACAAGGGAAGGGGCAGAACTTATCTTCCTCCACCAGGCCACCCCCGAGCACCTCACCTATTTGACTTGAGTTGTGCTCCTGGAGGCACCTGGGGAGACCCAAAGCAGGCTTTGCCCTGTCCCCACAAGCCTCAGTGGGCACACCAGGTAGCAGCCCTGCGCCACAGCAGGAACAACACACGGCCCCGCAGCCAACGCTGTCAAATTCCATCTGGCTCCAAGACCCGACCTTGTCTCATCTCCAAAGCGATAACAAAACATTGTCTTTATGAGAAGTTGTCAAGAATCTAATTGTTTTGCAAACACTGCAGATACCTCTTCCATTTCAAGGAACAAGTAGGGTTGCTTTTGGTTTTGGAAGAATTGAGTAAGCATGAAGACTTCCAAACTTGCTCAGATACAAAACACTATTGTTATGTAGTACAGTGAAACAGCTGTGGTTTATAAGTACCATTAATGTGAAACTTTAACTTAAAAAAAAAAAGAAAGAAAAAAAAAACAGCCCTAAAAAAAGTTGAAGGAACAGAAAACATTTCATCCATACTAATGTGAGGTTTTAAACATATAGGCTTTTAAGTGAATTGGCCATAACCACAACAATATTTTGGGTCTGACCAGAGCATATATTGTATGCAGATGTTAATTTGGCATTTGCATGCATATGCAAAGAAAAAAATCTTTTCTACATGTTTTTTCTTGAGAGCATTGCGATCTGGAGTCACTTTAGCTTTACAAACTGATTATAAACACTAATTACCTGAAAACATGCTGTTTGGCTTAATACGCAGCCTGTAGACTGAGGTTCTGCTTTATAAAAACACAAAATTCAGCCGGAATCCTCACCCTTCTCTCTATATATAGATATGTGCATGTATAAAAGCAGAATGTGCTGATTTGTACAAAACCCCTATTCCTCTGTTAACCCTCTCCTTCCCATTGAGGAGAGATGTGTGCCAGGTGAGACTATAACGTTTTGGGAGGGGAGGTTGAAGCCTCTCCGGCGGCTCACCTTGGCTGCTCCAACATCTGCTGCCCCAGGGACCGTGGCAGTGGCCCACTGGGCCTCCTGCCCCTCCCAGCCTCATGGCATGAGCATGCCAGAGGGACACGAAGGTAGCAAAGACAGTCGTCCTCGCAGCGGTGCGACTGGAACTGCGGTGTACGTGCCCCGTGGCAGCAGTGGTGGGCTTCCAGAGGGCTCTGCCATGCCACAACAATCCTTCCTGGTTAGGTCCCTGGGGAAGGGAGGTCTCACGGATGAACAGTGGGCAGGACAAATTGCTCTAGCAAGTCAGCTCTGCCTGCAGCGGGGCACCCCTGCCTTAGGAGCTGGCCAGCTAGGCGCACGGAGGTCTAGAAACACAGCTATCAATAGGACTGATGCCTTCTGAAAGGAGGTACCAAAACTGGGTAAAATCGAGCTTTCCACCTGATTTTTCAGTGGTGGTTTCAGAGGAGTTTTTAAAGCGAATTGCTCTGAAGAGGGGAGCACACCGCTGGGCACACGTTGGGCATGGAAGAGCCAGAGCCCCCAGAGGGAAACACAGCGCTCGTCCACCCTGCTCTGACAGAGAGGGGTGGAGAAGGCATCCAGCACTTCTTCAGCCCTGTCAGCACCTCCTGGGCCTGACACCGGGAGCACTGGGGCCAGACCTTCCCAAGGACACCCTCACCCCCTTTCTTCCTCTGCTGCACAGGCAGTGGCTGGGGCTGATGATGCCCTCCTGCTCTGACAGCTCTCTGCTGCCCGGCTGACACGGCTGGGGTTGCTCCCAGCCTTCCTGAGGATGCAGAGGGAGCTGGCGGGATCAAACTCTTCTTGTTGTGCACCCTCAAAGAAATAACATTTGCGGAGCACACTGCCATTTGGGGTGGTGGTCTTGGAAAAGACCCACCTTGGGAAATGTGGAATGAATCAAACAGTGGTAGCCAGTTTCAGGGTAAAACAAAGAAAAATTACAAGAAGCAATGTTAGAGGGGAAAAATCGCTGAGCTTGCCTTATTCTTCTAACTTAATCTTATTTTTGTGCTGGCTTAAGAGCCCAGTTAGAGCAAGTGTCTTCAGCTGCTCTCTTCAGGATGTGTTTCTGTTGCCCTTTCCCAAAGGGCGCTCCTCACCTGGGCTTTAGCTTCTGCCCTGCGAAGCCTCCTGCCCCTGTGATGGGGGCTGGGGGTCCCTGCCCCACTGCGCAGCCAGGGCAGAAGAAGTGGACACACACTGTGAGGGGCAGAGCCTTTAATATCCTGCCCAGTTATTAATCTATGAAAGCTCTTCCTTCCTTTTTTTTTTTTTAAAAAAAAAAAAAAAAAGTGTTGCAGGAGAACATCAAAAGATGACATTGGCTTGGCAGGTGGAGAACAACTCAGGGAGCCCTGCCTTGAGGAGGAGAGGAGCTGTAAAGCTCTGCCGTCATCTTAGCAGAAGAGATGAAGCTGCTTGTTGAAGCTTTTATGGCTGTGCATCTCCAGTTCTACGTTAGTAATAGAGTTATGCTCTGCAGTTACAGCTGTGGTTTCAGAGGGCAGTTTACAGCGGGATGAGAGGAAAAATACAACTCAGCCAAAGAAGCCCGCCAGCTGAGGATGCTCCATGTCCTGACACCCACCATCAGGGCTCAGCCTCAATGCGGCGTGAAATATTCATTACCAGCCCGACCCAAACCTCCGTCGAGTCAGCAGGCAGGTTCCCAGGCGGCTTCAGAAGGCAGAGGAGCAAGCACCGCGTAACTCTCCATTTAACATCCTTCCCATTTGTTTTCTCTGGTTGAATTCCAGGCAGTGCAGGCTATTTGTGTGCGAGAGGTCTGCAGCAAACGCGAGCTGAAGCGCAGAGGGGCTATGAGCAGTCGTTGGTTTCCCTGGCTATCACCTTTAAAGCATGAAAGGCATTTTTGGTTGTTTCGAATTTTCATCTTTGGAGTATTTTTCTTGTTAGTTCATGCTCGGCTTTCATTCATCTACAGGGAATAGCGCTGCAGTAACATGATACATAGCAAATATCACAATTTAAATAGAACCAATCCATTGTGAATGAAGACTTCTGCAAAGAATGGGAAAATAGAGCTAAAGGGCTGTTAAGTAAACTCTTTTATGTGTGACATTATGCAGGCAATGGTTTTGGAGTGTAAAAGATATTTTTCATTATATCAGTGTTATTAATTCCATCAGCTTGAACTGGATTGGTACATGAAATGGCTGTGTGTTTCCCAGGTTAATAAATCTGCATAGGTTTATTGTTCGGAATAAAATCTATTTTCCTCAGCAAATAACCATGATCATTTGGGGTTACAACCATTCCTCAGGAAATGCTTTAAAACTAACATTTTTATTGGTATCATAGGAAATTCATATGCCAAATAACATGGGACTATAACTTTTATCTGACTTTAAAACAAAATCTGTTATCTTTTATGGCCAGTTTCATATAGTCCCACTATCAGTTTCCATAAAATTCAACAAGCATTCCTCATTCAGCCTGGAAAATCAATAACAGAGTTGGTTGAAAAGTGAAAATGTCTTTTTGCAAACATTTTTGAAATTTCTGAGTTGTTTTCATTTGAAAGCACTTGCAACTGACTGCTTTCTGGCAGAGAAAAGTCCTCTAATGCTCTTTATAATGTTTTCTGTTCTACTTGTTTAACACGGAAAGAAAGTACGTTTCTGGGGACAAGACGAACGTTTTTCACAATATCATCAACTTTAACGGACGGTTCTGTTTTTATGAAAGGCTGATTTTCCACGTTAAACCCTCAACTTGAGTGTGATTTCACCAGCCGCTGCCCTCCAGCCTGACCCCACAGCCGCCCGCTGAGCTCTTACGGTGGCAGCGGGACACGGGGCTGAAAGTGCGGCGGTCGCCCCTCGCCTCGCTCCCAGCTTTTCTCTCGGACCCACCGACGCTGAGCAGAGACAGCCCTTGATCTTATTGCTGCACAGCCCCAACCACCAAAGGGATCTTGAGCTCATTAGGAGGCGCTTGCGCATCTGTGCTAAGCAGTCATTCACCGAACCACAGTGCAAATGAAATCATCACGGGCATCAGGAGTGCCCGTGGCCTCGCCAAGCCCGTGGAAGCTCCTGCCGTTGACCTTGGTGAAGCCCGAATTTCACTGAATTATTTCTGAAGCCTGGAGGAGCTGGTCAGGATTGGATGCAGAGGACGATTAAAATAAAAGAATTACAAAATTTTAATTTCAATTTGGCAATGCCTCTGCGAGACCTACTGCAATTATGTTGCCATGCCTCTGCACAGCCAGAGTCTGGGCTAGTGCCTGTTGAAGTGAATGGGAATATTCCCCCAGGATTTGGGCGAGGGATTTAAGCTTCATGTTTGTTTTTTCAGGCAGCATTTCAGTAAGTGCTTACAAAACAAGGCTCTGGGAGAGACACTCACAAACCTCCCAGAGTCAATGAGGAGTCATCTGATCATGAACCGCGCTGCTCTTTGAACGGGCAGGCAGCTCTCCGACGGCCACCGAGGGCCCCGGCAGCTTCACAGGGAGGTGCTCGCTGCAGGGGGGTCGGAACCGGTGCTGAGGCTGTGGCAGAAGGGACGGACTGGCATCCTCTTGTGCGGGGCTGCGCATCTATGGTTTTGCAAAGCGATGCTCAGCAGGAAAAATACCGTCTATTGATGGAAATCAGTTTTATTTGTAGGAAAGATTAATGCTTAATGCAGTTCATCCTCAAAAGGTCACTATAACCTCCTGAACATCCTGCAAATCTTCTAACTCACTGCTGAATCCCATCTATTGGAAATGCTCTTTTGAATATTTCACAGAAGGTATAATGCTTCTTACATAGAGAAACGATTTATTTTTTTTTCAATTGTGAAAAAAAAACACAAACACACATTTCTTCCTCCAGGAATATGATTTACAGAGTGAAAAAGTTAAACCCACGATATATGTGAAACAGGTAACTAATAAATCATAAAATGGGTCGAGTAGAAGATGGAAAAATACTTAAACTGGATGAATTCTCCCAAATTAAACCACACTATTAAATTGCCTAGCATCCTGCTTAATAAAACTGATATGCTATTCTGTGTGAGATATTTGCAGTGGTAGATGACTTCTCAGAAAAGAATGCATGTAATCTGCTGGACAACCTGACACAAAACCGACTTAAATTTTCAATCTAAGCCCTGCAGGCTTTAGTGCAGATAGGTGCTGAGACGCAGAATCCTCCACCACTGGGAGGCTGCAGGCTCGGGCTGCAAAGCTTGGAGCTGGCTACCAGGAGACGCTGCCCTTCATGTCTGCGCTGCTCCCACCCCAGAGCCTCTCGGGCACAGGCAGAAATGACAAAGCACTTAAGGGAGAAGAAGAGAGGCTGTCATTTCTGGGGAGGTTACACAACGGAGTGCCGTCCGTGGCAGGAAAATGACTGCCTTCACCGAAGCCCGAAAAAAAAAGGCTGTGCTCTGCCTGCTCGAGCTGTGCCTCACCACCCACCCAAAATGAACAGGACCAGCCAAATAGTTCCTGGTTAAATAAGGTGAAATAGGAGTAGAAGTAAGGAAGTTCTCCTCTTTCTTGTTATCAGCTGGGGAATTTGTTGGCAGCCTGGATTAGCGTGCGCAGCTGCGCATGGAGGAAGTCCCCACAGCAGCAGGCAGCACCGAACGCAGGTGAGGGGCTTAAGAAACCCCACTTTTGCTGATAAATCCCTAAAGCTCTACTGCTACTGTTACTGAGATTATGCGAGGGAGGCCTGGAAACAGCAGCAGTTTGCCTCATCTTCCCAGACTGCGAAGTGTGCGTTTTAGGAGGGACAGCTGGAGGCAGAGAACACGGCGGCTGCTGACTCCGGCTCGCCCTGGGTGTGCTACCTGAAGTGTGACGAGCCAAACCAGTGTGAGATGGATCATGACCCAGCCCAGGCGAGGGGCAACGAGGCCATCCTCCCCTACAGTGCAGGTGTCATTTCCAACAAGCCCCAGAAGCGACACAAAACCCAACAAACTACGCATAGTAAACAGCATAAATGGTGGGAAATAGTAGCACTGATTTCCAAACAAACTAACTGATATTATTTTAGGCTGGTGCGTTTATCATCATTTTTGGCATAGATTGCAATCATCATTATCAGTGTTACCCTAAGCTGGTACGATTACTACTTGTTTACCTGCCACACTGAAATGAAAATATAGGAACATAAGGAGAACAATGGAGAAATTGGGAGTGCAGGCTACAGCATCCAACACCCATCGGTGGGTGATGCGGAGGCACTGGCCCTGCTTTATGTTTTCTATCAGCATGTAATTAATGCCTGTGTTAATTAATATGAAGGGACAGTGCTGGAGCCCTGAGCTGCCTGGCAATGCTGGCCAAGAGATCCAGGGGGTAATTAAGTTTTTTTTTTTTTGCCTGTTGTTAGCTGAGGAGCAGAGAGCACCCAAGCAGTACAGGCACTTGGCACCTGGAAGGAGCCAGATATCCTGACAATTTGCTAAAAGACCCTTTAAGCCAAGAGCCGGCAGCTTCATGGGAAATGCTACCAAGAAACGGTAGTGCAGACACCGCGTTTCGTTATCTCGCCGGGGTTAAGTTACTCCATTCATTCGTGCCTGGGAAGACAATGCGCGCTGCCGGCTGCAGCAGGTGATCCTTTTACCCAGCTATGCCTGAAGTGACACCGGCACGAAGGGGGCTTTTAGGAAGGTATCAGTTTCCTCAGTAAACTTCCCCAAGGGCCAGGAGCTGGGGAACAGCACCTCCCAGAAATGTGGGGAAGGTGAGTGCCTTCTGCACGGGATTGCTGGCAGCAGCATTGCGTTTGCTCCCCTGCAAGCAGGCACATCTTGTACTCTTTTTCATCTCTGCTGTTGTCTCTTCCCATTGTCCAAACACATTTCTTTCCAGCTGGTAGTTTATTAAGTGTGTGCTGTAACACCCAGCTGCATCCCATGCCACTGTAAACTGGTTTAAATAAACTCTGCGTGCTCCGGGTGGGTAACGGGCCAACTTCTACACTTGTAATAAGCACTGACATTGAAGAGGAGAAAACAACAAGAGGCAACCAGAGCCATAAATGCATTTAAGCGGCAAACACCACCAAAATCAGCACTGACCATGTAGATGCTGACTACTGCATGGACAAAATCCATCTAAATAGAGGAGGGCTTAAGGGGGGCACACACAACACTCAGAGATTTGAAGTGACTTGCAGCTGATGCACTCCCTGTTGCCAGGTCCTTACTCCATAAAGAAGAGCCACCTCCCAGGTGGGGATTGACAGAGGCATTTCTCCTACACCGGGACGATGGATAGTTGGGAAAGGATTAGCCACAGAGGGCCCGGGTTCTGAGCATCATGCGGGAAGCAGGCAGCCCAGGCGTCTGTGCCAGCAAAACCTGGTGGGGCAGGAGAGGAAAGGGTCCCTACAGGCTTTCCGGGCAAGGGCCAAAAAGAACCACACTCAGGCATATTTCTTGCAACTGAAAGTAATTTCATTTAAAAATGGAGTTTCAGAAGAAATGAGAAACTATTCACACATTCAGGTCAAATTCAGCTATTGATTTCAGCCAGAAGAAAGCATGGATTTTTCTTCTTTTTTTTTTTTTTTTCTTGAAAATGTCAAAACATTTCACTTTAAACTTGCAAAAACATTTGACATTTTCCAAGCAAAACCTTTAAGTCTTTTGTTTCCAAACAGCATTTATTTATTTCTAAATTGACCTAAATTAAGAGACAAAAGTTAGAGCAAAAGAGTTAAACAAATCAGCAAAGCAAAACAAAGCGCTTCAGATTTGAATCAAAGATGTTTCAGGTTGACCCAACATGACATGTCTTGCTTTTTATATTTTCCCCCCAAAGTTAGGATTCAACGTGTGCTGATCTATTTTTTTTTATTTTTTTTGGCCACGTAGCCAAAAAAATCCATTATCGTTCCAGGGTGATGAGGAACTCCCTGGTGGTGAGAGGTGCCTGCTGCTGCTCCCTCATGGTGAGCATCCTGAAATGCAAGAGGAGCCGCTTTGGGCTCTCACGCGTGAACCTGGCAGTCCAGGAGAGAAAAACCTGGGACATTATGATGCAAATTTGAGCTCGATGTCCCCAGGGTTGGGCAAGCAACCCGGGACATCTCAGCTAAGCTGTCCTCCAACCGGGAGGAGAACAAGGAGACCCAACTGCTGAAAACATCTGCCAGAAACTCAGTGCCGATTCCTTCAGCTTTGACTGGTTTATAAAAGCTTCAAGTGCGGCTTGTGCCTCCGCCCTCCAAGTGCGGTTACTTTTAATGTAATGCTTAATGTGAGTTAAAGTTAACTTAACTGCAGCTCACAGCTCACAACTCAGCAGCCGTGCACGTGCATCCATCAGTGGCATTACGCCGTCATTAGCAGAGGTTTGGGTAAATACGCTACCCACGTATTTGATTACTAGCTCACTTTCATGCTTCACTTTTGGTCGTTATAATGTCAAACTTCAAATACTTGCTTTATTTTTTCTGCCTGGGCAGGCAGTTCATTTAATGCCATAAAACAAAAAAAGGCCACATTGATGACATATTTCATTTTTTTTTCCTGCTGCTGTTTTTTTTTTTTTTTTTTCTTTCTTTAGCTGTGCTTGACAAATGAACAGAAATATGGGGATGAAAGAGAAGAACAGAGTGAGGGAGAGATAGAAGAGAAAACAATAATAGTTTTAAGTATAACAAATTGAATAAATATCATAAGGAAATAATCAAAACTGATGTCCCTTGTTCCAGATGCTGAAATGTTTTGTAAATCACATTTGAAGAGAAAGGTATCTTGGTTTACTTCCCTTCTTTTTGATGCTGAGATTCCTCAGCTGGGGTTATCATTTGCAGAGCTGGGTTTCAGGGAGGGAAATCCTTCACACTCAGAAAACTGTCTTTTTTGCTTGGAAACACAGATCTGCGGGGTGAGCGTCTCACCCAAAGCTTGCCTGCTTTGCTGACCCACCAGGAAGCCTTGGGTAGCGAGTCCCGGCCAGCAGCCCGTAGGCGCTGCGGGAGAAGGGACATCGCAGGATACGGGGGGCTTCCTGGGCACCCTGCGTGGGAAGAGCCCTGCACGCCTGCAAGAGTGCTAATTGGATTTTATCAAAACTGTGTATTTCATAAACATTACATCATTTCCTTGCTGCTTTCAGCAGACTGATTCAACAAATGTTTTCTATTTTACTCCAGGATTCTAACATGAGATGGGCTCAGAACTTGGCAGTAATTTACTTGCAGCTTAAATTTATGACATATACGAACATTTATATTCATTTAAAATGAAAGGCAGAGCTGCACAAACATTTTTCATCCATTTTTTACTATACGCGCTGGTTTTACCTTCTGTAGAAATTATTATATGTCTAGTTATATAGCCAAGGGAAAAAGAGAAAAAAATAAGTTCTTATACTTCAGGGGAAAATGTGTACAATTAATATCAGTTTACACATCTGTAATAACATAAAATATATACACCCGAGGTTATGTGTCATGACATAAATCATAAAAGGGTCATAAAGAGTTATTTAAGAACCTTGTAACAGATTTTATTAAATAACATTATCAAATATTAAAGCTTTGTGTGAATAAGTGCTGTAGAAAGGAATCCACTGCGCAATCGTTCCTTGCCTCTTATAGAGCCGTAAACAAATTTTCCCCATAAAAGCTAGAAGGATGGACTGGATTCTCGGCTGCTTTTGAACAGCAGCGCTCGTCTGGCTGTGGCAGAGCTCCCCCAGTTTATTCGAGCGGTGGCTCAGCCCCCTTGTTCCAGAGCCTGGCAGCCTGGAAGCAGCAGCGGCGGAGGAGCAGCGTGTCCTGGGCAGCCCTGGGAGCTGTGGCCGAGGAAGCCAGGCTATGGAGCCGCTCTCAGGCACTGCCACCACGGCACAACCTGCCTCCGACTAACGCCGCCTCTCCCTCCCTCCTGCCTTTCAGGCCTGCGCGCTCAGTGCGTAACACTTGAGAAGTCGGCTTTCTGAAGCAGCGGGTAGGAAATACAGCGCCAATAAAGTTTTATGTCCTTTCTTGACTGTACTATTTAAAAAAATAATTCCTCTGCATAATGTATTTTTCGTTGCAAAAGCGGAGTACCTGAGCCTGCAGTAGAGTATAAAGATTTTATTGGCATCCATTTGGGATGGTGCAAAAAACCTCTCTCTCCCCCCTTGTAAAAGTTTTAATAAAATAAAATTATAGAGCATTTAGGAGAAAATTAATATCTCGTTTTGCCGAAATACTAGAACGCTGCCAAGCCTGCCCGGCCCCTCCATAAATAAAGGAGCGGAGGAAGGCAGCCAGCCTCCCTGTTGCCAGGCATGGCCTGAAGCACCGGCCCTGCCTCTGCCCTCTCGGCAGCCCCTGCAGAACACAGTGACAGGGATGGGGACAGGGACAGGGACCAGTGGCGCCAGGACAGCCTTGGTGTCAGCGTGATGGGCTGGCACTGGGACCCCTTTCTGGGAGGCTTTCTTTAATGGGAGGCTGTGGGGCTCTGCAGATGGGAGCAGGTTCCGGAGACGGTCCGAGTCAAGTTTCCCATATGTAGCCTGCACCACTCCTTAAGTCAAAACCCCTGCTCACCTAAAAATTTGCCCTGGTCCAGATGAGGGCAGCAAGAGAGCCATTTGCTACACTCACACCGAAAATGGGGCTTGCTTGTGTTATTGTATCAAAGTCATCCGGCACCGCGTTCGATTCACGCACTATATTAGTTCCATATAAACGAGTGGGTTAGCAAAACTGCTCTGACTTCAACAAAATAAAATGGGCTGACTTAGAAGATATTGGTTGCAGATAACACAAGATTTTTTTGATTAAAACGGATAAGAATTTGAATAAGAATGCATTGTTTGGAATACATTTCCATTGGTCTCCAGAAGAATTCCTACTTGCAGATATATGTGGTTTGCGTTAACAGGCGAAGGATTAAAAAATACGTTGGTTTGGGCTAATTCTTGTAATTATATATTTTTGGTAAATGTAAATTGATTTGGTATAATAGGTCTGATTGGAAAATTACCTGTTTGAGATGGGAAAATAAAAGCAACTGTTGGACACGAGTTTGCAAAAACGTTGGGTTTCAGTAGGATGCTTTGCTCTGAATGAAAGTCTGTTTCAATAAATACGTTGATTCGAAAATTGTGGTTTTTAGTAGAATGGTATTTGATCCATTAAAACTGTATTGGTTTCATTCTTTATGTTTGCCTTTCGTTGAAATATATTGGTATGAAGCATGAAATAAGCATGTGTCAGGCATTACTCGGAATAATAAAAAGTAGAGAACAGAAAAGAAGCAGCCGCTATAATTATTGAAGTGAGCCTGCCTCACTCAGCGTAATTTTGTGTCCTGCGGCCCTCATGCTGGAAAAAAAAAGCGCCCGCTTCTGCAGCACTGGCAGGAGGGTAACCGGTCTCTTCCCCAGCAAGCTGAGGAAAACGATGCTGCTGGTGTCACCGGGCAGAGGACTGGGCCCAAGGAATGCAAAGATGGAAAATATCTGCTTTATTAGATCAGCCGGCCTACCAGCGCTGCCAGAAACGGATTGTTCCACAGAGGACGGTCAGAATTGCTTTGTCTGGCCTAGATTTGCATTATACCAGTGACAGGGATCCCACCACTTCCCTTGGAGGACTTTTCCACATTCTAATTGATCTGATTGTTAGGAAATTGTTCATAAAATTAAGAATCTTGGAAGTAAATAAGGGAACCCAGGCAGAACTGCTCCATGCAAAGCGCAACAGCCATATGGAACGAGTTAGTCTAGGGAAGGCAACCGAGCAGTATAAATGAGTTCAAGAGACATTCAGATTTATTTCTGGAGAAGGAAGGGACTGGGAGCACGATGAAAAAAAAAAGCAGGGAGGTGGGTTTAACAGACATTTAAGAAGGGAAGGCATGTTTAAAGGGAGGACATTTAAAAAGAGAGGGCTCAGTGAATTTTTTCCCTAGGATCTCTTGTTTCTATGGATGTCTGATGCAAGCACAAAGTCATTCTCCCTGCTGCACAGAAGGTGAGAGGGGTTTTCTTGTCTCTGAGGCAGGCTTTCTGATAGCCCAGAACTGGGCCATGCCCTCCAGGACTTGCTCCCACTGCGCCCCTCTCCCTCTGCAGGGCTGTGTACTCACGAAACGGGAGCTATGGCATCCCAGTTGCAAGAGAGAGAGTGACGTTTGAACAGATATAGTTTAAAAAAAATGAAAAAAAGAAAATTCAACGATGCTTGCTGCAGTTAGGACATTTCTGCCCAGCATAATGAACCAAGCTATGTGCAGCTGGGGGCTAACCTGGGGTTATAAACTCAGGTTATAATTAGGCCTGCCTGGGAAGTAAAGGCATGTCCATTAGGAGTTACCATACAAATCACTGCCTTTTTCACCCTTGCTGGCAGCCCTGGAAGAAAGGTGTCACCCAAAAAGAGTGGCAGCTCCATGCTGACTGACAAAGGCTTCCTTTCTCCACTGTCCGTCGCCAAAGAAAAGTATTTCTGTCACTTGACCCTGCCAGTCACACTAAAAAATGAAAACCTGCCAAGGGGACGCACCCAAGGCGAGTCCCCCCTCTGCCTAGAAAATAAATCAGTGTTTGAGGAGAATGGCTTCAGATGCACGGGGCAGAGCTGGCAGGAGCTGCTGGCTGCGCTGGAACTCTGCCCTTTCACGCCGGGGCTGCACTTGGCTTGTCAGGCGTGATTAATTCTGCCACTAACACACAGCCACAAACGCACTTTGTCAAACTTTTGGGAAAAGCCCAGGTGGACCAAGCACAGGCTTCCTGTGCTCCAGCCCCCACTGAATAAACACTTTTGAGACAGAGAGGGCTGAGCCTCCGGCTTGGCCCTCAGTGAGCAGGCAATGGTGGAACCGGACAGCAGGAGCTGAGGTCTCCAGGCGGCGGGGAATTACCTCCTCGTCCTTAACACGGCTATTTTACAGATTGCCTGGCCTCTGTTAGGGCAGGTGGCCTCTCTGCAGAATCTGTGCTTCCTCAGAAACCTGCCTATGTGTGGGGCCAGGTGGTGCCACCTGCCCAGCTTAAGATCCACAGCATTTTGCTTCACGGAGGGGTGGTGAAACAAGCCGCTCATGTCACAGGGCAGGGGTGCATCTTAAAAAAGCACCCATGGTCCCTCTTAAAAAAGCCTGGACGGGCTCCACAATGCCACACACCCTGTAATTGCTGTTATTGCACTCCAAAACCAAAATGAAACTTGGCACACACTCACCACTTTACTTGCTTACATGTGAATATTCCATATTTGCACATTTTAAAAGTGCATTGTTGCTCTGCTCTGATTTTAGGCCCAGATAAAAGTGTGAATAATGGCTTCACTCGCTGCCTTGTAAGAAATCCATTACTGACATCTGTGTGACTTTGGGGTCTGCATTTATAAAAATACAAGGAGGATCGTTTCAGCCTCTCTGAGGAGGCTGACTGTAGAGCTGCAAAACTTACTAAATAATATGCTGATGGTGCAGATTGGTTTAATAGGGTTGAGATCCAGTCAAGCATTTTAATGCACAAGTTGTAAATAAATAATGGAGGATGATGCTTCTTTAACACAGCAATAATTATTTTAAATTAAACCCTAGTTACAAAGAAATTAACTTTCACCTTGCTTACTACATCGCTTGCTCTTGAGGAGCTTGATCACACTTCACCAGGGGAACTCTTCAAAGCTGGAAAGTAAGGGCTGCGCTCACTTGAGACATACACGGATTGCTGATGTCTCCACCGAAAGGGAAGGCTGAAATTGAGGGCTGTTTTTTGCCATTTCGCACCAGCCACACAGGGAGTGCAGGTGGCTGGGGCAGGGGAAGCTGCAAGGGTGGGTTCCCAGCCATGCGGGCTGCACGGGGCTCGCAGCACTGCTGTACTTTTATTCTGTGATGAGCCTGCAGTCAGGGAGATGGTTTCATGGAAACCAGCCCTGGGCCTGTCTGTTTGCTTTAGCAGAATAAACTTCTAGTCCTCCCGGCTGTGCGGGACAAAGCACGACGCTCTGAACCCCCATGATTCAAAGTGATCCAAAAAGCTTTTACAATTACACTGCTATTGATATCGTTATTGTGAATCTTGTAAAACTAACGTCAAGCTTTGTGTGAGCTCTCTTCCTATTTTTGTGCACGGACAGTGCTGGTTGTTTGTGTTGGCCGCTTCGGGATGGCTGCAGATAAACTCCCTGACCCCGATCAGGACTCACTGCCGTTCCTCCTGGTTTCCTGTTGCTGGCTCTCATTACAAGTGTACTGTAACTACAATGGGAATAGAATAATGAAAACCACAGGATTACTGGGTCTGAATTTCACGGGAAAGTAAGCACGCCGGGAGTTGGCCCTAGGCACAGTGCAGCCTTGTGGACAGGTGGGGTATGGGGGGCAGTCCCGAGGCAGCCCTCGGCCGTGCTCCATGGTCTTCCTCCTGGGGAGGGGAAGAGCAGTCCCTTCAGAGCAGGAGCCAAACAACATTTCACACTCCTCATAAAACAAATCTGGTAGTGGCCATGCCCATAAAAAAAAATAAATAAAAAAAATCAATGCAACAAATCAAAACATTCTTTATCGAATGTTTTATTAAATACTCTCCCTGGTGCCCTCCTGGTGCCTATCTTGCCTCCTCTGCAGAAGGAAGAAAAGCAAATCACTTTTTTTAAGAATGGAGATCAATTTGGGTTCTTTTTGGTTTCCAGTTGCCCGGAAGAACACAGGTATTCATCAGCCCCCTGAGACCTGAAAACCACTGCACCGCATGGGTCCGCCTGCCTGAGCTGTGCGCAGCAGGCCCGCACAGCTAGGGACCCCAGGGAGGCCACCCTGAAACCTGGGGCTGCAAGAGGATTGAGCTGTGATGCAGAGGACATCCCTGGGGTGCACCAGCACCCCACTCCCTGCCTGCATGTACAGCAAGGTTGTGATCGAGGGGAAGCGATTTCCCCCCTAAAGCACTGTAAGGTCTGCTGGGGGACAGGGCACCTCTCTGAAGCTGGGAGAGCAGGAGCTAGCAAGGGACAGGGGAGCACTGCTTCCAGCCCTGGGATTACATATCTGGGGACAAAATTAAGCCATAAGAGAGGGACGTGACTGCTTTCACCGAAGGAAAGTCTGCGAGACCATAGTGTGGCCTCTTCTGCTGTGCCAAACATTCTCTGGGAAAGATCAGATGTTATGGCACTTGCTTATGGGTGATGGTGACATTCCCACCACTGGTGTTTTGGGTTACTGAGGTGGGGTTTGGGGGAAGAATTTTAGTTTTAATTTTTTTGTTGTTGTTGTTTCTTTAAAGGTTTGTGTTTTAGTCCCACAGAGCTATGGGGTCTTGTCACTGTGAACCTGAGCCTGGCCTCTCCCAGCTCATTTTCACTTTAAAGCCAGGTCAATGAAAATAGCTAATTATCAGAAAGAGGAGAGGCCTTTGGGATGGCTACTAGTAGAGTTTTAAGCTACTCTCCACGGTCACAAAAGCTAGAAATCTTAAAACAACACCTGATTAAACTAAACCAAGCCAATATCCTGCTCCAGGACTCTGGAGTTTTTAAGCACAAAGCATCCAAAGACTTCAGATGCCACCCAGCATGGTGAGAAGCCCTTCAGATTCAGAGGGTGGCCCTTGCCCACCTCTCCAGCCCTGCTGCCTATGGGATAATGCCTCATGCGCCCGAAAGGGTCATTTCTGGGGGACCTTAATGTACAAGTCAAAATTCGCTTTGGTGAGGATGAAGAAGAGAATGCAGCAACCCCGAGCTTTGCTCTGCAAGGATTTGGTCTTGCAAAGGTGGTGAAAACATGCAGTTGGCCATGGGCATGGACCAGTGCTGGTGTGAAATTTCCAGAGCTGGCTGATCGTTCACTTGGCCTCCTTGAAGTAGGCAGGCACAGAAAGCTGCAAAGCTAAAGCCAGCAGCTCCATCTCGTCCATCCTGGTCCCCCATGGAGCTGCTGGGAGCTCTGCATCCGCTCTGCTTTCTCTGGCTTTCAGTGGGGCGAGCAGATTTACGGTAAACGGGAGTCCATTTATCCTGTCCTCGTGAGAAGGTGTTGCGCAGAAGTCAGCCGATGCTCTGCGCCTGGAAGGGCCGTCTGGTCAGGCGGATGGTTTTAATCAGAAGTGTATTTGAATAAAAACTTAAAAGAAAACCAAGCATTTAAGCTCTGAGCCATTTTGAAGTATCACTAATATTTGCTGCAGAACCTACTAATGACTGAAATACCGGAGCAAGAATGGAATATAATATCATAATCATGCAGACTCCTGAAAACAAGACTGTGTCAGAGCTGCACAAGACCTAACTGAGCGGCTGGGGCAGTGTGTACATTTGCAGAATGGAAAACGCACCCGACGCAGGGCTGCATCTGCACAGCCTGCCTTGAAATCACTGCAAAACGGGCAAAAATCAGCCTGACCTTGCATCTAGGTTTGCTGCTACGAGGCCAAATAATTGAGCATTTAAAATGCTTTTGGACCAACTTTAATGAATACAGCTTCCCCTGAAAGTTGCCTGCAACCTCCTTTGAAGAAAAAAAAAAGATAACCTTAATCTTTAAAGTAGTTTGAATTATTTCCTCCCAAGCCTTTCCCTAAACAGATTAAGCTCCTATTTGAAATGGAAGTAGATATTTACTCTTGTAAATAAGCATTTTCTCTTGTATCTAACAGTAAACAGATTAAAGGATTACTCTAAAGACCTTCCAGAATTTTAGTATCGGGGCCCTGAAATCTGTGTTTGATACGTCCACCCTCGGCATAGCTACACGCAGGGTAGAAGGTTATTTTCTCCAATCAAGTACATCCCAAACAGGGAGATTTAAAGTCTTCAGCTCTGAAAGACTTCATTCTTATCTGCCCTATTGCCACTTCACACAAGCAGGGAAGCATACACAGCCTGGAGCACAAATGAGAATCAGACATGGAGACTTTATTTTAAAAAGTCGTAGTATGGGAAGAATTTACTTGATTTCTAATAATAAATATAACATACAATAAAGCAGAGCAATATATTTCATCTCCTGTCAAGAAAGTTTTGTCACTTGGTAATTTGTTTTAATATATTAGTTTCTAAATATAAGAGCAGTCAATCGATGCATTATTAATGTGATGTGTACGTGTATAAATATTCTTTTAACTTCCAGGATGGTTGATATTAATGTTGTGGCATATGAAAGCATGAGGTACTTCTAACACTCGGTCCTCATGCAGGAGCCATGCCACTTGCACCGAAGCCCATTTATAACTCCTTCTGCCGGGGAATGAAAGGGCTTTGATGTAAAGTGTTGTTTAACTGCTCTTACGGATGGGGAGCCAGAACCTTCTCCTGTTTTTTTTTTTTCTTTTTTTTTTTTTTTTTTCTGGCAGCAAAATGCTTCTACCAAGTGCCGTGCCACGCTCTCACCAAAGCCAAGACCTGCTGGTCCCCTTGGTGCCAAGGTGAGGGCAGCAGAGACGTGCAGCTGGACAGATGTCTCTCTTGGGACATCCCCTGAGAGCCACCAAGCCCTGGTCTCGAGGCGCACTTTTCTGCTGACAACACTGCATGTTCTTGGGGGTGTGAGGATGTCTTCAGGTTTTCCAGGTGAATATATGGTGCTCAACAGCAGTACAGATCTGATGGTATATTTTCAAATGTAAAATCCCCTGCAGTCATGCGCTTCCTGGTGGGAGCCCAACACAGCTTGGTGCACCGCACAGTCCCGCGCCATCCCACCCCTCACCTCACTCTGATTTTAGCTAACACAAAAAAGGATGCAGTAGATGTAAGCAGCACTCAAGGGAAATCTCAGAACTACAAAATTGATCCACAAAGCAGAAGGCTACAAGGGAATATTCCCAGTCCAGTGGGGCTAAGGCCATGAAAAAGGCATTGAGTTAAGAAGGTTGAGAGTGAACCTAATTCCAGCAACTGGGCTGGTCTCTTCAGGTGAGTGACAGAACTGTCAATAAGAATGTGGGGTGGGGAGAAGAAGTACGGCAAACACCAGCAAACAGGAGGGTGAAGGGAAGCTTTGAAAGGAGCTGCCCAAAAAGCACCTCTAGCCACAAGAGCTGACTTTTTTCCCCAGAAAACCATGGGAATAATCAGATTTTCAGCTGAGTGGGCAAACCAGAACAACAACAACAAATGAAACCTCAGGCACATCCCAAATTATTTTGAATCAAGCAGAAGTGAAACACTCAGCTTTGGTGGCTTTCTCTTTCTTTCTTTCTCTCTCTCTCTCTTTCTCTCTCTCTCTTCCTTCCTTCCTTCCGTCCTTCCCTCCTTCCCTCTCCTTTTTCTCTTTCTCTTTCTCTTTCTTTTTCTTTTTCTTTTTCTTTTTCTTTTTCTTTTTCTTTTTCTTTTTCTTTTTCTTTTTCTTTTTCTTTTTCTTTTTCTTTTTCTTTTTCTCTTTCTCTTTCTCTTTCTCTTTCTCTTTCTTACTTTTTCTTTTTCTTTTCTTATAATGTTTTTTTTTTTTTTTTGGGGGGGGGGGGGGGGGAAGGCAGGGCAGGAAGGAGCAATGCTCAAATTTGGATTGAATTAAATGCCTTGTTTCACCCAAAATGAAATAAGGTTATTTTGTCTTGGAGCTTGTTTTTCCCTGTTTCGCATTCTGAAAGCAAACAAGCAAATGAGCAAACAAAAACATTCCATTTAACTACATTTGCACTCAAACCATCATTTTGGGGATGAGAACTCAAGATACCAATACGTATTTCAAAACATATTTCAAAAAATAGCACCCCCTTCAAGAAAAAACAAACACACACACACACACACAAAGCTAATAATTTGAAATTGCCTTCCTCATTTTCCCCTCCTTGCCAGCAAGCTTTGCTGAATCCAACCCAAATTAATTAATGAATAGTTGTGGTCTCCTGAAACTTTCATTTTCTCAACAAACAGCCTTCTCATCCAGCAAGTTGTGCCCATCTCAGTGGGCCAGGAGCTGCAGTGATTTCCCTTAAAGCCTTCAGAACTGCCCTTTATTGGGAATGTTTGTGCTTAGATCCAGAGGGTTTGGTCAGTTTTCCAGCCAGTGAAATCAACAGCTCAGCATCGCGCCTGGGGATGCTTCTGCCTGAAGACGAACCTTTTCCAGACAAGCTGCCTCGATCCTTTCCATCCTTTTATTAGTTATAGAAGATTTTTTAAAAACATATTTCTCTCAGCTAATACATCAAAATATGGGATATTTATAACACCATACAAAGGAAGGTAAACACCATTAAGTAAATGTGCAATGGACTTGATATGCCATTAAAATTCTCTCGTCTGTTAGCTAACTTAACAACATAGCTTCATTTTAAATATGAAGCTTTTCCCAGGTGAAATTGTGACAGGCAAGGATACTTAAAGTACTGTTTCATAGTAAGCATGAACCTTAACTTAATGATTTAAAATATAAAGAAAAAAAAATGAAATACTGTGCAGTGCACAAGCTGCCCTGAAAATAATAAGCTTTAAAGTGTAGTTGGAAGCAGTCACTAAAACCATGGGAGACTTGATTTTTATTAGAATTTAGATAAAAAGATTTAATGTTTTTTAATCTATGAGACCACTGGAGGTTAAACTTGCCATCTGAAGTTAGTTTGGGTTTTTCATATACTTTTTTTTTTTTTTTTTGTCCTTAAAGAGATCTGCTCATTTAAAAAAAATAAATAAGCGAAGGTCATCAGAGCCCACTCAATAAAGTACTCATTTGCCTTCGTTTGGCTTAGAGAAGAGGCCCATAAAGAAACGGGAGCTGCAGTATGTTATAAACATCTTCTGGCCCTTAAGGGGCTGCCTGCTCCCAGCCGGGCGAGTGGCTGGCAGGCAGGAGGCTCGGACGGCTGCTTCTCGGGAGCTCTTCCACGACATTGCACCCCGGCAGTATTTTACGAGGCTGTCAGCCGCAGACCGCCTTATTGCAGCACAGATGAAATGACGGTAGCTGGAATTCCTCCATCCATAAATTCCCCTTGCCGTAGAGATTTCCACTTTCGTTAGGAAGGGAACAAAGAGCAGGCAGGCGGTGCTCACAGTGACTTTCACTGGCTTTTGGATGAGCTGAGGCTGAAGGGGTTGAGTCCCAGCGAGGCTCCATTCTGTTGGTCTGAATCCCAATTCTCCTCCTCTGCCGGCAGGCTTTTGCCGTGGTATCAAAGCGTGCATGGCAATTTACAGGCTGTATGGAGATAGAGCTGCATCTTGGTCCTGTCTCAGGCCCCTATGAGTCTTCTCATCCCCCAGGCTAGCTAATGGGGTAAAGGAGGTTTTGCAGCACTAAGCCAACCTGGCCCTGTGGCGCGGGCAGTCCCTTGTCAGGAAGGCCAGGCTAACTTCAACCTGCGTGCCCATCTGCAGTGACTGTGCACGTCTGGTCATCTTAAGCTCTTCCGAGAGCAGAAAGAGAATTATTGAGTTCCCCCATGAATTATGATTTTCACTGGAGTCCAGGCTTTGCAAAAAACAGTAAGTACAGAAACTTTGGAGACAGGACTGAAAAATAAAATGTGACTATTCTCATGGGTTTTAACCCAATTCCCAGCCCAAAGAGTCTCAGATATGTTTGGATGAGTTTCAGAAAAGCATCCCAACTTTTGGACACAGATCCGAACCAAACTTCAAAAGGTTTTGAGGTTAGCACATTGGTCTGTACACAGCTCTTTGCCGCCCTTGTGCTGCTTCCCAGGGTGTGATAGAGAAGGGCTCTGTCCTTAGCGGAATCCCGAATCAAGAAATGGTAGAACAAACAAACAGGCCCCCCGAGGGATACAGAGTGTGACCGTAAAAGAAACAGGTACTCCATTCCAAAACCAGATGGCATATTCGAAGCATGTCTTAACATGCCAAGATACAGCATGCTACAAAGAGTTCAAACGGAGCATTGCAGATAAAACAAGTACTGATTAAATCACATACTGTCCATATTTCAATCAAAAGTTTGAAATTCATCCATGACTAGGCAACCAGACAGACTAAAATCAGGTTGAAGAAGTGGAATGCAGAAAATCTGGGTATTTCTTCATGGCTCTTTTAACTCTAGCAGGATCGTGCTGCTAATGAAACAACTGCATCTCCACTGCTTGCTATAAACCTCAGCTCAATGCACGCAAAACAGCAACACGTTTTTGGAAAAATACAGTTGCTTTGCAATTATTCACCCTCCGCACTGCAAAGATGCTGATTCACGTGGGCTTGGGAGGCTACAGGCAAAGAAGATGATGGAGCATCCGTAGGGAATGGCTCTGCTAATATACCTCTACTCTTTCGGCTACTTCGGTGAGACAAAGAGTTAGACCTAAATTAGGCTAGTCTGGAGAGCACTTGCTGGCAATGGGGCGCCAAGTTAAGTTTTCTATTGCATGTTGGCTCTGTCAATGCCAAGGCGAGGCTCACCTGACTGCTGCCTTCCAAGACCTGCCGCTCTACCTCCTCCTGGCTAATGCAGAGTGGCCGCACTGCCATCCATCGCTATAGCTCCGGCAGGGTTCACGGCACCGGTCCCCTCTCCCCACCAGGACCGCTGCCTGCTCAGTGCTTTCACTGTTAGACAGCACAGCTCCCCAGTTCTGAGCCTCCTTGTTCTGTCTGATGCACAGTTTGAGCTTTTAGCAAACAAAACTACTCTATAATGAAATATTAAATGCACTGACTTGGCTAAAAACTATTTCCATGCAGTGTTTAACCTTTTGGACTCAGCAGGCCAAATTCCCAGCTCTAAAGACCCACTGCAAGCGAGATGAAAATCTACACAGCTAGGTCTTTGTTGTCTTTTTTTTCCTCTCCTTCAACAACATAAAAAGCAATAAAGGTGCATCTGAGGCCAGCTCTAATTGCATTAAAAAATGTAAAACAGATAGCATCGATGAAAAATACATACTTATTAGTGGTTGCTTTTTTAAAGATCATGTCTATAGAGAATTCGGCAATCTGTATTGTGGCTGATATTTTCCACATTTGAATTTCAACCCGCTGTGGTTTGAAAGGGCAAAGATATTGGACATCTAAATTGGGGTTTCAAGTGGAACTCAGCTCTTCTCGTTGGAATTGCTCTTTGGAGCAGCTGTCTGCTCATCCATGGAGCCTGGGGGGAGCTGGCAGCTACCTGCCTGCTGTTTTCGGGGTATGAAAAGGGTGTGTTTTAGAAACCCCACAAATCAGAAATAGGGGGGCTGGAGGACAGCCAGGAGCTGGAGGGCAGCTGTCTCAGGCACCTGCGGAACACAGGAATCTATGGGAGGCCACGCAGTGCAGGAGCTTCCCATGGGGTGCCGCAGTGGGGACAGCCCTGGTGGGGGCCTCACTGCCTGGATGGCAAGGAGGGTGGGCTGCAGGCATGCTTGCTGTGCTCTGAGCATGTGTGTGTGCCTGCCATGCAGCAGGCTGCGCTACAAACCGGCGTGGTGTTAGCGTGCTCTTGCTTGCTTCCTTCAGGAAGTTGACTAAAACCGAATTTAAGAGCCGGGGCAAGGCACGGATTTTAAAGACTATACGGTCTCAGACCAGAGGCAAAGTGTGTGCATAAATTTGAGAATGTTTACAGAACTGGCGGTTCAGAACTCCTCTTCTTCAAGGTAATGGGAAAGTTACACAAAGTCTAAAATCTTCACAATCAAAAAAAAAAAAAAGTACAGAAGTGATAACTATCAGCACAGAATTGTTCCGAATGCACAGCAAAACCAAGCGAGCTAGCATTCGTGTTAAACCCAAATCAGCAAGGCTGTGACGAACAAAAAGGCCGGGAAGTTTTGCAGTTTTTGTCCTATTCAGGCAAAATACCCTTCCCTAGCAAGTGGCTGCACCGCTCCTGCGAGCACACGGCACGCTGCAGCACCCTCTTGGCGGCGGGGAGTATCAGGTTCCTGCAATGTGCTTTTACTTAGCAACTGCACAGATAACATGATGGATGGAGCTGGACTCCACATGTTGCTCGCAGCACCGCTCAACTCCCTCTCACGGCGTCCCTCTTCCCCCTGCTTCCTGCCAGAGACGTGCAGGACAGCGGAGGGGCCGCAGAATCTGTGCCGGCCGTCAATTAACAGCACGGGATTAATTTATACATCTCTCTCAGCCCAGGACCGGTGGAAGATCTCAGGCAGGGGAACTGTACCTTTAAATGGCACATTCACTTTTCAGGCATGTTTCTGTTAAATGCAAATAGCTATGCACTACTAATTATTATTATTATTTTTTTTTCACCAGGATAAATTCAACATGAAAAAGTCAAGACGAGGATGAACCATTTGTGATGAACTCCCAGACCACCACCACCACCATCCTATTACTGCTAATCCTGGGATGTAAAAGGTGCCCATCTGTTTTGCTGTTCCTTTGGATATTGCACTCGTTCTTATCAGTAACCAGCACAGCATTTGGCCGGTAACAGCATAAAATCTCCAGTGATTATTTAAATAAAATCAAAGGCAAAGAAATTCAACCAAAAATCCAAAACCAAGCAAAGCACTGGTAACCTCTAGACCCTCTCTGGAAGAACCGAATCACACAAGGAGTTTACCCGAGGCGCTGCCAAGTCCGAAACGCTCAGCTCGGTGAGTCAGGCTGCAGGCATTCACGGAGCTGACTTCAGAGTCCAGATACGTGAAAGGTTCTTTTTCCCTCCCCAGTGCTTTCTCAGCCTCACCAGTCCACGGAGATCATGTTTTTGAGTTTTTCTCTGCAGACACAAGGGCTAGAAACACGGTGTTTTTAAAAATGAAAACCAAGTCTCATAAGGTCCCATGCTTCCAGGAAATTGAGCTTTCATAAACATGCCGTGACCTCGCAGGCCCTTTCGCTCCCGTCACTCTTGCCTCACAGAGAAAGGCTGGATCATGGCTAAACACACGCTTCTGACCTGGCCAGCCACAGTCACAACAAAACCGCCTGGTGTTGCATGTTCAGGGCTGCGTCCCACCTCCAACCACCAGCAACGGCCCTAGCACGTATTGTGCAATGGCTTTAAAATGCTGACGTAGGAGTTGGCATCACTATTACTCCACCAGACGGTCGTGGCACCGACGGGCGGGCGCAGCACGAGCCTGCAGCAGGGCCAGCACCCCCCCAAAACCTGTGGTGTCGACCAGGGAGGTGTCCGCTGCCTGCAGACTGGCTCTGGCCACCCCTCTGCTCCTGTGGGCAGCAGTGTCTGTGGCCAGCTCCTTCTGAATCAGATGTAGGCCAATCCATGCCACAAGCGGAGAAGAAAGCTGGGTTTTGTCCCAGGCACCACGCGAGGTGCCTGGGGATGGGGTGGCAGTGGCGGCCGTGCAGGAGCTGCCCCACAGCAGCTCACTGCAGCCGTGGAAGCCAAGCAGGGGAACGCTAAGCTGAGCAAATGGTGCTAAGTCTGCCCGCGGAGCACGTGCTTCTGAAGGAAGCTGTGTGAGGATTATTAGTTCTTTTCCTTGCCCTGAAATATGCACAAAATCTTTCATTTGCCTGTGCTTTTCCTATTTTTCAAATAGGAATGAGGGGGAGGAGGAAACAAGCAGAAGAGAAGCCCATGAACCAAAAAAAAAAACTCCGAGCAAGACATGCAGTATATAACTAAATATAAAGTCCCCAAAAATGAAACTAAGAGAAAATGCTTGTATTTCAGTTGATTTAACAAAATATCAAGAACAAATTCCAAATGTGTTGAAAAATATTTTGCTTATTTTATTTTTCAAGGAAATTGAATTATTTCCCATGTGCATCCAGTTATCTATGTTTGAAACTGGCAAATGCATGCAACGCTATCTTGTCTGCAAATACCTTTTTTTTTTTTTTTTTTCCTGCAAAGTACCCTTTTCATTTAATTCCACTCCTCACAGCACATTTTGGAAGGAAGTCACATCTGAGTTTCAGATCCCGCCTGAATGATACAGTTGCGGAGACAGCCAGAGGAACTATTCCAGGGGTTGAGCGAGAAACAGAGAGAGATTCAGGGAGCACAAGCTGTTTCACTTATCAGAAGGAAGATCAAAAACTGATTTGATTATGGTACATAAATACCTCTGAAGAAAAAAAATACCATGTGCTTTAAAGGTTATTATTATTTTTTGTATCTATATCATAAGGGAAATGGGATAAAAAGAAGTACCGGCTGAAGGCTACAACTAGGCGTTCCCACAGGTGAAGCAAAGCTGGCGGTGACACAGCATGCTATTGGAATGAGTGGCTGAGAGAAACGGTGGCCTTTGAGGCGTCTGAACCTTTGATACCGAGTCCGATTAAAGCAGGTCTTCCAAAATGCCATCCAAATGCAAGTTGCTTATTCGTTTGTTTATTTATTTTACAGGAGTAACTGACAGGAGAATTCAATGGGCTAGGTTATACTGGAGAAAAGCCTAGAAAATTTAATGATCCCTTCTGGCCAAAAAGCCTATGAATCTATTTAAAATGTGATTCCCCGTTTGATTTAAATAAATCCCATTTACAGTACAGTTCAAAAATATTCTGGCCTTTGCTAACTCATCGTGCTGCCAATTCCTAAACTCACCTGCCCTAACGTGTCTTTACTACTTGGCAAAATGTTTTTCTTAGCTGTGCTTGCCTATATATTTGTTTCCAAAAAAGCTTGACAAAGCTTTCTCATTGTATTTCAAAAAGAAAAATGTTCTCTCTACATCTGGAAATACTAAAAAAGTGCTTTCTTACAGTATTTTTTTAACTACGTATGGACAAGGTCCTGACCCTTATTATTGGAGCTTGAATCCAGATGGGACTCTGTACGGTTCTAATCATTTGAGGGGATTCCCTTTTGAAGCCACGTACATCTTTGGAGACATTTGGGCTTTCAAGAAGTTATCATTTGTGGGAGGTCTGTTGGGAAGGTTTTAAATAGTTTGGGAACTTCCTTCTTTTCAAGGGAGACATACGTGTGTGTCTGAAGCACAAGGATTCCCCAAGCAACATACCCACAATTTGCACCATTGCCTTTTTTTATTATTATTATTTTTAAGCATATAATTCCTCTTCTTTTCATGTGCTCTTCTCCTTAATGAATATTTTCTGCCATTAGATATTCAGAAACACGGCACTATATTAAATAAGTACCGGTTATGATACCAACGGTAATCTAAAACCAGAAGCAGCAATTGTGGAGAATATATCTGAAGTTTGTCAAGATTATTTTGATGGAATGTTTTCCATTAGTGACTGCCATTTCGTTAAAAAATGAAACATTCTAGGAGAACAGCCTGACTTTGAAAAGTTGGTTGTAAAACATTGAAACAAAGAGCACGTATCGGGGCGGGATGCCGTGATGGCCTCTGTTGAAACCATTTTGAAATAGCTAAACAAAAACAAAGCCAATGTGAAAAAGTACAAGATTTGCTTTTTGTCTAAACAATGCTGACTGATCCTAGATAATTTTTACAATGTCACTTGGTGGGGGGAAAGAATCTGTTGTTTTCTGACCGAGCATGAAAGCAACATGTGAAATGTAAGAATTTCTTCTGGAGCGGAAATCCAAGTTCCGGCTGCTTCAGAGCCCAGCAATGCTGTTAGTGCAGAGATACAGCTAGAAATGTTTTTGCCATGTGCATTGCACATGGATGCATTTTTTGCAGCTGATTATAGCCCATGCCGCATTTAAGACTCCAACAGTAAAAAGAATGAAAAGGAAACTTTTAAATCCACATAATTATACGTAAGAACACAGCACTGTCCACTTTTCATATGGACCGGAGACAAAAGATTCTAAACTTTTAAGAGCTCACAAAAAAAATACCGTATAGCTCACAGATCGATGAGAATTACACGGGCTATTTAATTGCCCGTGCCAAAAATAAAACTGCCAAGGCTCATCTGGGTTGGCTCTGCTGCAGTCTGGCCAAAGCCCTGGCGCTGGCAGGCTCATGTAGCACATCGTTACGCAGCAGCCGAAGGGCCAACCAAGCATGGGCCTTCTGATCCACCTCCTCACATTGGGGCCTGATTTTTTAAGGCCATTACTCCAGTTTTTCAAGATCATTTGCAGAAATTTGGGAGGGGAAGTATCTGGCAGAGCAGCAGGTCTGCAGAAGAACCAGACCCAAGGGCTGACAGATTCTAGCTGCAATGTATGCTGCTACCGGCTAAAACCAGACAAAGGCATCAAATGAAGCCTGCGTACATTGCTGGGAGCATGGCGTTTGGCTCTGGGCCAGCGATGTGGGAAAGGTGAGGACTAATCGTGGAGGGACCAGCGGGAAGAGGAGCAGCCTGAGCTAGGAAACCCGGGCTTGCTTTAGAGCAGCCCAAGCACAAGCACAGTAATAAAGCTTCAGGGCTGTGAACAGCAGATGGAAACAGGAAGGCAACCGTCTGGTTTTAGGTCCACGGCTGATAGGGTGGCAAATCCTGGATAAGATGCAGGCTGAGGATGGAGAAGCACTGAAAGAGATGGGCTGGGGAAGGGGTGAGCCTGCAGCGTAACTGAGAAGGGGATGGGATGGGGAGAGCAGCAGGCTGCTGGGAACAGCCACGAGGAATTGATCCTGCAGGGAGAATGGGCTATGACCCCACTGCACCCCACGGGCTGTCTCCTTAGGGCCCTGATTCCTTGAAATGGTGCCTCAAGCATTTCCCCAGAATGTGGCTGTTTTAACCCAAAGTCCTAAACCCCTGAGTTGCTTATCCTGTGCCAGTGCCCCAACCAACCAGGTTCACAGCTTTGATGAATCTCCCACAGCATGATGTTTAGCCATAATTAAACTTCCAAGAGGCCACGAGAAACAGGGGACAAGAAACTAAAATTCAGTCCTTTGTCCCGAGAAATACATAATCAGCCAATAGTAACAGACACATGCTCTTGAGCCATTAAGGAGTGTTGTATGTCTTTGCCTGAATAAAGACAAAATAATACACAGGAATGCTTCAGCATCACTGCCGTAGGGGTAGCGGGAGGATTTGCACGGCTCCAAAGTGACAGCGCACTGAGATGGTGCAGATTCACCTCACCGTGCTCTTTTCTCAGACTCAACCAGGGAATTTTTCGTGTTCCAATGGCTCGGAGCAAAACAAACAAACAAACAAACAAACAAACAAAATGGGGTGTGTCAGCGAGAGATTTCAAACATTTCAATACCCCCACACACACCACTCCACCAATTTCCTAAATTAAAAACAGCTGAACCTAGTTTTTTTTTCTTTCAAATTTGGTGGAAAAACGTTCTCCCCGGCCAAGCCCATATGTGCAAATTTTCAGCTCTGCAAGGTTTTTTGGATGCTGGAGAGAAGGATTGGAATTCAAGGTTTCACACAGAAGTGGTGCTGGAAGGGGAAGGGGCCCTTGTGCCCGGCGGTGCATGGGCATGCAGGGCTGGGGGCACACGGGCCAGCCCACGGTGAGGCCAGAGCTGAAGTCACCTCCTGCTTATTTTCACTTTTTAAAAATATATATATCTATATTCTTTCCTGGGCTCTAATACCTGCGGCCACTTCTTGCTAACCCTTGACACCAGTGAAGGAATTAATTTCCTCATTTGCTGTTTTCCCCAGAATTTGAAATGTGTGACTCTCCATTTTGGGGTGGTGTTCTCAGATGTTTCCCTGAATGGTTCTGGATATTCTCCAGCGGTTTCCACTTCTGCCAGTGGGTAATACTATTCACGATGCCAGTTATAATACTTGATGAGCCCCCTACTGGTTATGCTGCAGTTAATCAGTGGCTATCTGTCCCGTGGTTTTTGGCTGCAAGAAAGCAGTGCAGCCTGCTATGCTGATCACTGACTCCACTGGCTTCCATCTATTCAAAACGTTCAAGATGTGGGTGCCCAGCACTGGGCATTGAAGCTCTGGAGGTAAAGAATCATGCACCTGCTATACCTGCAGAGGAAGACTTTCTGGGCAGAATGTTGATTTTCCTCCCTCATAAAAAAAAAAAAAAAAAAAAAAAAAAAAAAAAAAAAAAAAAAAAAAAGCTCCAGTTTGCACTTGTGTTTGTGATTCTTTTGGCCTTACTCTGTTGCATGTACTGCGCACTTTGCAGAAGTCTTCAGAAAAGATGTGGGTCCATTATGGAGAACTGGCAAAGAGCACCAAGGATGATCGTAAGTCTGGAAAACGTGGTCCTCAAGGCAGAAATGAGCAAATGGGATTGTTTAGCATAGAGAAGGCTGAGATAAAGCATCAATAATGGTTACCACAGAGAAGAAAGGATGAAGCTTCTTCTGGTCGCTGTAGGCAAGACAAGAAGCCATGGCTTGAAGCTGCAGCAAGGGAATATGGACGAGATGCTCCTTGACCTTCTGGAATGGTTAGAGGAGCTTAGTGAGAGCTGGCCCAGCAAGGCAGAGGTCTCTGCACTTCAGCAGATAGAAGAACCCAGATGAGACTGCTGGGAGGGCTCGGTGGGACCGAGCCCACCCCGTGGCAGGGACGGACAAGACAACCCCTTCCAGCCCTGCTTCTCAGGGGTGCCATGGCATGCCTCCCCTTGCCTGGGAAGCTAACTTTCTGGAATGTTTGGATAACTGCATGCCGAAAAAAAACATTTCCCTGCCTTGGCAGCAATTCACAGACCTAAACACAAACAGCTGGATCCCATTTCTCCTGCCTCGGAAGATGAGAGCAGCAAGGTAGAAAGATTGATTGACATTAAAGTTTAGATTAAATGAGTCATTTAAATCGATAAGGAATCAGCCTGAGTTGAATTAAGTCACTTAAAGCTGATTGAAGTGTGCCCTAGGAATATTCGGCTGTCCTGATTTATGAACTTGCCTTCAGACCGGTGAGTATCACTGTGCCTGGTTGAGAAACTGGATTCATCAAAGCACTGAGACCTTCCCCAAGCCACAAAACTTGGATTTGCAAAGCTATGAGGAGCGGACTGTGCACAGACAAATTGGTAACCACCCGCCCCAACCCAGGTAATTTGAACGATTTCTAAGGTCATAAAGGATCATTAGAGCATTACAGTAGGGCCTTCTGTCTCATGCAGCTGGCAGACTGCACATACCCTGGAATATTAACTAGAGGCTGGAAAAACACTTGGGAGAAAAATCCTCCCCACTCGCTCAGTTTTCACACTCACCCCTAGGCCTTCCTTATCAGAGGCTGCTCCTGCTGGGCCTTGCCACCAGCCAAGGCAACCCAAAAGCTTCTCTGAGAACAGGGCTGGGCAGGAACCACACCATTGTGAGGGACAGCACGCATTAAAACCAAGGAGGGTATGTGAGGATGGAGTGAGGATGGAGTGTGGAAAACAGCTTTGGCTTGAACCCTGAGGCTCCTGACTTGTTCTGCTAAGAGCCCGCGGGCTCACGCTCCAGACCAGCTCCTTGGCTCTGCCTCATGTCCCTGCAGCATCAAGCCACCCAAAGGCAAGCTGCGACGGATGGGAAGAGAGGACTTTGTCTTCTAATTCTGCAAACCCTCATAAAGGCCTTCTCTTCTATACTATGGCTCGTTGATCTCCCAGGATTTCCCCCAACCCTTTAGGAAATGATGTATATGAGGAAGGTGTAAGGCAGCATCAGCACTGGGACTGCTAACGAGAGTAACTGAGTGTTAATGAGAGTAACTGCAGGAGAGCTGCATCAGGACGACAGCAGAGACAGTGGCTGAGGGTAGGTAGGATCAGGGCCTGGGGATGGCAAATACTTGATTCAAACTTGCCTCCAAGCCTGGATGGCTGAGTTCAGGGCTTTCCCTGTCCAATAGCCAGAGCCTGCCCTGAGCCTCAGACTTTGGGAACCCACCTACACCCACCACTCCTTCCCAAATGCTTTCTCCGCATTTCCAAGCCCCGTCTACGCGGAGATTAGTCCTGGGACCATATGTCTGAAACATTTCATCGCACCGGCACAGCTGAAAGTAGTTGGCGTTTTGTATGATCTACCTTAGGCTGTGGACTTGTATCATGCCAGGGAACATATGTCTGGTGTTTGCTGGAGCGCAGTGATAAAATGAAACATGCTGCCTGCTATTTACTTCCCAGCTCGCTGTCGGAGTGTTGCGGATTGCCTGCTGCCACTGCTTTTCACGCTAATTCATCACCACCACGTGCGTTCAGGCGCAGGCAAGCAGCACGTTCACCTTGTGCAGGCGGAAGGGACGGGAGGTGCTGGCACGGTGACTTCAGCCCTGGGAACAAGCTGAGAGCAAGGCTGGGAGCGGCAGAAAGATGACAGTGAGCTTGGATGGTGGTAGGAAGCAACGGACGTAGCTGCTCATGAATCGTCTGGCGGAGCAGTATGCACATGTGGATACTTTAATTGCCTTCGGATCTGGGGGGGAAACTGCCCTAAAAAGGAAGAGCAACCCCCTGCTGTCAGCACGGGCTTAAACAGAGAGGTGTGTGCAACTGCAGGGTGCCCGGCTAAGAGAGGTGCTAATAGTGATCCCTAAGGTGGCAGGAGAGGTATCGGGGAAGCTTGCTGTGCCAGAAGCTAAGGGAGACAAGGCGTGGGTGAGCCCGAGTCAGCTGGAGCTCAGATTTCCAGCAGGTTCCCCCAGCTGCCACAGAAGCCCGAGCTGGCCCCAGAACAGGGCACACAGGAGATGCTTAGAGGCTTGTCAAGGTCCCAGAGAGGCCAGGATCACCTAAAGACTGCAACAGAACATGGTCAAGGGAATGGCAGTTCACTGGACAAAATCAAGGCCTTCTGCAGCTACCGAGTAAACCATCACACTAAGCTTCAAGGCCGAGCCATCTGGCAGCTCCAGCCTCACGGCACAACGTGAACCCCTCCGCAGTGATGCTCTCCTCCTGCTGGGGATGCCCACTGTCCCACCAGATGGTTCGCACTGCAGGAACTAACGCTCTCCCCCCCCCAGACTTCTCCCTTCGAAGCACCAGCAGCACAAGCTTCTCCTGCTGCCTCTGTTCCATGTCACACCACCCAGCAGGGAGCCCTGACTACGGGATGCTGCCAAACGTGGTTCCCAGCCACCACCAAGGCCAGGGTGACGCCGAGCATCCACGTTTTCCACCTTTTCCACACCGGTGGTGTGCCACCCCACCACATCCCCCACGGTGGAGAAGCTGGCACCCCGCCGGAGGCTGCGCTAGGCTCGTCCTCACTGGGCGGCCTGGGAGGCTAATTAAGCTATCTCATCTTCTCCCCTCATCGCCGCATCTGTCTCTTGGAAGGGGGGGGGGGAAAATCTGTTAACTTTCTAGACCACACAAGTCAAAATAGTGCTGGCAAATAATTCTGCGTGCCCTCTGACTTCATTTTAACAGCCCTCCAAGGAAATGAGGTCAGAAGTTCAGCAATGGCAGGAAAGACCTACTGGTGACTTGGGTTATCCCAAACATTTACTGTACCATTCCCAATTTATAAAAGAACTACAACAGGTTGAGCCTTTTTCCCCTCGGAGCTGGATGAGTTTTCCATATGGCTTATATTTTTAGTTGCTAGAACTGTCCTCTTCTCGCTGCAAACATGTGTTCCAGGACTGCCCCGTGGTCCCGCGTTATGATAATTATTTTAACGGCTGTTTTGAAACATTGCGGTGGTACACTGAGAAACTTCCTCATCAGCACAGTTGGTTAAACAAAAATTGATCCCCAGTCAATCAAATGCATCTAATAAGTTGTAGATAAATACATGATTTCATCACCTACAGTACGCTGACCCAAAGGAAAGGGAGTGATCTCACTCAATGTGTTGATGTCTCCCAGTAATAAATGGGTTCTTCGTACCATCATGCTAAGCAATAAATGATCTCACAAGACGTGCTGCTGTAATAAACTAAAACAATAAGAATGTGCAGGAAGGAAAACACTGCCCGTGGTGAGCTCTACTGCCCAAAAACATGTCTTAGCTGTTACAGACATAAATTAGCCATAATAAATCTTATTGGTTGTTTCTTTAATGACATATATCTCCTGCCAAAATGGTAAATTCTTGAAAGGACTGTACAAGTAGATTAAATGGTTTCTGTCCTTGGGAATGTGGAAGCCTTTATTTGTTTTTGTTAAAAGACTTTTAAATATCCTCACGTTATACGTCAAACAGATGTCCAGGGTAAATTCTCCTGACCCATTTAAACATTCTTTTTTTTTAAAGCTGGAATTAAAGTCCAGTTTCTGCAGCTTGTATATAGTTAGATTTGGTGGCCAGCACCTGACAAAACTCTGAGATTGTAATGTTAAGGTTTAATGGTTGTATGGTGTGACTTTTAATGGCAATACTGAGGAAACTAAGATAAATTAAAACCTAATTGGGAACGTTAACAGCTTTACCAGTCTACACATATGGACCCCAGGAGAACCCTTTGAAAGATGTTACAGTTAGCTCCTGTTGCAAGGCTTTCAGCGTTCCTCGATGACCTCAAAACTTGCTCCACTCGTTGCTACTCAGGAGCCTTTAAACACTGATACAACGTGCCTTGCAGCGTGCACAAGTACAATGCTGGTATGCAGAAGGCCTTGATTTTGTCCAGTGAACAGAAAAGCAGTTTATTCCCAGCGCAATTTTCTGCCACTGTTGCATCTCACACCAAAGAGCTTGCGTGCTCGGCGTCTTGCACCAAAGCCCCTCTCCCTGGAGCACCTTGGGTGCTGCTTCCTGAACAGGAGCATCTCTCCCTGTCCTACGGGCAGAGCTCAAGTGTGTGCCTTTGCAGCCAGGCACGGACCCCGTCCACGATTACTGGCACAATCTCATGGCTAAAATTCACCTGGGAAGCGCTTTAGCTCCTAGCTCAAAGCAAGGGACAACGCTCTTTGCACCTGCCTCCATGGATTCACCAGGCTTCCCTGATCATTTCAGAAGCTCCCGGGGCTACAGTGTGGAGAAGACTAAGGTTAAAAATGACTCTTCATAAAGTTTATTTATTTTCCACCAGGACGGCAAGCGCTGGGTTGTTGTTATTATTGCGTTTAATTCCTTAAGCATTTTTTCCAACAGGGAAAGCTGATGATGAGCAAAGGCCATCACCAGGAGCCAGCCTCTTGCCAGACCCGCTGGCCTGTGGGAAGTCCGGGTATAGTCTATGGTATGGCACCCTCTACAGTCCCAGATACAGAAAATAGCAGTCTCCTGCTGCAGGCTTTCTTTCCTCTCCTGGCTCATGACCCTCCAGTGGATTTCCACATTCAGGACAGGCTCTTGGGGGGGGTGTCTGGAAATGAACGGGAGGCGATGCCGGCTTCTCCCACAGCTGCAAGAATGCACACCCTGGCTTCTCCACAACCTCCTGGCAAACAGACTTGCACCCAGGCTCACAAAGGTAAGCAGATACTAACGCTCAGCACAGGTGTAGGGCAAAGAGACCAGCCCAAACCCTTCACTGTGCATCACCAAGCAGATTTTCAGGAGCTTTGCACCCAGTGTGAAGTAGGAGGGCTCTCAGGGGAGCCACCAAAGATGCATCCTACTAAGAAGCTTCCCAGCCAAGGCACAGGAAAGTTGTAGCTGTGGTGAGGGCTGCTAGCATGTGCTGCAGATGGGGAATTAGCACATATTGAGGAAGCTCCAGAGCCAGAGGGAAGCCCCAGCTCTGTCCTCACCCCCTGTGCCAGGCTCTGCTGCTGCCTTGCTGCTCATCTCCTGCAGGCATCCCTAAGCAGCCCCAACCTCTCCTCACCCCCTTAATACTGTGGGGAGAAAGCACAGCCGGGGGCGGGGGGGGGGGCAGGAAATACCAGCAAAAGTCAGGGAAACTTGGGGAAGAAGTGTCTGGCAAAAGGGAAAAGACGAGGGGAAAAAAAGAAAGAAGGAAAAGAAATAGTCTACCAACATGGGAGAGATGGCTGGCGTCTCTAACAGCTCATGGTGCTGGATGGTGAGAAATAACTGGAGATTGGAGAAAAAAAAAAGAAAACAAATAAAAAGAAGGACAGAAAAAAGGTTTAGGAAGGCTTGTGCTTTATTGCTACACTGCCCCAAGAGAGCTGCAGTCTTTCATGGGTCACCTCAGCCCGAACCCAAAACAAACACCGCGACAGAAAATTACACCAACAGGTACCAAACGTCTTCGTCCTGCCTGTGAAACAGGGAGCAGCCAGCACGGCAGACTTGTTAAGGGACATCTTTCCCAGCTGAGTGCCAAAAGAGTATTTTCACCTCACGTAGTGATTTTTAAGTTATTTAGAGCTTAAGCCCCAGAGTAAGGCAGATGAATTGCTGGCGGCATCTCTGATGCCGTGCTGATGGCAGCAGTGGCTCTGCCACCCCCAGCTGCTGAGTGGCTGGGCTGGCACTGGAAGGCAGGAGAAGCAGCTACATCCCAGCCAAACCTTTCACTCCGTGACTTGGTTTTTAACCCCAGCTCTCCTTGATGTGGCTGTTAATGTTTCTCTTGAGATTTCTTTGTGCTTTTTTTATAGTTCAGTCCGGGGACACACCGTTTCTGAGAGCAAAGCAATGGAAATACAGCGCCAAGCCTGTTTAAAAGGTAAAACTGAACAAACCGCATTGAGACGATTCAGAGGTTCCCTGTTTGACACAGAGGCACATTAGCAATCCTAGTTCTGCTGGGCAAGACACTGGTTGAGGTCTCATCCCAAACTCCCCCAGCTGCAGGCAAATTCCAAGAAAATGTGACATTGCTTTTGGAAATCTTGTTTTCCCAAAAAATAACCATACCACCAATGCTTTCCCAAGCTTCTCCAGCAAAACAGCCAAACCCCTGACCCACATGGTGTGTGCTTGCAGCAAGGGAGCCTGGTGTGCGCCCTTGGTTCCCGCAGCCAGGGCTGGCAGCTGAGGGCAGCCAGATGCAGAGAGCCTCCAGGAGCTGCAGTACCTTGGTACTGGCACCACCAGTGCATTACGTTGGTTTCAGCAGATTTCTAAACGTAGATGCTGTTCTTCCAGACATTAACACGATGCAAGCATCTCAGGCAGCTCAATTAAGGTAATTTGTGTGCTGTAAATTAAAACCACAGATGCTGTATTTTCCAGTGCATCACCCCCACAAAGAGCTGCTGCATCAGGAAGCAATTCTCCAGAGCTTCAAGGACACAGCAGCAGGTTTGACCACGTCCTAAACCCACCTAAGCAGCAAACACCAGCAAGCACTAGCAAACCGGCAGAGGTGGAACGAGGGCTGGCAGCACCTCCAGCACCGCAGGCCCTGTGTTGGATGTGGGGCTGGTGAGCCATGGCCTCGGTGCCCAGGAAATGCCTCTCCTGCTGTTTTCTGCCAGGGAAACAGCCTGGTGTTTGCTTGGTGCACCCCTTCTCACTGGCACTGGTGCCAGTTCCTAATTGCTTTCTTTTCAGTGCTGTTTGTGAGCCTGTCAGAAGAGTGTGCGGCAGGAATCGTGTCCAACACGTCTGTTGGAGCATCGGGTTATTGGAAAGCAAAAGAGGGCAGCAAAGGACAAACGTGAGCATCTCAGTGCTGCCAAGGAGGTCGAGCAGGGAGCTTGGAGAGTTCCAGGGCCAGGAAGGGGCCTGAGGACAGAAGCCAGGATAAGCCCGGCCAGCTGGCTCGTGGCACGCATGGAGCAGAAAGGGGTCCACAGGTGGAGCGTGGCACCTGGAAGCGAGCAATTCTCCTCTCCCGGAGCCTGTAGGAGGCAGAGCCCAGGGGACATCCGTCAGCAGGAGCGCACAGACATGGGGCTGAGGCCGGAGAGGACCGAGGGCACGTGTCAGGCACCATCCAGCAGCTGGGCAACACTGCCATGCTGCGGGTTTCGGCAGGAAAGGCTGCTAAAACCCCAGAATAGAGAGAAGGGGAAGAAAGGGAGGATCAAACACTTCGTGAAAAATATTCCTCACTCCTAATGAATCTCCTGGTTCTTCTGCCCCTCCAGCAGACAGAACAATGGTCTTTCTTCCATCTGCATCCATCACTGCTGGATTTGCATTTTGCTTTCCCATTCTGCTCATGGCAGTCATGTTTATTCGCTCAGACTACGTGCAGGTTCCTGAAAATTGTCTTTACAGCAACTTTTATTGGGAAATGAGGCGTGAATGCAGAATAACAAGCCCCAATCAAGCTTGAAAAAATCTTTAAGTGATCTTCTTGAATTGATTTTCACAACAGGATGTGCACAGCTCTTACAGGAGATTTTTCTCATTTGCTGAGCATTAGCACAGATCACTGCACCAGCGCTGCCTTCTCTGCTTCAAGCAGCACCAGGGCTCGGAGTCTCTTGTGGCTCAGGCACCAGGCTGGGGAGGGCTCCGTGCAGCTCCTGACACCTGGGTTTCTCTTAAGAGCTGTCAGCAAAGCCCACTCAGAGAGCCAGTGCTACCCGTGCTGCTCACCCTGGGCTGGTAGTGGGAGGGAGCATCTCCACCTGGGGAGCAGGGGAAGGGTGCTCAGGGGGACAGAGCATGGCCCCCAAGGAAGCCTCTGCAAGCTACCAAACACAGAAATCACGTCACGCTCGCAAAGTCACTGAGGGGAGAACAGTGGGAGGCTGAAAAAGTACTGCAGAAAAGCATCCTGCACCTCAGCCTGCAACACCAGTAGCACCACACAATGGTCGCATGGGATGCCTGCGCAGTCCCCCTTGTGCAAGGGCTCACGTGGCAAGAGGTTTTGGCTGCTCAAAGCGTGCTGACAGCACAGAAAATTTGCCTCTTTGCTGCTGCCTTCATCTTGAGTTACTTATCTGCACCCGCCGCCCCCCTTGCATCTGGCTGGTCCCTGGCTGCACGCCCCAGTGTGGCGTGAACACGGCAAACGCCTTCCTCCAGGCTGCTTTTCTTGCCAAGCCCATCACCTGCACAAGCCCAGGGCCTGCCTCGCACAGCTGAGGTCAGTGGCAGGGGGGGAACCAGCCCATCAGGAGCCTGCCATCCTTTCCTGTAGCTAAGGAATGAGAAGATGAATGCACAGCCACCGCCTCGCCCTGCGCCTCAGGTCTGCACTCTGCAGCGTGTACCGTTCTGTGAATAAACTCTCCCCATATTTTTCTTTTCTGCAGCGTAGGAATTGCATCTTAAATAGGTTCAGAGGCTGATTTTGACCCATGACTTTATCTGCAGCCATGACACAACTGATAACGCATAGGTGGCTATGGTGGTGCATTTGAAAGCATTCTGGAGGACCCATGCCACCTATACCAAAATCGCCTATGGAGACTTTTGGTAGATTTTTTCCTTCACTTTTAAGCTGCATTTTCCCCCTTTCATAAGTAAAATATAAGTGTAATTCATTAAAAAAAAAAAATCCAGTGTGCAAGATCAACATGGAAATGACACGAAACTATGTTAAATGTTCATATACCCCACAGAGCTGGGTGGATTAGGAAAAGCCTAGCAAAAATAGAACGACACCAAAACACTCATGCAAACAGCTCCCATGAGAAGCAAAGCAGGATAAGAAAGGCTAGGAAAATAAAACTAAGCATTCCTTGCACGGATTTCAACACTGGGGGTTAAGCGGAGTTGAGTTCTCCTTTCCACCCTCATTCCTGCGTCGAGTAGGGAACTATATCGATTAATCTTAAATGAGGAAGTGAAATGCAAACAAGAAATGTGCTGTTTTGGGGACTGATCCAAATTCTGCTGAAACCGAGACTGTGTTTCTCATCTAGTTCCATGGGTTGGGAGGTGAGCCCTGGCAGGAGCAATTGCCACGCACAGAGCCAGATCTCGGTCCTTCACTCAGGACAGATCACACCAGAACTGCGGGCTTTCCTGTGGCTCCAAAGAGCACATAGCCAGGATTGCAACTAAAAGTCTCACAGCACACTTCAGATATGTTTTGCAAGAGAAAAAAAAAAAAATCAAAACAATAACCCAAACCTCTCTGGGCGGTTCAGCTTTTGGATGAAGCTGGACCACAGCACGAGCGGACGCGTGAGAGCAGAGGCGCTGGGCTTTGCACCCCGGGGCTCCAAGCGCGTTCCCTGAGCCCCGGGGGCAGCGACCCAGGCAGATTCGGCTGCCTCCGGCCCACGAAGAAAAGCAAACAAGCAAGATGCCAGGAGGGATAACGGAATGGCGCCGTGCGTGCCTGCAAGTGTTGCTAAAGCCGGCAAAGCGTGCTGTGGACAACTGGGACGTGACTTCAGCTCTTGAGGTTAGTGGATTAGATTTGCTCGGCAATCCCCAAATAATTAGAATTTTTGCAGCTAGAGCAGCAGAGCCAGGAGAACACGAGCGTGTGATTTGGGGATGGAAAGGGACAAAATGAGATTCTCAGCTCATTTAAATCCAGCCCTGACAGACTTCTCTGATTCTCACCAGAGTGCTTGATCTTTTCTATAGTAATACAAGTGCCAAAATGATGCTTTTATCTGGAAGCAGCCCATTTCTGCTAAACCTAGAGAAAGCAAGGGCACACTCATGGGCTTCATTCCTTCCTGCTTTCCAGCCAACATATTTGTGTCCCACACAGCAAGAAGTGGGGTTGGGATGGGGGGCAAGGCTGCAATGACAGAAGTGAAAGGATGCTGCTGATAAAGCAAACAGCACCACGCAGATGGGTCTGATGTTGGGAGCGCACGTGCATTCCTCAGTGTCTCTGCATTTGATGGAAGACATCACATGGCAGATGGAAAGTACTGCTATCATAATGTACCTAGAATAGTGAAAATTGCATAGCTTTAAATGAAAAACAATGAGAAAGAAGAGAAGAGAAGAGAAGAGAAGAGAAGAGAAGAGAAGAGAAGAGAAGAGAAGAGAAGAGAAGAGAAGAGAAGAGAAGAGAAGAGAAGAGAAGAGAAGAGAAGAGAAGAGAAGAGAAGAGAAGAGAAGAGAAGAGAAGAGAAGAGAAGAGAAGAGAAGAGGAGACCTAACACTAAGGAATGGTATCTACTGAGGAATGCCCTATGATACTTTGATACTTTGCAGGAAACACAGGTATGCTGGAAAAAGAGGAGATCCAGCCCATCAAGGGGCTCACCATGCCCTCCCGTACTTCAAGCAATGCCTAAGCTTTGAGCAGGAGGTGTAATTAATATTCCTTCCAGGAATGGCAAGGTCTTTGCTCCAACACCAAGGATCTGGGTACCATCACCTTCCCTGCTACATGCCCTACACCAGCCTGGCCATAAACCCTTATGCTAAATCACACATTTCTAACAGTTGGCTTCGTTCTGTGGGAATTCCCCACACTTCGGTTTCCCTGGATGGCCCGTTTGCCCTTCCCATATCAGCGAGGTGAGTATTTGAGAAATGTTTCCTCCTGATTAGTCGTTTCCATTATGCTTTCACCTTACGATCCCTCTTCCCTTTACCAGCCAGTGAAGCCAAGCCTTTCACACCCTCCACAGATGAACATTTTTCGAGCTCTCTGATCATTTCCAACTCTTCTCTGAGCCCTGTCCAGGTCTGCAACCCCCATTCCAGCACGAGCTGAGACTTCATACAAGAGGCTCCCCAGATCAAGTTGCTGTGTGCTCAGAACACTTCTCCTTTTCATTCCTTCCCCACCCTAATGCGAATTTCCCCCACTATTTTCTGGCTGCCTCGTGCTTCATCGAGCAGGGGACACCCCAGTTTCACCCTCTGCAAACACAATGGAAGGGAAAGGAAAGGAATGGAAAGCTGAACACCTTCCCACCTTGCTGGTATGCTTCAGAACTGCAGCCTGGTCAGGATTTGGTATTTCTATTTCTTCCACTGGTAGCAAGTAGAACAAAAACATAACCGATTTAGAGCAATAGTGCACAAAGCTCAGGCTTCAGCAATTTCCTCTAAATTCATTAATATGCCAGGGCAGCTGAAGGATGCAGAAAGGCCTGTAAAATGGCCTGATTGAGATTCCTAAACCATTTTATCATGAAACAAAATGAAAAATGGGGAAAAAAAAAAGAAAAACTTATTACAGGAAGATCTTTGCTGAATGCATTCTTTAAAAATAATAAATAAACTCTTTTGAGAACTCTGCAATTTCACCTTTGTAAATGAAGCACAAGTTCCTACGTTCAGACAAATGAGTCAGGCTAGTAAAGGTTTTAATGACGTGATTTTCAGATGCACGTATAGTTATTTGCAAAATGACCGGAAAAGATGTGCTCGGAGAAATTGAAAATGTGCAACAAGGTTTATGTCAGGCTATACCAGCTAAGGATCCCATCACATTGCATCCCACAGAAATGCCAAGGGGAAGGGGAGCTGGCGATAACCAGAGAGTCACAAGGCTTGAAAAATACTTTTTCATCACTTAAAAATGTGTACTGAAAGGTGTGTAGCTACACGAAAACATCAGCCTCACCTTCAGTCATCTACAAAAACAACATCAAAATGGAATGGCAGACATTGTTAGGAAAGAATGAAGCAGAAAATGCTGTTATACCACCAAACAGGCCCCCACTTTCCCTTGAGGGACGCACATCCCCATGGGGATGCCTGCAAATGGGTGGGGAGCTCACACAGCTTCCTGGCCTTGGGGTCCATGGGGTGCTGTGGTCCCCCAGTCCTCACAGGGCTGCTCCATCCCTGCCTTGCTGCTCGTGGGGCTAGCCTTGTTTTTTGCCGAAGCCGACTTTTTTCCTGTGGAATCGGGTGGAAAATTCCATCCAAGTGCATCAGGGAAAAATCCAAGGGAAAGCCTCTCCTGAGGGGAAGCGTTGGAGCATTTTACAGTGATTTGAAACGGCAAAGTAAAACGTTTCAGTCTTTCCAAAATTAATTCTTTTCGGGGAGGAGGAGATTTTCCATTTGGCAAACAGCTTCTTGTCCCGAACAAGAACAACAAGAAAAAAAAAAAAAAAAAGCATAAAAAAGAAACAAAGACAGTGGTGTTCCCCACCAGCTCCAGCATTCCCCCCACTCCTCCCCACCATACTGGGTAGCTCGGGGCCGTGCACCAGCTTCACCCAGAGCCTCAAAGCACAGCGTGAGCGAGCCTGAACACACGATGGGGAAGCACCCATTGGAGCAGGATCTGCGGGCCTGGGGCTCCAGAGGGGCAAATGGGTCCGGGGCCGTCAGCCCAAGGGGGGGCTCCGCACTGGGGTCACGCGCAGCAGCATCCATGCACATCACCTAGCACGTCTGGTACAAAGGGCTGCGGCACACAGGGCGCCTGCTTAAAATTAATACAGAATTATGACCCTCCCGAGGGAGGATCAAATGTATTAAATTAGGCAGTCGCTGCAGGAAAACAGGGCAGGAGGTTTTGCTGTTGTCGTTTCTTGTTTTGTTTTTAAATCCTCGAAAGAAGCGTGTGAGAAGCCGGGAGTCGGAGGAGGCACGCTTCAGACTGTTGTTTAAGAAACTTTCTGCCTGATTAAAAGAAATACATCTGGACTGCCAGGTTTCAGCCTACTGCAAATTAAATGATGGATAGAGATCACAGTAATGGAAGCAAAAATAGATGTTGAAGGTAAATATTCACCCCAAGACTTGTCATGAGAACACACTTCATGCACTCAAAGGGAAGTCCAAATGCAAAAATATGCCAAAATGGGCACAGATTAAGGTTTCCGTATGACTAACATAAATATATCTCTTATTTCTTCTGCACTTCCTTGTCCCATCATCAGCTTGCTTCTACTTGTTGCAAGTGGACCCATTCTGTGCCAGTGCCTGCAGATTTCCCTGGGGCTAATCACAACACGTGCAGTGAACCAAAATCATTGTGGGATCAGGGGCTTCTGCGAAGGGCTTGGTGTACTTGGCAAAGCTCCTGACATTGATAAATAAACTAATCGATAACAATCAATATCATAGTTATATGACTAAGGGAAAGTTTGCTTGTTGTCAGAGTCTCAGACCTTAATCACAATTAAATGCAATTGCTGACTGTTTCTTTAATGCTACATTTATGGGCCAAAGCAAAGTCACTTGAAATCAGCAGGAAACTCTGAGAAGCGTATGCACTGTGAAACATTAACTCTATTTTATTAGTGCCTTACATTTTTACTGGTGTGATGCTTGGCATTTTTGCATTAACTTAATATTTTAAGAAATCCCCACCAGTAGTAGAGGAGTCATTTTTCTCCCCAAGCCTCTTGCTGCGACAATAAAAATGATTAGTGCAGACCAAACCCACGGAGACGATCCAGAGGAGCCCTTCTCAGAGCTGCAAAAACATGCAATAATTGATTTTAATCTCTGTGATAACTGATTCCATATGTGCCACTGTCAGCTGCAAAGCCTCAATTAACCCAAAACATCCAAAAAGTGGGCACAGGGAGGGGCAGGCTAAAAGCTCTATGGGCGGGCACCATTTCATGCTGTTGCCAGTTTAGCCGTGGACATCTAAATGGCTCTGCTCAGCTCCGCTTACACGTTCATTGGTTGTCTTATTAGCAACTTACATTTAAGTGTAGTTGTCTTCTTAATTTCCTAAGAAAAGGACAATTATAATTCCTTCTCCATTCTGAAAGCTTCTGAAATGCCTCCTGCCTCCTTCAGGAACTCTGAAACACATCCACGCAGCATAAACTAACCATGAAAAACTGTACATCTGCACCTCCCCATACATCCACCCTTGGACAAGTCTTCTCCTGTCCCTCCAATGGCCTGTCATCGAAGCACAACTCCTTCATTACACTTAATATGACTTTTTCTGGGCTAAGTATGTACCTACGACCTGGAGGCAGTAAAAAAGGCAGGGGAAATTCTGGCACGACGCTCCAGAGCGTTCCTGTAGCTCCAGGCTTTTCTTGGAGAATTTAAGTGAAAATCAATGAACTTCTCCTTTAGTCATGGTCTTCACTTGGGTGCTTTCCTCCCACGGAAATGCCAGATGTCACAGCAGCACACAAAGAAAATAACACAAGGTTGAGCTAGAGATTGGCGTTGCTGCTCAAAGACTGGTTGCCATGAAAAAGAAAGATCCTTCCAGCTGGGTCAGCCCCTCATGGCCCAGAAGTCAGCTGAAATGGTTTTGGAAAGGGATCCTGGAGATCACACAGATCTGGGAGCTGCCAAACCAAATATTGCTCTGAAAACCATGCTGCTTCACGGGACCTAGGAGAAGGCGTTCCTCTGCAGACTGTTTCTCCCACCACAACGCCTCCTGCATCGCACGCCGAGCACATGAGACAGGGCACGGCCACCACCAGCACAAAGCCATCCCGCAGAGTGCCTCAAACCACCCAGTGGTGTCCTCGTGGCAGCTCCAGCCCTGTGGTGGCAGAAGTGTCCTCAGACACTGATCGTGCCCAGGTGCCACGATCCAGTCCCCGGGAGCCAATGCATCCCTTCCCCAGCTGGCCAGGAGGCGACTTTTGGATAGCCACAGAGGCAACAAACCCGCCTTTCATCAGCTTCTCCATCAGCTCTCATCTCCCCCAGCTCCAGGGACAGAAGCAGGCTTTGGGAGGGTCATGGAGAAGACACTGATGTTTGTCAAAGCCACAAACCAGCCAAAAAAAAAAAAAAAAAAAAAAAAAAAAAGGCCTGAAGCTTTCCAGTGAGCTGTTATGAATCCATGATTCATAACAAAAATAACAGAGGAAAGTAGTCGATTTGCTTACTTCTCCCCTGTGTTACTGGCAGATTTTGTAACGTTATGTACTTTTGGGCTTGCATCCAGACGCACAATGTTTAAATGTAGGAAAAGAGGTTCATCTCAAGAGGGATCTGTGTGTAGATAGGCAAGCACAGAGGAACAAGCCAGGTCCCCAGCTGGTGAAGAGCTCTGCCAGGAGACCCATTGGCCAATTCATGCCATGGGACCTTGTCCTGGGTCACACCAGCGCTGGTGGGTGCCTGAGCGCTCCATGGGAAGGACTTCTGTCTACAGCCCCCTCCCTTCCTGCTCTGGTGGCAGCCTGCGGAGACACCTTGCTGGCTTGCTTTGGATGGTGGCAGTTCAATTTTCAGCTCTGGAGGCATCATCTGGTCACATTCAGCATCTCACAGTATGAAGCATCTCCAGAGCTTTAAAGGGATTTACTCACTTCAGCCACAGTGGGATGAGAGGTCTGCAGGATTTCTCGTGTGGAGGCAGAGGGGCAGAAGCTGGGTGTTACAACCAGGAAAAACCCCTGAGGAAACAAAGGAACGCCCTTGCACGGCCTCTAGTAAATAAATATATATATATGTTTGGTTTGGTTTGTCCTGCTTACAGGCTGCTTGAGCAGAAATGCAGCAGTCAGGCACTTTCTCTGGAGCCCAGTTCTAGTACCGTCAGACCCCAGGAGTTCAAAAATCATCAGCTAGCTCCAAAGAAAATAGAAGACAGGCTCAGAAACCAGGAAAATAATAATAAGAAATGTAATAAATCCTGGATTCTTTTCTTTTTCCTTCCCATTTTTGACTCAGGATCTTTTCAAGATTTCCTCTACAGCTATGAAGCCTAGAGGCATCCATTTGTTAAGAACACAGTTCTATGTAATAATGGGACCCAAAAGCCAGGGCTTTAAAAAATACACCTGAAGCTGTCAAGGCACTTGCTAAATAAATTCAGAATGCAGCATTCCCAATGGTGGTTAGGCAGGGGAATTACTTGTGCAGGTATGTATGCATGGGTCCTTTTTACAGGGTTAGCACAGGGATTTGTGATGTTAAGTTAAGCCCACATGCCCCACACAGCACCCAAATCCTATGCTAAGCCTGAGGCCCTTGGAGGCTTCTGTTGCCCTGGGGGCCAGGCTGGGGTTTGGAGAGATGCCCCACTTTTGCCAGCAGGTGTTTCCTGAAGGAAAAAAACCTTCTTTTGCCACCAGCATGGGTGGGCATGCTGAGCAGGGAGGCATGCATGGGCACAGGGCAGATGTGACAGCCCCTCCAAGCTTAGTGCCGTGCCATGCAGTGCAGCAGGACAGACACCTCCCGTGTGAGGATGCTACTGCAGGCACCCATGCTGGGGCTGGTGTCTCCAGGCGGCACTGCAGGGGACTATGTTCAGCTCTTGCCTCCTGGCTTGCCCTAGGACAAGGCTCTTCACTCCCTCCAGCGCCGTGTCTTCCACACCTGCAGGCCCAGATGGAAACCTGACCCTGCAAAGCTCACGTCACGGCACATCACGCGCCTCTTGGTCAACGCGATGCGAACAAATAAAGCGGAAGGAATGTGAACATGAGTTACTGCCCTGTGAGCGTCTTCTGTTACGCAGCGCTTTGGCATCGCTTCCCCTTTTGCGTCCAGGTCTGGCATAACTTGGTGCTGGGACACCCGGGTACCGGTACACCTGGTCCCGGGGGAACGGCCTCCTCCCTGCCTCCACTGTCACTCTTGGCTCCAAAGCTTCACCTCGCCTCTGAGCAAGCTCCTGACAGCACCTGCTTCCCTGCAACGTGCAGACGTCTTGGCATGTGCCTTCCTGACAGCGTTTTGGAACAGATATTCATCGACGCAGAGCCTGGCTGCCAGTGGAAGCCTCCTGTACCGTTTGGCACTTGCACCCTGCAGCTGTGTTCCCACCGAGGCGGCTCTCCACCCAGCTTCCATCTGACTGCACTGCTGTTGGACTTGCTTGGATCTTTCCAGCTCAGGCTTAATGCTGTCAAAAGATCCTTAACGACTTGGAGAGGCAACAGGGTTGCAGAAGACGGCAGAACTTCGGGGAGCAAAACGCAGGGGGGCAAAAGCTCCAGTGGCTGCTCACCCCGTGTCCTCCCTGCAGAGTCCGGAACAGTGTAGAAGTCCTTAACCAAGAGGACCATGTCCTCCCAGGTTAATTCTTAGCAAAAAGTGGGGACATAGCTGCAGGGATGGCTTCCTCTTAATTAAACACCCACAGTAGTTCCCCGTGAGTAAACTCTGCTGTAGGAAGCTCTCCAGAATGCTCCCCACAGTTGGGCAGCCAGCTCTGCTTTAATGCTAGGTGGGCTGGGGTCAGGGTGGCTCGGCCCTACAGGAGTAGGGGCAAGCCCCTGCAGCCAGCAGGCAGCTGCAACAAGGACTTCTCACGTCTCACGACTTTTTCCACATCAGAACTGTGACCAAATCAGGAACGGATCCCAGTGGTACCACAAAATTCAAGTAAGTCATTAAATGTTTGGTTTTCTCTCTTAATTCCCACTAGCACTTTGCCCTTCTGGCTGCGCAAACTTTCAGCCACCCCTCTACTTCTGAGGACAAGCATTTGTGCTGGCTGCTTTTTAACCCCACGCAGGGCAGCACCTTGCCCAGCAAGCAGCTCTGTCTGGGGCCTAAAGGAGCCCCCAAAGGCCAAGCTTCCCCTGGTCTCAGCCATCAGCAGGTAGGGAGCCACGTGGGACCACGGGAGATGTGTTTACAAGAGAAAGCACAAAATCTGGCACACGAAGCCTGCATTGCTCCAGAGAGGCTTCCGTAGCTGCCGTTACTGTAGAACAAGGCAAGAAGCAGGCACGTCAGAGACCGCGGACAGTGCCTGCCAGCTAGATGACACGTTTGAGTTAGAATGGAGAAAATCTTATATATGTCAGGGGGAACGACAGGAGAGAACAGCTGCAACATGAAAGACTGTGAAGCAGATGACATTTGGACCAAAATAAGTTTAAGATGAGGCTCTCCTTTGAGATGCTCCTTGTTTCTTTTTTATCTGTTCCTAAATATTTTGTCATTGGGTAATTTCTGGCTCTGTTCTCCATTATTGTCTAGTTGCTGTGTTTTCAGTTAAGGAGATTCGCCTGTGAATAGACACAGAAAGAAAACTGGGCACCAATATAATGCAAACGTCTCTTGACCTCAGCTTAGTCCAAGGTTTTCTTAAGCTACAAAAACATCCATAACATTTTAAAGTAAGGAAACAGATCTGTTTTCTTCCAGACAGCAGCTACATCATTTTTTCTTTGTGTTGTCTCTTTCCTTTAAGCAGTTCCCTTTCTGATCACAAGGCAGAAGAAATACTGCTCAGCTAAGCAGACTTTGTATTCAAATCCAAAATTTTTCAGTAATCACAGATAAATCTAGCAACTCAAACCTCTTTCTTTTTTAAATCACTGATATAATGTTGTCTTTACACTTTTTAGATTCTTCCTAAAAAACATGTTTTGTTTTGTTTTTTTAAAAATCATCACTTCCAGGACAAGTTCTCAGTGTTTCTTCCCCAGAGCCATGACTCTTTGGAAGGAACTTTAAGGGCACAGCCTGTTTGAGCTCATCCATCAGCAGAAATGGTTTTCTGTTGTTCTCTCCTGGCATTAGGCCACTCCGCGCTGGAGCGTTACTTTGGGTGCTCCCCTCTGGATTTCCAGCCACTCGCAATCTGGGGCTTGTGAGGGAAGGATGATTCCCTCCCTCTGAGGAAGGTCAGCCAGAGGGACCACCTTGTCGTGCTGGATTACATCACCACCATCTTGGCTCTCTCCAAAATACTATTTTTGCCGGTAGAAGGGTTTAATGACCTACAAGGCAGCCACAAGCACACCAAGCTGACCGGTGTCTTCCCTGGCCAATCAGCAGCAGAAAATGTTTTCTGATGAAGGCACGGCTGCTCCTGGTTGGAAATAGGAAGGGATTAAAAGAAAATACCAAGACACCCTGCCTTAGTCAAAATGTTGTCTATTGTACCCTGCAGTGACTCTTACAGACATCATACAGAAGAAAATGCAGCATCTTGGAAAGAAGGCAGCATCACCAGGTATACTCCTGTGTGTAAATGAACAAAGAAACCCCATACCAAAAATCAAGCCTAATCCAGCTGACTCTCCCTGGGTTAGGACAAGCTCTGCTTTTAATCTCAATCTAAAAATCAGGGGCTGGTGGGCATGGCACAGCCCCACTGAGCCGCTGGCCAGCGAGACAGAGGCACCGCCAAGCCATCATCATTGAATCACCTCATTCAGGACAAAGCTCCGGCTGCAGAGAGCCAGGCTAAATCAGAGCGGTCTGGCTCTAGCACAGAGCCGCACAAGCCCCAGAAAATCAATTTTCTGGGTTTTGTGTAATTTTCCCCTGGACAGAAGACAGTCTTTGTTCAGCCTGGCCTTTTGAGAAAGGTTAGGGACTCAACAAGAAAGAATTCAATTGACCCGAAAACAGAACGAAAAACCACCGAGCTTTTAACAGTGCGACAGAACTTGGATTTCTTGACAAGTTTTTAGCAGAAATGTTATAAAAAAGAAATCCAAACCCCGAACCAAGAAGAGATCCATGCTCCTCCCTTCCCTTTCATCGCTCCTCACCCCAGAGCCCAACCTGTTTCCCCTGGGCAGAGCTGGCAAAGGGAAGACCAGCCCCGTGCTGCTGCTCCCCATCAAGCCAGCGCTTGGGCGTGACGATCTGGCCGCTAAGCAGTTTGCCTTCTGATTGTTTTTTTTCTTGTTTTGCCAGTAGCCAAGCTGCCTGGAATGAAAAACCAAGGCCAGTGTGCCATGGGCAGAGGCTTCAAGGCATTACCACAGGGCAATAAACACGGTGAAAACCTCCCTGCTGCTGCCGGCCCCGAGGGATGGCAGCAGCATGCACCGGTTGTTGCAGGCAGGAGTGGCCAGCGGGGAGAAGCCACAGAACATCTGCAGGGCTGCAGAGGGATGCCAGGAACATCTATGTCCACACTCCTGCAACAAGCCCGTGTGTGGCGTACAGCAGCAGCATTTGCACTCGTTTGTGCTGTGAATAAGCACGGTGGTATGAGCACAGCAGTGCTAGAGCTGAGAGAGCACAGCATTACTATGGTGCTCCTGGCACGGTCACTGGTGCATTCCAGCGTGCCAGGGACTACCAGCGATGATAAATATTGCAGCAGGCTGCCACATGCCAACCCCCTGCTCCCTTCCACCCAGGAATAGCTTCATGCCAATATAGCAGGAATGGAAAGGATGTCTGGAGACAAAGGCCTAAGAACATGTTTTCTTAGGTGTTTTTCTCCCTTATTTAAGATGAAAGTTCACTCTGAGCTCCATGCAGACCACATTTTCCATGTGAAAAGAGAAACACAATTTCTTGTGACTTGTTTCCATTTTCACCTTTGCCTTGGGAGAAGCAGAGGTCCTCCTCTGGCTGTATGCCCTGCCCATATTCAGAGCATTTAAGGCTTTATACCTGTGGCAGAGTTGAATCAGGCTGGACTTTAAATCAATGACAAAGAAACTTGTGCACTTTTGTGCACATGCATCAAAGACATTCAGAGATACAGCTGACTACGGCAGCTTTGCCAGCCCTAAGCACTGAAATACTGAGCCGTAGCTCTTAAAAATCATGAATACCTTCGACCTTCAGCCACAAGCTCTCAAAGATATGAAAAGACTAGATTCTCTTTGAAGCTGCCTTTCAGCCACCCCCTTATTCAGGCTCAGCTCTCCTAATTATTCTCCCCTGTAACCAGAGTCAGAAAAACACTTTAAAAGCCTAAGGCACACATAGCAGCGGGATGCCAAGTGCCCACTTCTGAAGGATGACACCGTGTATCATGAAGTGTGTGCTGGAGCTGCGTTTGGCGATGCAGCCCGTGCAATGTCCATCAGAGCTTCAAAGCAAGCCCCATTATGCACCCTCCCAGAACAGATGCTGGCAAAGAGCAAAGGGACTGACCAACCAGCCCTCCAAGCCAAAATCACTGCAAAGAAAAAGAAACAGGCATTCGAAGTGGTAGGAGATGTGATATTCTGACAATGCTGCAAGGTCATTGCTTTCGAGATGGAGCAACTCTAACACGCAAAGAATTTTTTTACAAACTTTGTAAATCACAAACACCCTTAGCGGAAGAGCTTGCACCTAACTGCAGAAGAGGCTGCAGCCTCTGCTCCGGTGGAAGAATATATAAACCCACATTAATATAAGGAAAATATATCAATGCACAAACATGGTAAAATCTGAAGGCTAGGATGCTTTGAGCCTACTCCAGAGCATTTGCACAGGGGACACTTCACCTTTGGGCTTGTGGTGAGCAGCTAGGCAGGGGGACAAGGAGGGGACAGTCCTGCCCCCCTGGGATGTGAGCACAGGGCAGCATGCTCGGGCACTGCTGGGGGTAGCCTCGACTCGTGTGGCAGTTAGTGGGCTGCTTCAACATTTACTCTGAGCTTTAGGATTAAAAATTCCCTCTGCGTGCAGGGGATGTTGGATCTCAAATCACAGAAATGCCGTTTTACCAAACTGATAACCACTTTGCATTGAAACAGTGAAAAAAATATAGTAATCGGTGCTTCTATGGCCAGAATCTGCTTTTTACTATTTGTACTAAATACACCTTCATGTTAAAACTGAATAAAAGAGAATTTAATTTTGCAATTTACATTTTCTTCCTGACAGCCTTTGCTCATTTCATGGCATGTGGCAAGTGTGACAGCCAGCACTTGCCAGAGGCAATGCTAGTACATCTGATATTGTACAGGTGATAAGGAACGTGTATTTCTGAGTTCACTTGTTTGTAAAAATGGAGAATATATATGGGTGTTTATATGTATATGCATACATACGTAAACACATAGGTAAGCATTTGGGACCAATAAAGTGTTTTGTCTAACATCAGAAAAATATTTAGGGTATTAGGCTCTTAATTTTCTAAGGGAAATCTTTGGTGAGATCTAATAGTACCAGAAAAAAAATAATAATCAAATACTCCATTAGTCAACTGAAAGAAAGGCGCATTGACAGCAATAGGCCCGCACTACAGACCCTCCGTACCTGAAGACTAAACACATTAGTGATACACCACCTCTCAACCTGAATACCAGGTGTGAAAAGTGCCATTATTTTATATGAAAAAATAAAAATTGGGGAAAAAAAAATGAAATTTTTGCTGAGTTATTTCACTTTCCTGTCTCCTGCTCCCCCTTTTCTTTCTCCCAAGTGGGGAGGGGAACAAAAACACAGAAAGGGGAGGCCATGAACCTGACCCAAACCTGAAGCTGTTAAGAGGCAAATTGGGGTTGGTTTAACTGCCTGGGGCCAGTGCTCTGCACACCACACGCTGCCCAGCTGCCCGCAGCATCCCCACAGGTGACTGGGGCCGCACCTCCAATATCCATCTTTTCCTCCTCAAAACCATCCAAACCCACACAGCACTACAGTTTTTGTCTGGTCGGTGAAGCCGATGAGTTCAGAGCTATTCCAGCTCTCTGTAATTGGAAATGCTATGCAAAAAATAAAATATGTCAACAGTTCCCTCTGCCTGCCTAGCATCTTGAAAGGCCAGCAGATCATTATATTTTTGCCCTGCAACTTAAAAGAATTACAGCCCCAGCGGTTACTGGGAGAGCAGCTGGTTCAGAAAGCTGCTACGGGTAAACCTGTCAGAGCTCATGAGTAAACATAACGTGAGTACAGACGCTGTACCGAAGGAGGAAATCAATTGCTTTTTCTCCAAAATAAAAGGAAGAGTTTTGCTCAGGGCAATGTGGAATATAAACGTGCAACTGTTCCACATTAACTGCAGCATTCTTCTTTTTACCACCCAATTCTCCCTTTTATTCTACGGCAAGCAGTTGAGGTTCTCTATTGCACATTGGGGGCATCCGAACTGGAAATCATTAAAATATAGATTTCATTTATAGTGGACCTTCTGTGAGTGGAAGGAAAGATTGCCACAGCTTCCTGAGTATATGATTTAATGATGTGTTCTGCATTTTCTTAATTTTCCACAGTTTAAAGGCCTCTGTTCTCTATTTGGTGGAGGAGGGCTCTTTCCAAAGGCACAGCACACGCAGCCGCTGGAAGCCCGAAACCCATGATGCCCATGAGCAGGCCGTGAATAGGTGCAGGGCAAAGACAGGGAGCTTGGCACTGGGGTCATTTGCTTTCTCATGAATGCACAAATTCTGCCAACAGTAAAGCAAAACCTTTGACAAGGCACTTGGTTGGAAAGGACACGACCTTCACACAAAACCCGGGGCGGCGAGGCACATTCCCGAGGGGCGCTTTGGGACAGAACCGTGCCATGGACGCCTCCCCCAGCCACCCGCTGAGGTTGGCAGGCACGAGACAGACATCTGAATTTCCTCTAGCTTGGTGGTTGGTTTGCTTTTTTTTTTTTTTTTTTTTTTAAATATGTTGAAAAATATGGAGAGAAAAAAATGTTATCGTTTAAATAATATATATAATGCAGGAATGAGCTGTGCAGAGTACATGTCTGTTATGTATAACTTAAATTTATACCCATGGCAGAATGAAATCATCACTTAAAATAAAGTCAAATGTCCATTTTTCAGATTTAATTAAGACATCATTTTGATGGAAGCTAAGCTAACATAAACAAGCCAAGAGAGGCAACATGAAGAATGAACTGCATATAAAACCTGGAGCTCGTTTGTATGCCTGAGCTGCATGACTGAAGCTGAACAGTGTAAGTGTCTTACACTGAGTTACAAGTGTTTTCTGCTGTGGTTTAACGTACGAAAGGTAAATATAAAAGAGCTATTTTTAAAAATAATGGGTGGAATGAACTCTGGCAGCCTTGCTCCCGTGTTTTTATCTCTTAGCTTCAGAGGGCTTCGCTGTGGACATGGAGCTTTCTAAATACTCACGACCATCTATGCTGTGTACACGGGCAGGGAAAGTCCAGAAGGCACAGGTGTGGTCTGTTGGCAAAGGAGGCTTCAAATATATTCATCTGAATTTACAGAAAAAGCACAAATGGAAATCATGCAAAGCTCTTTCTCCCAGCTGACCAAGTCTCTCTGTAAAACCCGTGGGAGGCAGGCTCAGCATACCATTTACTCCCATGGCTTCCTTAGCCTATGAGGGGATAATTGCCAACTTTTAGTGTTGCTAACATTCTAAAAATAACATTGTTACCGAAAAGTATGTGCTCATCTAAACAAATATGAAGGCAAAGAGGCCCTGAGGTCTGGGTGAGGTGTTGGCCAGTGCCCCTCTGCCTACAGGCTCTGCCAGGTATGGAAATGAGCCCTGTGCTGATGCTGACATTTCTCTGCCTGGGCTTTCCCAGAGCTCTGGTACCCCAGGCTCCCAGGAGGAGCCGGGAAGCACCACGGACGCCTCCAGAAGCTGATGTGAAGGAAGTCGAAGCACCCCAGCACGTACAGTCAGCAGACCACACGTCATCAAGATTCCAGCCGATGACAGGCGAGAGAAGACACGTATGTTTTGCACCACATGCTCTTTAGTGCAAAGCAAAATCCCTAAACTGCTCTACGCTGTCATGAAAACAAAAACAAAACAAAACAACAAAACCACAAAGCAGGGTGGTGTGCTGGAGCTCAGACCTGCCCCAATGTTTTCAAGGGCTGAGCCACTTTTTCCTTACTAGTTTCCTTCCCCAAACCATTAAAGGATTAATTTAACTTTCACCAGATAATCTGTACCTTTTTACAGAGGGTTTTTTGGTGCCCTCATACCATCTGTTGCGAGGAATATGAGATAGTCACATCAAGCAACCCTGTGGACAGGCGGAGCGCACTGCACCTTGCACAAATCCAAAACTTTACCTTCTACAATTCCCAGCATCTTGAACTTGACCCAGAAAAGCGAGGAGAGGCATTCAGAGCGCGCCCTTTCCTCCTGAAGGTGACCGCAAGGAGCGTGGCCCCGCTGCCACCCACAGACCCAGCGGCGCAGTGCTGGGGACACCTCTGCGGAGGTGTCGGTGCTGACTGCTGCTGCTGGTGGCTGGAAATGATTTGTGGCAGCTTTGATTGCAGGCAGCCGCCACGCACTTAAACTATTTCCGAAACCCTAAAATTACTGCCAGGCGTGGGACCCTTTCTTCATTTTCAGGGATGGCTGCCGTAAATAACCTGCTTGGCGTGGTGCGGGTCACAGGTTTTTGGCCACGTGCTGCCGGGCGCCGCTGCAGAGGTCCCTGTGGGAGCACCCACTGCTTCACCGAGGAGGCTCTTCGCCCATCAGATGGGCCCGGGGGAGGTTTTCAGGAATTCATACAGGCCCCTGGTGGCATCTCCTCAGCATCACCTCAGCCTCATCAATCGTGTTTCACCACTCACTTCAGCATCTGACCTGGGGTAGATGTTCTGGGCCAGAAGGCTTGCATCTTCTTCAATGAGGACACACAAAGAACAAGGCACTAATTTTAAAAGGAATGGGCAATTTGTTTAAATCGATGTTTTTCAGGGTAAAGGATTAGTATCAGCATTTTTTCCTGCTGCAAACAACTTCAGAATAAAACAATGTTGATCTTATCCATTTGCTTCGTCACATTCAAAACCATCTTTGGGTTTCCAATGATGTTCATAAATGCACAAGTTAGGAAGACAGTAATGCACGATGGGCACAGGAAAGCATTCTAAACGAGCCAGTTTAAGTGACCCAGAACCATTACACTCCCCCATTTTGGCATGTGCAAGTGATTTCAAAACCAACCTTTAATCCCAGTTTGGGACAGTTGGGACGTGTTTCAATTTTCAAATATTATTTCTCCAGTAGCAAATGCATTTCCTGCCTTGCAAAAATGCAACATGAATAAGGCGCCTGGGTCTCCAAAGGGCTGAGCCCTGGCACTGAGCAGCAGCAGCACATCCCCTGCCTTGCAGCAGCGCAGCGTTTCGCTGCCTAGCCAGCCTTTTTCTCTGCTCTTTCTCAAACCTAGGACCCTGCAAAACCAAACCACCAAATTCTGCAAAAACGGCAAAACCAGTCTTTCATCTTCCAGATGTGTTCCTGTTTAATGATGCCTTGTAGACGATGAACAGACTGCAGCGTAGAGCCTGGGCACAGCCTGGGCAGGTACTGGCGGCTCTCGTGTAAAGAACTACCTTTTCCCCCATTAAGCAGAAAAACCAAGGCTGCAGTAAAACCAACAGCAACTTATTTTATGAAGTGCGAATCAATAAACCAGTGCCTTTAGATTACACAAGTTACTTCACTTACAGAGGCTAATGGAGTGCAATTAGGTTAGAGATTTTCCCCCAGTCCTCCAGTGTTGTTTTAATGCATTGTCGATACCTGCAGATGCTGGATGAGTTCTGCCGCCTGCTACCGAGGCAATGTTCCAGTGACCCCAGCGTGGGGGTGGTTGGAGGTGCACGGAAGCAGCAGAGCCCTTTGATGCCAAAGAGAAAACGCAGAGGGTTATTTTTAACCACTTATGGTCAGGCGGACAGAGAGACCACTGAAGATACGTGCCACGGTCTGCTGTCACGTATGCCCCTCATCTCCTACGCGTAAAGCTAACGCTGAGGACTTGCAGACCAAGGGAGAGGACCTGCCCATCCCCGACCCCCAGGGTCAGTGCCACGCTCCAGCTCATCTCTGCCCTATTGAAAAACTCTTCCATAGGCAAAGCCACCCCATGAACCCTGACTGGCTCTGACCTGCCTTGTGCCCAGAGGCAAAGGAGAGCAATAAATCATAACAAACATCTTCCCAAACTCCTGTATTTTTTTAAACTTTTATTTCTTGCGTGATGCAGGCATCCTCGCAGCTTGTTTGGGTATCAGAGCTGTAATAATACCCCACTTGTCTTCTGAGCGCCTTGCAGCAGGCTGCTCCAGGGATTAAACCACTGCTCCAAGCCTTTACACATGGGCAGCTGGCATTTTTCTCCTGGCATGCACAAATTGCATCCTGTCTGGTGTGGGTGCAGCAGCATCACTCTGCCTCGTCATCTGCAGCAGCACCAAGCCAGCACCAGCCATGAGCAGGGACCCCATGCGCCGAGAACATCCCAGGGCGGCCGCAGACAAGCCACTGCTCCCACGAGTGTGTGCCAAGGCACCCCCGCCAATTCAGAGCACGTGTGCCTTTCATCACATGCCCTCACTTATCTGTGTTTGTTATTCAGCACATCTCTAACAGCAAACGGTATTTTTGGTAGGAAGTAGCACGGCCAGTGTGTGTTTCATATTAACGGTCTTGTTCAGGGGGAAAAAAAAAAAAAAAAAAAAAAAAAAGATTGATCTAAAAAAGATTCTCTCCAAAAGCCAACGATTAACCAGCAGTATAAATCTCTGTAAGTGGAATAACGGCACCTTATCACCTTCTCCCCCCAGCACTGGTTGTGTTGTCATCCACTTCTAACATATTTTATTTTCTTCCCCGTGTATTTTTCCAGAACTAAAAAAAGCTCTTGCTTTTTTAAGTTCTACCTAGAAAATTTTCAGTTACATCATTTGCACAAATATGTTGTTGTTAACATTGAAAAACCTCTTTGCTTGCACTTGTATATTTTATTTGGCTAAAAATGTGCTCATGTCTAATACATCACATGTCCTCTGGTGATACTATTTAAGCTAGAAATTCCAAAACTCACAAATACCGAATAGCCAAATGTTCCAGAGCAGTACTCGTATACTAAACATGTAATATATCTCCTTCTTCTCCAAACAGAAATAGATTTCTCTCTGATTTGTTTGATAAATTTGACCCAAGATTTCCATTTGGAGTTATTGGAGTTCCTACTGTTTTTCTGCGTGTTGGTGGGCCAAGCCCTAATCACCCAAATCTCCCAAGGAGGCCATAAATTACAGCAATGAGATGGTGCTTTGTATTCCTCCTGCTGCAGGACAAGGCGGACTCGCAGCCGCGTATTTTGACAGGCATGAATTTAATTCATTGTTTTATGACAGATGGGAAAAGTGTACATGCTCATAGTGGAGATTTACGATCATTTGGGTCTGGAGGATTCTATAATTTGCAAGTAATGTGAAAACAGATGGATAGACAGACACCAAAGCGCAGGCTGACCTGTATATTCTCACCACTGGTTACAAATGGGATCCATATGCCTGGAAGTCTCTCTCAGAGAGATCTTCATTAGCGCAGGCTCCCAGATTGCAAAAAGCACAGCTCACTTCTTGCTGCAGGAGCAAGCAACTGCAAAGTCACATTTCTGATGCCTTTATTCATGTTGTTTTTTCAAGCGCGAACACGAAACTGCAGCCACATCCGTGTAATGGACAGCAGCACTAAAAACTCACCCTGGCCTCGCTGAGCTGCCCTCCTCACAAAAACTGAGCCTGGGGGAGTCTCATCCAAATCAGCCACGGACAGGTTTCAGTGGTTTGATGCTTATCTCCACAGTCGTACAAAGTAACCAGGTTTATACAGATAAATGTGTCATCTCCTGTGCTTTACATATTTGAATGGATGGTGAGTGATGTCTTTTTCCAGGCATAGCTCAACTGTAAAATACTTTTTATGCCTTCGCCTGACAAATGAAATAAGGGTGATGGAAACACACATGAATTTGAAGTCCTCCAAATTGAATGCTTATGTTTACTTGGTAGGAGGCAGGGGAGGATACCTTTTCATTGTTACTACCAGTAACGTAACTTTTTTTTTAAACCAGTTAGAGGTTGCAAGGTACACAGAGGGCACCTCTAACTGAGCTCACCCAATTTAAATCCTTCCGAATACAGCACATGGGAATTTCTCCCAGGCTGAGTACATGACTGCTTTTTCTTGTTACAAATCAGTTTATTTAGGTAGAGAGATGTATTTCAATGTCTGTAAATAAGAGACTGCAAATATAGAGCCATCCACACGCTGAAGGGCCAGGTGCATGCATTTAGTGCTGGAATTCCAAATAGACCCAGGGAAAACATGCTGAAGTTTAAAGTGTCAGCAACAGTTTGTAATCTGTTCTGCTGCCCTGGTGAAGTGGATTTCTTTCAGTACTGCTGGCAAAATGACATGAACCTGATCTTGGTGCAGTTGGAAAAGCAGAAATAACACCAAGGGGCTGTGCAAGAGCCATCACGGCCAGAAGGAAGGAGATGACTTTGCTGCAGACTCCTAACAGCACAGGTGCTGAACGGCTCCATAACATCACTGTGAGCCACAAGAGCATGGCACAGGAGGGCCTGCATGGCCTGGCCCAGGATCCAGGGGTCTGGGTGTCTTGCTCAGCACAAACCCTATGCATGCAAACCCCAGCAGCCTCTAAAGAGCAGCAGGGCAATGCCACTGTTTGCACTTCAGCCATAGGAGCACTGCACCTCCTCGCCAAGCCCCCCAGTTTTGGGAATGCCCAGGGCTTTCCATCATTCATTTCATTTCCACAGCTCCCAGTGACCCACAGGGGAGCTGTGTCAGGAAGGACAGTGTGACCGTGGCTCAGCTGCCCCCATGCAAACCCAGCCTCGTGGGGTGTTGATTCACACGCGCCAGTAGATTAAATTTTAACTGCTTTGGTTTACAGCCTGGAGTTTTAAAATAAACTGGAACCAGGGCCAGTTTACTTTAATGCACTGGCCATAAACGGCAGCAGCTCTGAAGCAGCCCCGCATGTGGAGGAGCTGGGCAGGAGTCATGCTCCCACTGAGGAAATGGCACAACTGAGGTGCCGAGGGATGGGGCAGATCCTTGGGGGAAATCTTTTCACCAACTTTGTTTTCCTGGTCTTTCCCCTGCCTGTCCTGGATTTTAAGCTGTGTGAAGCCAGAGGTGAGATTACCACAGGAAAAAAATATCAACAGACATATTAACAAAAAGGTCCAGTCCCTTGTGACTGGATTAGCAACCCCTCTCCTTCCTCATCACACAGCAACACAACTTGGAGTGCAAATTCTTCTGCCTTAGTCTCAAACAGAGCTACAGCTCTGGAATAAATTGGCAGCACTAATTATGGCATAGCATGACAGTCTTTTGGGCTGTATTCCAGAGAATAACATGACAGAGGATAAGGAATCCATTGGCTATTGGGGGAACACTTCCTGGGGAGTTAAACTTATTTCAGCATCTTGACCAGGGATTGCAGCTGCAGCCCAGCCAGCACACACATTCCCCCCCCAGCAGGGTTCAGCAGAGCTCCATATAGAGGCAGCTCAGCTTGACTGAGCCCCCCAGAAACCTGTGGCACTGCTACCATGAGCCTGCCCAAAAGGGACCCCCTTTGGTCCTGAGTAATTTGGAGAAATGCTCCTCTGAGAGCAAATGAACATCAAGTTCTCCTTACTTGCTTTCTTATATTTTCATTGTCTGTTGGGACTTTTGAGTTTGGGAGATTTTCATTAGTGAAAATTACTAGAACATTGCCATTCTGTGAAAGGACAATTCTCAAAAAAATATGAGTCCAGTACCAAAGGTCTTAAAATAAATTTACAACACTCACAAAAAATACATCAAGCAGGCAAACTGACCCTCTGGCAAGTACCCCTGAAAATACTGCTGTGTGCAATTCTGATCTCAATCAGTTGTCAGTCTTCAAAAAAAAAAAAAACCCACCCTGAAGCCAGCCATCACCAAGAGCCTACAATCAGTGGAACAGAGATACACTAGCATCAATTAACACCACTAAATGTAATGGGGTAAGAAAAAAAAGAGGGAGCTAATTAGATGTCTGAAAACTGATGTACCAGCTTGTCATTGCACTGCCTGACATAAACCCTGTTTAAATGCAGATTTCCATGTATTTCCATAGGCTTTTGGCAATCGGATACATTTACCTGCAGGACTGTGAGAACCCATCGTGTACTACCCAAAGCCCAGCTCCAGCCCCTGGAGCAGAGTCCTACGAGGAGCGGCTGAGGGAGCTGGGCTTGTTCAGCCTGGAGAAGAGGAGGCTCAGGGGCGACCTTATTGCTCTCTACAGATACCTTAAAGGAGGCTGTAGCGAGGTGGGGGTTGGCCTGTTCTCCCACGTGCCTGGTGACAGGACGAGGGGGAATGGGCTAAAGTTGCGCCTGGGGAGTTTTAGGTTAGATGTTAGGAAGAACTTCTTTACTGAAAGGGTTGTTAGGCATGGGAATGGGCTGCCCAGGGAAGTGGTGGAGTCACCATCCCTGGAAGTCTTTAAAAGACATTGAGATGTAGAGCTTAGGGATATGGTTTAGTGGGGACTGTTAGTGTTAGGTTAGAGGTTGGACTCGATGATCTTGAGGTCTCTTCCAATCTAGAAATTCTGTGATTCTGTGTGATCTCTTTCTGCTGGGGAGGGGAAAGAAGACAAGAAGATAAGGCATGCATGTTTATTAAGGACCCTGACCTAGGAGGCTGTGTCTAATGCACGCAAAGAGATATTTCTGATCATACACGGAGGCAAGCATGAACAGTGCGTGCTACTTATTTCACACTGCTGAGTTCCTTACAGCTTCTCATTTAGTTACGTGATACTGCACAAGTTCAGCTTCGCATGTGTGGGGCAGTACCTGCAGGAAAACAGAATAAATCAGGTAGCTTTTTGTCCATGTTTTACTTGCAGCACTGGTTCTCTCAGCAATTAAATAACTGCACTTTGGCAGTTATTTAAAAAACTGCAAAAAAGAAGCCACTTCTTTGAAAAAAGAAAGCAAGAAAAAATCCACAAAAGCATTTTGTTCACCTGGAAGCAAGTACCTAACTCACTGAAACAAAGCTTTCTTCCTCCTTGTACAAATCCTGATTAGTGCCATTGTGAAATAAAAAAATATCATGCACAGTTCTATTTTTATTGTAATCCTTCAGATAAAATATATCCAGCTATCATTTAAAATAAGAGCTGCTCTCAGCTGAATGCTGGCAGACAGCACATGCCATAAATCCTCCTGCAGCACATTCCTAGCTGCCCTGTGGACCCACTGTCCAGATCAGGAGAAAAACGGTGAATTTGTTGCTATATTATTCCAGCATAAGGTACTAATATTAGACTTCAAGGAAGCCATCTTGCACAAACATTTCAGTCTTTTAAATTGTGGCTGGTCAGGGAGCACCACTGAAAAAAAAGCATTTTACTGACACTCACAGTTTGCCTCTCCAAAAGGATAGACAAAAGCTGCAGCTTTTCTTCTCACTTGCAGGTTTGCAGTTTTCTAGTTAGCTTTATTTCTACTTCCCCCAACCGTTGCGAACTCTTCCAAAATAAAAAGCACATTTAATATTTCATGAGAAATACCTTTTCCAAACAGCCACGCTGTGAAGGTAAATAAATGCAGGGTTTCTAGAAAGGAGTCTGTAGGAAACCACGCTTTATTTTTCTATGATAAATCATTTACTTTGCAAACGACTGATATTTTGTGAGTTATGAACATCAGACGAATAGCTGTCTAGCCTGTCTAGCACTCGCGCTGTTTCTTTTTTCCCCCCCTCATAGGAGACTTTTGTTGCACTCATTTCATTATAATTAACTATGAGCTGCCGCTGGAGAAACAGCACTACAGCCATCCTGGAGAGAAGAGGCCCACAGGAGCACCTGTGAGTACAGTGAGCAGAACTTTTCTAACCACCCAAAAAACCAAAACACGGACAACAGCAAATGGCGCAGGCGTGAAACACCAGCATCTTACAGTCACACCACTGAAATTAGGATGCCATGCTTTACAGACAGGTCTTGTGCCACCTGCAAGGGGTAGGGGGAAGAGGGCAGCATCCCCTGCGTGACAGATCCATCCCCTCGGTGCCCATCTTACCTTTGCCAGCCCCACCATGCTGCTGCCTGCACACAAAACCAAGGTGGGTGCGCTCTGCCACCAGCCCCCTGCTCATCCTGCTGGGTGCAGAACATGCTCAGGGGCACCCATCCCAAGAGGATGAAGCTGGAAAGTCAGTTTCTTCAAGTAAATCAATAACTATTTTTTTTCCTTACATGCTTGAACATCCCCAAACACTTATTCTCACATCTCTTTGTGTGCTCCTGTCCCCTCTTCCACAAGCAGAGCACAAAACTCGCAAGCTGCTCTTACAGGGGGAGCCTGGGACAGTGGCTTACAGCAGCAACAGGCTGCTGGCTGCACAAAGCCACCCACCAGGCAGGGCTCCGTGGCTTTCTAACTTGTTGGGCAGCAAGTTAAGGTTTCTGCCTTCACACTTTTCAGACTAGAAATATTAAAGAGAGCTTTTCACGTAAGACTTCAAAACAAAATCCTTCAGTTTAAGGGTTGTACTGTTTTCTTTGGGCAGTTTTTCAATGCTACTATTTCACCAGATTTAATAAAATCCCCCTTCCCTTTCTGACATACAACACTGATTAAAAAGGACATAACATCTCCAAAACACTTCAAAATGGCATCAAATACGTAAAGCCATGAAGACACCTTCCTGTACACTGGGTGGTGTTTTACTGCTCTTTGCAGATGAGATTTATAACTCAGCCATACATGGTGATAAAGATTTATGACACGTCAGAGGAGTAAACCCCATTAATGGCATCTCAGCCACAGGGTGCTTACACACCCCAAAAAGCTGGCCAGGTCATCCACAGGCACTGCTCCATGGCCTCGCCCTGAGCTTTAGATGCCAAATGGGATGGGACAGCACATCTGCTGCAAGGGGCAGGCATGCATGCACCTGAGGGCAAGCCACAATTAATGTAGTCTTAATTGGCTAAAGGCATTGGAGCTGTGCTCAGTACAGCAGCACACGCTTTATGCACTGCCTGGGGAGCGGACTGGAAGCATAGGTCGGAGCCGGTCTGCAGGAGATGAGACAGTTTTCGTGGAATTCAAGCCCTCATCGAACAGAGCAGATGCTCCAGTGGGAGTGATGTCTGGATACACGACGGTTTGGGTAACGCAAAAAATCTAAAAAAGCATTGTTGTGAGTTTCAGGACAACAAAATGAAAACATAACCAGGGTTTATTTTCGTTTTCTTCCTTGGAAATTTCCAAAGCATTTGTTTTACACTATTTCAAAATGAAAACAATGTCTGAGACGATGTCCCCAGTCAAAAGCCCAAATGCTGTTCCGCTCTAGCAAGGCAGCTGTTCCCTTGCTTCTTCATTTGGAAGAAGCAAGGGAACAGCTTCATTTTCATGGTGGAGCAAGATGGGGGCTCTGTACACCAGTCAGGCTTAGACACAAGCCCAAGCTGCCCTCTCCTGCCCCAGTCCAGCAGCATCCCCCCCCCCAGCCCTTGATGCATCACAGGGGTCTGGGTGGGGAAGCGAGACAAGCATTTTCCATGGCTCTAAAAATGCCTACAACTCCCACAGGAAGCCGTGTCCCTACAAAATGCAGAGGACATCAGAAATCCTCATTGTTATATTGCCCGATGTCTAATTACATACGGTTCCATTTAAACTCTCAACATTAAATCACGGCCGGAACTGTACGGTCTAAGAACTACCTGGAAGGAAAATAAATGACATCTGCAATCCCTGAACTTGGAGCCCATCTCAGTTTACAATATTAGTTTTTAAAAGGATATTTAAAACATGCAGCAGTTAAAACCCATTTAGTTAGTTATTTACCTTCCAATCCTCCTCTCTGCCTCTCCCCTAAGCCATAGATCCCATAAATGCAAAAAGACCTACTGACATGTGGTATTTTTTAATGCTAGGGAAGGTGTGTGACAAAATCTCGAAAGTTTTGAAAGTGGGCTACTTTCTGCTAAACGCAGCTAGATCTTGAAGCCCAGGCCAAGACATGAATTAGAGTTTATAATGCTGCAGAGAGAATACCAAGGAATTAAAAGAAAAACATTTCAGCTTGAGTAGGAAAGTTTTCTGTATTCTATTTTACAGCCAACCATAACTTTCACAAGATGAGTTATGTTTTCTGTTATTGGCATGTTTTTCAAGTTAAATAAAAACTGTTTTCCAGGAGAGGCACTGGTGAATCCTGCTTCCCAGATCACTCTTCCTTCTCTAAACCACAGTCTCTGCCCTGATCTATGTAATATTTTTTAAAATTTAGAACTGAAAACACCTCATGCCCACCCGTCCTCCCAGCAGATTAAGCATCCACACTGGGTGGTGTTCCTCACTGTGCCTTTCAGAGGTCTTCCACCATCCATTAGTAAATCCATGCCACCCTTGTGCACCCCCAGTAACATCAGCTGCAATGTGGCCATCCGTTCATGTAATGGACACCAGGCACAGCTCCAGCCCCAAAACACCTGGCTAAGCTCCAGCTCCATGCAGCACACCTTCCAGCTCACAGCAACGCACATTTGGAGGCCTGGCATAAGAACACTTGAACACAGGTCACAATGCAATTTAAAGCTGAAGCAGAGCACCCACACTAGTAGGGAATTAAGTTTAACAGTCAAGTAGGTTAAACATTTTCTGCTGAAAGTCTTTCTCATCAGAACAAGCAGGTCCATCAAACTCAACATCTGTGGAAAAAACCTTACTTCAACAACGCTTACTTTAAGAGGAGATACTGCTAAATGAAAGACTTCACCTAGAAGTGTCACAGTCCAAATGTTTTAGGCTTGAATATTCCAAAATATTTTGTTTAGAAAGCAGTGACTTTCCTGCAGCATAGTTAATCCTCAGCTTCTAACTCCACCAAGCAAGCACCCAACATTTCCACTGGGAGGAAATTACACATCTGGCTGCATGGTGAAGTCCCAGCACTTCCATTAAGCCTTTGTTCATCTCTGTGCACAGAGCAAGCCCTCAGTGCTGGTCACACCTGCTCACTGCTCATTCCCCCCATGCAGGACAGGCCCAGCTCAGACAGCAATACTAATTTCTCCCTGTCCCACACACCAAGGCGCAGCAGCAAAATCAAGAGAGACCGAAGTCCCTTCCCTTACCTCTGCTCCTCCAGCAGGCAGCAGGGGTCCTCCAGCACCCTGGCACAGCAGAGTCCCCGTCACTCAAAAGAACGTGGGCCTGGAAGGGAACAGGTAACAAGAAGTTAAAACCCCAGGAAGAGTTGGAATGAGACAGTCAGCTGCAGGGGTAAACTCATCTGCTGGGGATGTGACTAATCCAATTGCTCAGATTCATTTTCTGAAACTCAGAACTGGGATGAGCAGTTAATACCAGATGTTCAACCGCTCCAGACACTTGAATGGGTTTTGGATACAAGGAAAAAAGTGTACATTGGAGAGAGGGTTTGTGGTTAAAGCATTAGGCTAGGATGCAGCTCTCGTTTCACAACCCAGCTGTGACTGGCTTCCTGAAGCCATGCTCACACTGCCTGCTCCTCCCGGCACCCGAACAGGGGCAGAAGCCGAGGGCCCAGCTCGGGGCTGGGGACACACTGCAAAACTTGGCTGCTCCATTTGGGGCTGAACGGGAACAACATCCACCACGCTGAGCTAAGTCTCCACAACAGTGCAGAAACCTGGTCAGCTCATCTTTTTTCACGAGGAAGAAGAGAGCCCTTTAATTACTGTAACTATAGTCACACCGGGCAGCGCTGGTCTGCTCCCACTGCTCCCATGGGGCTCAGCAATGGAGCACTGCCCTCAAACCTGTGAGCTTACCCAGCAGGGACTGGGAACAACTGGTGCTTTCATTTGCTTCAATAGCTCTAGGAGCCGGGATAGGGGACTTCAGAGGTTAAAAAAAAAATCATTCGTGTACTAATGAGGTCTCAGAAAGAAAGATTGAGCATCAATACACCGATGCCAGCTAGTAAACGTTTTTTATATCAGAATATTGTTCTGGGTAAGACATCAGCTTTCCCCAAATCAGCCACTGATGTCAGTGGGCCAAGGTTTCACCCCAGGCACAAAGGGAGGGCAGCACAGGGAAAACACAAAGTTTGGTGCTGCAGGGGGGTCTGATGACAAAGCCTGCAGGCACAAGCAAGGGAGCAAAGAAAGGCCAAGACTGCTCTGTTCATTAGTCCTAATGAAGGAGAAAAGCTGGTGAATGGAAATTTTAATAGGCAGCTTTAGCAAGAGCAACATTTACTTTTATTTGCCTCAGAGATTCAAATCTCTTGCCAGACTCGCACTTTCTTAGGTCCCAACCCCTCCTTGTGTTTTATTTTTTGTTTTTCCCCATGCTGCAGCCTCTCAGGTCCCTCAGCTGTCTGGGCAGCAGCCACCCTCACCCATGAGGGGTGAGCACCCAGAGCCACTCACACCAGCCCAGCCCCAGACATGCAGCATGCCCTCACCCACCACCAGCATCCCCTGAACCAGGTGAGAGGTGCAAGACAGCTCAGAAACAGAAGGCCATGCAAAGCTTCCAAGAAAATGGGTTTTGGGGTGCCTGCATGTTTTTGAACAATGTGGCTTTTATTTTTTTTTAGAATACAGGCACCATTTATCTTTTATTTACTCTTTTGCCAATAACATTAACTGCCTGCCAGTTATAAAACAAATACGAAACACAATGAATTAAATCATCAGGGACCAGAAAACAACCTAGAATATTACAAGCACATAAAGCTCTAGGAGCATGTGTGTGGGAGCCCATTTAACCTCCCCTGATCTGGGGCTAGGTCCAATAAATTCCTCGGGCACACGGGGGCTTTGGGGGCTGGATCCCAAAACAGAATTTTCCCCACAATTAATTCTCCGTGTATTGGGGGGCTCAGCAGGACCCTCTCCACACTTCTTGCTTCCATTGGGGTTTCTGACCCAAAACCAGCTGTTCTTGGTGAGAAGTGATCCAGAGCCAGTGACTAACAACAGCTTCAGGGCACCACCCCCATTGTTCTGCTATGCTGGGCCTCACAGGGCACAGCTGACAAACAGAACTGTATCACCCTTTTTCTAGAGAGCAGTTAGAAAGGCATCTCCAGTGAAGTACCTGAAGGTGTGGCCCCCAGCTGCATTCAAGCCAACAATATAGTTCAATAAAGCTTGTATTATTTTCTTAATGTCTACCCCAACAAATACCATGGGAAACAGGTACAGGTATGGCCATGCTCAGGGGTAAACTGAAGTAGTTCTTACAGAGGCCCCTGAGCCATTCCCAACTAACAGCTCCGGTAGTGCAGCCAGGAATAGCTAATTGCAGACACAGCAGCTAGCAGGGCAGCAAAAGGCACCTTACTTTGCCTGGAGCCAGGCAGGATGGGATGGGAGAGCTGAGCAGCCCCGAAAGCACGGAAACCCCACTGTGCAGGGAGCCCAGACAAGTCCTCACCATCCATGTCTCCTAGCTCAAACCCCTCCTTCCTCCTGGGGAGATGCACCTGAGCACCAGCAGGGCACAGAGGCAGCAGGGGCACCCACAGGCACCCAGTGTCTGATGCACACCCACAGCACCCTGCAGCACAGAGCCCAGCGGGGAGATGCTGCGCCCTGCGGGCAGCTCTCCTCACTTGCAGAGCCTCCAGATCACTCACAAAACACATCTGGAATAGAAATCCCGACTGCCCAATTCCCCCAGCTCGGAGCCCTGCAACACAGAAGCACTCAGCAGTAATGTAATAAACAGCATCCGCACGCTCAACTTTTTCAGTAGCCACATTTTATAGCCTGCCTGAGATCCAAGCCTAGAGGAGTCGTTTTGGAAGGACAGAAAAGGGAAAATTATAGTAATTTCGCTAAGCAGTGATTGTCCCGCCTATGTGCAGACAGTTGATGTATTGGAACGGTTTATTTTCTTAGAAAATAAGCATTGTGGGTTTTCAGCCTGGCTTCCTAAAGAAGTGGGGTTTGTGTAATCTCTCAAGTACACATCCCTCCACCAAACCAGAAGTCTCTTCCCATTGCTTTTCAGTCTGCTGCTCAGCCCTGGCCAAACAGGAAAAAGAATTAGATCTCAACAAATTAGGGGGGATAAAATGAAAACCAGCAGATGCCCGTAGAAAAGAGCCTCTATTAACACCTCTGCTAAGAGGGAAGGTAAGCTCCCTCCCAGCACCCACTGGATGTTCAGGACACATCCCAGGGAGGCAGCAGCACACACCCTTACAAATAACCCCAGCACAGTCTCTTGCTCATTGAGACTGCAAGCTGCAGAGCCCAGCCACCCAGCTGCTACCGACGTAGCACAGCACAGGCATCGATAACTTCCATGTGCCTACACAGAGGAGCTGCAGCCCCTGAGCTATCAAGCTGGCAGTCTTGTAACATGTTTATTGGAGGCAAAGCACAGCCACTCCGCTCCTCTCAGCCAGCAGCGGCTATGGCTTCACCAAAAAGCCCCCCAGAGCCCTTCATAGCCAAATCAGCTGCACATTGCAGCCTGGTCATCAGCCCATTCACAGCCCTCCCACATCTTTCTCCATTTTCTCGTATCTTACCACCTTACCTTTGCTCAGGCTCTGCCCCATCCCCTTCTCCAAGACCTCTCCTGCTGCAATACCACCAAACTGCCTGGGAGCCTCACACCTCATTGCAGCAGAGCTGGGCCAGGCCCCACAGGGCCTGCATAGGCCCCACAGGACAGCATAGAGGGACCCAACCAGACTCCATACACCCCCCCCCCCCAAAAGGACCAACCAATATTGCTTCCCTGGGGAGGGCTTAAATAGGCCTGAGCAGCTGGGTGGGGAGGTGACAATGTGGCACAGGTGTGGGGGATCAGCACCCCGGGGCCGCCTGGCCTCTGCCTAAGTGCAGGTGCCTGGGGGCCAGGGGCTGCTGGGCTGGACCCACCTGGGTTAGAGCTCCCTGGCACAGCCTGAGGGTGCCCATTCACTGCTCTTGCTCCCACCGTGCTGCTGCAATCAGAGGCAGCTGTGTGCCTATGGGGTGCTCGTAGGGACATGGGGTCAGGGCCTCCCTTCGCTGTGAACACGCAGGCAGGGAGCAGAGACTACGTTTGAAGTTGAACACGTTTTTGGAAACGCAGCGTTGCCCTGTTGAAGTTTCCCTTCTCCGTTTCCTCAAGTCCAGTGGCGTTATTTTGGAGCCCACAAGGAGGTGGGCTCACAGCAGGTGTGGGGATATGAGAAGCACATTTCTGGGACATTACACGCACGGGTGAAGGAATGGGGTGGCTGGGGCAGGGGCTGCTACAGGCAGGGGCAGCCCTAGTGACACAGCCACCTGAAGTGCCACCACATGCAGCCACACGGCTGTCCCAAAGCCTCCCAGCACCATGGGCACTCCGCCCCTTCCTCCGCTGACATTTTGTCTTTCAGCAGGAGGGTGATGGTTACGCTACTTGGGCTGCTCAGTAAGACAGCGCCCATCATGGAAAATCATCTGCGCGCAGGCTTTTCTTTCTTTTTCTTCCTCTTTTTCTACTCTTTGTTAGTGACCACCCATAGGCACAGTTCGGCTCTGGCAGGCTGCCCACTGATGAGTTTTCCACACACCATTGGCTCGTGGGCAGCCAGCAGGCTCTGCCTCTGTGCCCATACAGCTCAGCCCAGCCCCTGCCTTTCATTATTTTCCTGGTCCGAGTGTGTGTTTGCTCTTCTTCACCTTGATTCCTGGGAAGGCAAACATCTGATGCTCGGGTCACACTTGAAGGAAATGACATTCCCAGCTGAATATGCTGTGTCACCCCCTTGCATGTAAAACGCCTGCTATAACCTCTGCTTCCTCTGCAGTGTTAAAAAGCCTCAAATAAAATAAAATAAAATAAAATAAAATAAAATAAAATAAAATAAAATAAAATAAAATAAAATAAAATAAAATAAAATAAAATAAAGTAAAATAAAATAAAGTAAAATAAAATAAAGTAAAATAAAAAAATAAAAAATAAAATAAAATAAAGTAAAATAAAATAAAGTAAAATAAAAAAATAAAAAATAAAATAAAATAAAATAAAATAAAGTAAAATAAAAAAAATAAAAAATAAAATAAAATAAAATAAAATAAAATAAAATAAAATAAAATAAAATAAAATAAAATGACAAGGAAGAAAACTAAGTGTGAAAAAGGAATGGACAGCAGCTTGGTGCCGCTGGACAGTTCTCCACTAACCTAGCAAATGTAAATGCATCAGTAAATGCAAATATACTTTTTTTTTCTTTTTTCCTGGGGCTGTAGCCTGCCCATTGAGACAGTGCCAAGAAACGCTGATGTCCAGCACTCTCACTTTGCCATTTTGTGTGGGTTATTGGGGGTGCAGACCAGGGATTTGCCTCTGAGCTCCAGACAAGTGGATTACAATATCTCTGGTGCCCTTTCTACTCTCTTTCTAATACTTGGGAAGAACTTACAATAGGAAAAACAAAAAAAAAAAAAACAAACAAAAAAATGCTGGTGGGGTGAGTGAGCACTGACATTTGGCAGAGGAGCAAGCTAGGAAGTGGTGCGAGGGTCTGCTTTGTGCACCCATGGGTGCGCACTGCTGGGGTGGCTGGTGGCAGCCCTGTGATGGAGAAGCCTGGGGGGTCCTCATGCGACTCACCAGAGGGTTGCGCTTGCTGCCTTTGAAGCCCCAAGCTCCCCAGCGAGAGCTGGGAATCAGTGGTGATTTACGGCTGTTTGGACAAGTGGCGAGCAGCGCAGGCGGGTGGAAGCGCCAGGCAGAGGGGCACGGTCCCCGCAGCCCCGCACATCTCTCGCCTTAATTATGTGGTTTTGTTGGGGTCACATGGGCAACATCACAGGTGCCTTGGCTCAAAAGGAGAAGGTGCGGGAGCTGTTTGGTGTCACCAGGTCATCCTGAGGTCCCCCGCATGTCATCGTACCTTGTAGCCAGCAGGGCTGCATGGGATGGTGGCCTTGCTTCGTCCGCACTGTGGCTGTCGGGGCAGCGAAACGCGTCGGAAGGGAGGGCTGAGGATTGGGAGGATTCAGAAAAATATCCGCATAAATCACATTGGCTAAACTCATACTTGTCATCTTCAATTATTTCCAGAACTTCCTGTCCAACCCACAGGGCTGGAAATATCAGAGTGCCTAAAGGCAGGAATTCACACGGTGTCCCTTGGTTGCGGCAGCGGGAAATTCAGGAGGAGTCTGGATGGCACGAGAACAGCCTTGAAGCCACCGAAAAACAATTGCTTTGCCTTTAGAAGGGCACCAAGGAAGGCACCAAGCACAAGGGCCTGCAAAGGGTTCCCCTTGGCAGGTGTCCACCAGCTCCTCCTGCCTGGACCCTGCAGCACCCAGCAGACCCATCCTCCCCCCTGTGAGCCTTGGCTGCAGCACAGTTGGGTGCCAAGGTCCAAGTAGCCACCACCACGTCTGAGCAGGTCCCAAAGCCAAGGGGAGGAAAGCTGAGGGGCACGGACAGGGAAAATGCCACCTCAGGAGCAATGCCGTGGAGAGGCCCCTCAGCAGGGACAGGAGGTCTGCCCACTGCCATGCTGTGCTGCTGCCTCCCTGACCCGCTGCACAGAGGTACTCAGGAACAGTGAGTTCTTGAAGAGAAAAAGAACCCACGGACTGATTGCTATGGGTTTACGTGTCTATAAACCATCATTTGTTCGGCTTTGCAGGCTCCAAATGAGATGAAAAAGGCTGCTCCTGCAAGGCTGCCAGCTCACCCCAGCAGAGAGTTTAACAAGTCTGAGCCTGAAGATGCTTTGAGCGTGACTCCTGGCAGGGGAATTTTTGTCTGATTGTTTCTTTTTCCAAAATGGAAACAGGAAATCAGAGCTGGTAAACCGATTTTGGACAGAGAAAAAAATTAGAGAGCCGGGGAATGAAACAAAGAGAAACCTTCCACCGCCACTGGTAAAAGAAACCTTTTACTGGCCAGCCTCACATTTCCCCTCGCAGCCCGGAGCTGCTTGTTTTGCTCGTTTCAGCCTTATTTTCTGCTCCTGAATTCTTCCGCCTGCTTGATTTTCGGCCCCAGGCAGGCCAGCCTGTTTGCCCACCTCTGCCTTTGAGCCCCTTGCTGCAGCTGGTGGAGCCACAAGCCATGTGGCACCCATCCTGCAGCCGTGTCCTTGGGGCAGTGTGAGCTGCGCCTCTGGGCTGCAAGCTCTAGCCAGGCTCTGCTTCTGTTTGCTGATATCTCATAAAGCTGCGGATTGACAGTGGTTTTGAAATGTGTTCTTCGACCGCTGCCTGATCCTCACCGGCTTTAATTCCCCCACCTGAAGTATGTTTTAAAAGAGATTAAAATTCACCTTATCCACTTCCCATGCGTTTTAAAATTCTGGTGTTGGAGCAAGAGTGACCATGAAGTGGGCTGAAAGAAGGATTTTCAGAGAAAAAGAAGAGTTTAATTCTCATGGATATTTTCCCGTAGCTTCTCCTTTTTCACAGCAAAGCACAGTGTTGGTGCAGGGGGATGGCAGGCCTGTAGTCCAAAACAAAGCACTGTGCTGAGCACCCAAGAGCGCTGTGCCCCTGCTCAGGGCCTAGACATCCGGCAGTGCCTGCAGATGAGTGACTGCCATGCATTTAGTTTAATTTAATTTATTTCCCCCAAAGGAAGCACGTTCTGTGCCCTCACCCTTGATGCTGCCGGAGAAAGGAGCATGTTGCCCCTTCCTCCTCGCCCTTGGCTCCTGCTGGCCCCAGCCAGACACGCCTGGCATTTCCCAGCCCCATCACTACCAGGGCAGCTCTGTCCCACCACATCTGGTGCCTGCACACCCCGGGTACAACAGTCCTGAAGAAAGTTCATTTGAGTTTAAGGAACTTGCTGTGGTGAGGAAGGTGACAGGGCCGCATCATGTCCCAAGGACTGTTGTCCCTTTTCTCCTTGCCTGCTGTGGGAGAAGGAAGCCCCCATGTCACCACGAAGGCTCCTGTATCTCCACGGGCTGCCCCCTGCTCTCACGCCACAGTTGTAGCTAAGCCAGGGGCATGGCTCCCAATTTCAGCCAGGGGAAAACTGTAGGAGGAGGTCAAGTGCCATCCAGAGTGTCCCCAGGTGCATCCTGCAGAGTGCTCTGGGTCTTCAGGCCTTCCCTGTCCTCCTCCTCCTCTCCCTGTCCTTTGGGGAGTGAGGAGATTATCTAAAACTGCTGCATCCTGAGGAAGGAAAAAAAAAATCTTCTCCACATTCCCTTTTTCTTTCAAATAAAAGAAAATATGATATCGGAGTTTTGCACTGAAATTATTGTAATATTCTTTCTTTTACAAGCGCCTTTAAAGTTCATCTTTACGGTTCCGATATTGAAACCATTGCAAAGGAATTGTTTGTGGGGATTATTTGACTTTTTATTAAAAAAAATCAAAAACAGGTGGGTTTCTCGTCATCTGCACTTAAGTTTTTAATAAAAAGTAAAAGTTCTGGCACATCACCCACTCTTTTCTTTATTTCTCTCTCTCTCTCTCTTTTTTTTTCTTTTTCATTTTCATTCTCTCTTTGGCCAAAGATAGGACACATCTTTTTTGCTTTTGTGTCCAGGAATATGATTCAGGCCCAGAGTGCACATGCCTATACACTTGCAAGTACAGAGAAACCCCAAGTTCATCATCCCGAGATTTGTCTGCTGGGTCTCCAAAGGAAGCATGGCTCGTGCGGTCATGCTGCCTGCCTGCAATCTCCTGCCCCAAATAACTCCTGAACCAGGAGAATACCTCTGCCCCGATAAGCGACTGGAAAGCACCCATGCGTGGCTTCATGCACACCTGCCTTCTCCTCAGGGCGAGGGCATGGCGATGGAGATGCCACCTCACTGTCCGTATGGGCAGGCTGGGACCTTGGGGGACGGCCAGCGTTGCCACAGAAAGGTGGGCACCCCCCAGCCCCGTGCCCCACCGAGCATCCCCTTCCCACAGGTGGAAGCGATCTGGAGAGCAGCCACACTCGAAACCCGCTGCACGTTCCCGGCCCTGCAGGAGGGGCTGGTTTTGGTTTGGGGATGGTGCTAACGCCCGCTAGCTGTTTCATTACCTTGAATTCAACTTTTTCCCAGAGTTTTTCCTTCTGCTGCAAGGGTTTCCTGTATTCTGCTTATCACATTTTATTCCGTCTGCTAAATTCAAAAGGAAATAAAAGTTGGATGAAGCTCATAAAGCTCATATGAAGCCTGAGCACTGAGGTGCCTGGCAAGAGCAGGCTGCTGCACCGGGCTCGCCTGCTCTCTGCTTTCTCCTAGGCTTCTCATTCACCTTAACAGGCTGCAATGAAACTGCCAAAGACCAAATCACATGGAGGCAAGGCTCTTGGCATGCAGCGTTTTGTGCTGCAGACCTTCCCCATTGCGCCGCTGCCTGCAAATGCAGCTGCTGCCTTCGTATTTGAAAGTTTCCCCTGTGTAGCTGTGCTGAAGGACTGCGCTTCAAAACACTCAACCTGCAGCTGCCGGCTTCCAAATCTGACATTATCCTGCTGGAAAGCCTCAGCAAAGGCTCTTGTTGGCAGCCCCAGAAGCTGGCCAGCTTTCGGAGGGACATAAAAGAACATGATGCTGGTTTGCAAAGATGAAGATTCTTGTACATGCCTTTGTTTGAAGCCCATCATGCCTAAATCCAAGTGGGAGCAGTACATCAGGTGGAGAAGGGCTCCAGGATTAGGCAGTTGTGTAAACATCACTATTTGACAATTATTGATGCAATATATATATATGTGCTAGTATTTTGAGGTCAGATAAATATGAGTACATAAAGCAAAATGAATAGTTTTTGATCTTGTCCAGCTCTTCATTAATCTGGCTACAAATTGCATTTATTTTTTTTTAACTCTTTCCAAAGCAAAAGGTAACTATGTGAAACCTTTGCTCAAAAAGCCTGTCCCATGATATGTTTCCATTGAAAAATTGTGTCCTCAGAACATGACACATCTTTCTATTTGCATCCTGACAGACAAATCCCGTTAATGTTGCTGCTGAAGGAAATGAAGCCAGCCTACCAAGTGCAGAGCTGATACGAACAAGATTTTCAGTTGCAGATTTTGGGGTTCCTCCACTGAGATCAATAAACCCACCCAGGGAATCAGGCATCATGTCACCCTGAGGATGGCTCATCCTGGGCTTCGCCTGATGTGCTCGGGCTCTGGCACATTATTCACGTGGTCCCACAGCTGCTATCTGTGCTTCTGCCTGGGACTGGTGGTCACAGCCTGAGACAACCACTCCGCAATATTCCCTTACAAAATAAACAGCTCTTTGAGGTATGGAGCCAGGTCTGCGCAGGGAAGGCAAACAAAAATGGTCATGCCCTAGCAAGAGGAGAAAGATTGGGTGACACCGAACAAGCGAGCATACGGCATCACCAGAAACAAGCTCCAATTTGTTAATGCATGAGCTGATCCCAAACCAGTCAAATTCAACTCCATTTCCACAAAGGAATCCTGTTTTCTGCCAGCTTTCATCTCCTAGAGCTGATGGTCCTCCTGCATGCTCTCTGAACGGGGTGGAGGGTCCATGCTTGTCGTGAAGCCTTGTAGCAGAAATCAGTTAGGGGAGCACAAGGACCTTTGGGACCATTCTCCATGCTTGCAAGTGTCAGAGCTGGGAGCAGCTCTGAATGACCTGGCCATGGTCATTCAGATTTTCTCCTAACCTGGTCTCCGTGAAAGAAGCTGAGACTCAGGGGTAAAGCCTGCAAGACTTAGAAGCCCCAGCAGGGCACGACAGGAGGCTCAGGCTGAAGTAGAAGGGACCCGGGGTACTTTACGTGTTGTGTTTGAGCATTAATTAAGCCACCACAGTACAAGGCGTGAGAGGCATTTGGCTGGTAACAGACCAAACCCCTCCATTCTTGCCACTTCAGTACTGCAAGAAGCTGGAAGCAGCCAGCACACTGGAGTGGCCATCCTGCAGAATGATTTGGGCTAAGAAAGCAGCCCTTTGTACTGGGGGAGAAAGCAAAGCCAAAATAATGATGTGTGGGGCTCTTTGTCCGAAAGCCAACGGCCCGGTCATTTTCCTGAGACTGAGAGATCCAGTCTTCTCAGGCTATTTCCACATTAGAAACCCAGCAGAAGATCATGTTTCTGTAGCCTGCAAACCATAAACGGCCATTCTTTCTCCATGCTCCAGCAGAGGCTGTTTTCTCTGGCCAGGGCACACAGCTCCGGCCGTGCCTCGTCCCGTCTGCGCCGGGGCTCGGTTTTGGCCATGAGCACAAGCCACCACGGCATCCATCTGGGGCATCAGCGAGAAAATGGCTTTAAGCGGGGTGGTGGGACAAATGGCAGCTGGGTGGCTGTGGCAGCAAAAGGCAGCAGGAGCAGGGCAATGCTGGGCGTCATCCCCAGCACTGCGATCCCGCACACGGTCTGCGGGGCCACCGGCTGCAGAAGGGCACTGCCCAGAGCAAAGCAGGGCATGAGGGTGCCTGCTGCCATGGGCAGGGAATTCGCTTCTCTGACTGCACAGAGCATACCCATCTGGGTATCCTGTGTGGGTTGGAATCCCCCTTTACCTTCCTCTTACTTTGCAAGAACTCAGAAAAAAGTAATTAAAAAAAAATAAAGACAAAATTATTATTATTAGTTTTCTTCAAAGATCACTGCTCTTCGATAGGATAAGTGACCTGACTATCAGATATTAGCTGACTAAGGAAATAAGTGATACCAGCTGTGCTCACATAAATACCGGTATGGGGAGGGAGTCAGAAACGAACCAGCCGAAAGTCTTGCAATTTTTTATTGCACTGAAGGAAAAGATTGAGCAATGTTGAGCAGCTACTGGAAAGGGAACTCGGTGCCCTCCAACTTTTTTCCTTTAAGATTTTGTCTCTTTAGCCCAGTTCAGAGGACAGGGGAAGTGTTTGAGGTCTCATAAAACTTTGTGCCTGGCTTTTGCTCTGAATCATGACTTTTTTTTTCTTTTTTTTTTTGCCATTAGCATGTGTAGCCAGGAGCGAGTTGTCCTACCCAATCATGCCCTGCGAAGACAGAAGGCACCGTCTAACACTCACACCAGAGGGGTTACCAAAGACGGTCAGAACATCTGGAGAGAATAAATACTCTGAAAAATCCCTGTTCCCAGAGTAGACAGCCCTATAAAATAGACCTGCTGGGAGCCAAATTAAATGGGAGGAAGGTGTAAATGGATTCCTTGCTCTGGGTGGAGAGGCAGTGGAGCCAGGGGACGCGTTCCCAGCGATGGAGCAGCTGGGCTCCTGAGGAGGATGCTCTGCCCCGTGCATCTCTGCCTCCACTCCAGCATGGCCACAGGGAGGCACCTGGGGCGCTGCTTGGATTAAACATCGGCAGCAAATATCCACGCAGCACCTTTTGAACTGCTGCTGGCACCTTGCCGTGTTCGCTGCAGCTCCACTGCATTGCTGCGTCCCAGGGCCACTGGGACCATTGGAGCTGGTGGATCTGGGAGCTGTGCAGCAGCTGCACGGATGCTGCGTTTCAGGAAAAGGGACTCCACGCTTAGAGGAAGTTCGTAGAAGGGCACCAGAAGTGCATTAAGCCAGGAGTGTTTGCCTGGCGTTGCAGGCGCGCGTGCCTTTTGCAGCACTGAGGATTAGCTCTGTGTGTTTTCCTCACGTGAGGCACTAGCAGGACAAATTTGAAGCTCCAAATAGAGCGAGGGAGGGGAAAAGAAAGTCATGAGAGCAGATGGATTAAGAAGTGACAGGTCATGGGATAAACAAATGGTTATTGAGTGACAGAGCTGCAACTCTCCCCTTCTGGAGACGTGGCTGGTGGCAAGGGTGGACCAGGAGAGCTGGTGTCTAGGTGAGATAGGGGGGACTACTTTGGCCCTGTCTGCACCCACACTCAGCTACAAAGTGTCACCCAGCCAGGCTAAGGGAGCCCCAGCCCCTGATTAAGCCAGAGCTCATGGGCAGAAAACATTCCCCCTGCTGACACTGGCTATGTTCTGTAGGCTGCAACAGTGTGATGAATCCTGTATTCCTAGGCAGAACATTTGAATCTGTCCTCTTTTAGAAGAAAAAAATATATGTAATCAATATTTTCAGATTTTTCTGTTAAAAGGTCCAGAAAAAGAACCCTCAAAATGTAGTCAGAGAATGAAGGCAAAACCACACTCAAAACATGCACCCAAACAGTAATTCCTATTGAGCTAGCCATGGACATCCCCAACATGACCCAAATTTGGGATTTTCACTGCATGTTATCTCAATAACCCAATAGCCTGCAAGATCAGCAGAGGACTCTTCTCCCCCTCAATCACTTTTCCCACTTGGAAACCTCTCATTTCTTCCTCAGCTTTGCACAGCATGTGGTCACCTGCTTGCGTTCACCTCGTTATTTGGTGCAATCTTGGGATAAAACAGATCCAGAAGTGTCCTCCACCCTCAGCCGCTGAAGTACATAGGGAAAGAGATGTTTTTACAGGGTCTGTCAGTAATTCAGAATTAAAAAAAAAAAAAAAAAAAAAAGGAGGGGGAGCAACCCGGGGCAGGAGCAGATACATTTCCATCTTCTGCAGAGCTCTCTCAAACACAAAGGATGCCTTAGGTTGCCACCTAGTGACTCTGAAGGCGAAGGACCTGCTCTCTCCGGGGGACCACTGCGGACAGGTTGGATGCCAGGTGCCCGCTCTGAGACCTCGGCCGCCCACTGAGCCTGTGCTCCGGAGCCAGCTCGGGATGCTGGGGCCAGCACCGGGGGCCTCCCGGTCCCCCTCAAGACCTTCTCCCTCTGCACGCAGTGAGCCACATCGATGAGTTTCCCGCAGGCTTTTCATTGTCAGTTAGGGAGTGACCCACAAAAACATAGTGCAGCTGGAGCACAGCAGAAAAAAAAAACACCAAATTAATGGAAAACCCTCCAGAGCATCCTTAATGCGTCATCCTAATCAGAGTACAAATATACCTGGCTGGCAAAAATCTTTTACGGCAGTGGTGCTCAGTGGGCGATGCTGCCCGGAGGTGTTTCCCCTCCCCAGCCTCGATGCCCTGCTCCCAGCCATCACACACAAGGCGTGGGAAAGGGCGGCTGGAGAAAGTGTCTTTTGGCAAAAATTTGATAGTAAAGGTCTGGCAAGGAGTTTTCATTTAGAAATCTCTGTCCATTTTGCTTTTTAAGAGCCTTGAAACATGCAGTGTCAAGCAGCACACCTCCAGCTGCATAGAATGGCTTGCTAAGTACCAAAGCATTTGCCTCAATTTTGCACTATGATTTCTTTTATAAGGCTTCGGGTGAATTAATCTGGGGTGAAAAAAAAAAGGAAGAAGGATCTGAAGGGTTGCTCTCAAGCCAGCTTCAGTCAGCTATTCAGACAGCTGCAGGGCTGGGGGATGTTTTGCCCTCACTGCTTTTTGGAGCTCCATTTCTTGCAGCTCGGTACTGAAAAGCAATTGGAAAAGGAGGGAGAGGAGGTCCTGGAGCCCTGAGGGAGGCCACGTAGAAAACACAGCAGGCGTGCTCCTTGTTCAGGAGGGCTGCACAGAGCTGTTCAGGAGAGGGATGCTGGTAAGAAACAGCAACCGAGCGCACAAAGCACGGCAGCATCACTGTGCCACAGTGTTTTCCCACCATTTTTTCCCTGGCATAAGGTGCCTGCCGCGGCCCAGGCCAACAGCGTGGTGACAACATGCCCAGCCAAGCACGGGGCTGGCAGCACACAGGCTCCGTCCCTCTCCCCAGTGCCATTCATCAAAGGCGCTGACAGACTCTGCCATTTCATAAAGCTGTCTTTATGCCCAGAAAAGTGCAGGGACACCCCTCCTGCTGCTCTAACCGCTCACTTGCTCAGCTCCAAGGCCCCGGGAGGGCTGTCAGCGGGGAGTATTTTTTAATTTATTTATTCAAGGAGGGGGCGCGTGCCCCCAGCCGTGAATGAGGGGTGTGTGACCTGGCACCCCATAACTCCCGTGCCCTGACAGCGCCCACGGCTCCCTGTCGGCTGGCTTACGCCCTGGTGACAGCCGTGCAGGATGGCGCGTTCCTGGCCCCTGCTCTATGGGCCACCGTGGGCCGCCAGCCTCAGGGGTGTGCGCGGGCGTGCACGGGGCGGCCGGGGGGAATACCTGGCCCACAGGTCAGCAGCTGCCGCGGGTAATTTAATCCCCGCTACACGGGAGTACCTGCTGTAATGAGGCTCATTATGAAGCTCTATTTAAAGCCCCATTTAAGCCAGACAAAAAATAGCTCTTTCTGCAGCAGGCGGTGCGGGATGGGTCAGTGGCCCCAATTAGAGGCGTGCTGCTGACGCGGGGCTGCCTCAGCCAAAAAAACAGAAAAATGCCAACCCCAGAGAGTTATCTCCAAAATCAGGCATCCAGCAACACCGTGCCAGTGAAAACCACAATGAAAGAAACCCAGGCAAAGACACAGCAGGGCCCCTGGGTGTGCCCGGTCCCAGCCTCCCGCGAGGTTGTGCCACGCATCTTGTGCTGCCTCCAGCCTTTGGGTCGAGCTTCCCGTCTCAAAGACAACACCCAAACATGCTCAAGAAGAGGATCTAGCACATGAGAGAGTTCTGGACAGATTTCACGTCAAATAAAAATGCTGCATGAAGTCCTTGGTTATTTGTACATTGTTCCTTGAGTGATGAAATTTCAGTTTCCTCTAAAATATTAGAATCTCCCTAAACTCTTGTTTACTATGCACGGATGCAGAGGGAGAATTGCTCAAGTTTTTGCAATAAAAATAAGCTTGGTTTTGTGAACACCTGCTTTCCTCTGTTTAATAATGCTGAGCTCCTGTCTTGTATGCTCCTCTGTTTACTCTCCCACAAATTATTTTTGTTCTCAGTTGACAAAGATAAATGATGGGATTAATATATATTGGAGAAGTCCTGGCAAACGGTTTGCTAGCAAAGAGAAAGGATTGATATTATTTCCCTCAGGTAACATAACACAGACAAACTGGATTAAGAGTAATTTGCTGTGGGGCTTATATGTTATCATGAGCCATTAGTGGAACACCATTTATGAAAATTGCTTTTTCTAAAATAAAAATTAGACCAACTTTCATTACCTTGCTGGTGCTGGGTAAAGAAGAATCATTCGCTTCCAGAGAGAGAAGAAAAATAAGAGATCGCTAACTGCGCCGTGCATGCATTTGTCAGAGGGATAACCAGGGAACAGGAACGCTTCGGGATGGGGATGATGCAGCACCGTGGGTTCTGTGGGGGCTGGCCAGCAGCTGGCCAAAGTACAGGGCTGTTGTTTTCCCCACAAGCCTCGTCCTCCTGTCCTACACATCCTGGGCCTGGCACTCCTGCACTGAGCCTCAACGGGTAACTGTTTTTTTTTTTTGTTTTTGTTTTGTTTTTGTTTTTGCTTTTTTGCCTGAGAAACACTCCTCTCAGAAGCAGGGGAAATCCAGATCTGCTGGGCAACAGGAGAGATGGAGCAGGAGGTCCCTGATACCTCCCCCCTGGGATATTTCCCCATCTTAGTCCTCACCTTGGCTGCGCCGAGCTGCTCCAAAGGCTGGACCCTGGCAGAGAAGCCGCCTCCCCAGGCTGACCCATTACCCACCCATGAGCTGCAGGTGCAAGCCGTCAGGGAGAAGTGGAGCCCAGCTGCTGAGGGGTGCCCTCCCAGGGGGCTGCACCCATCTCTCTGCCCGACCTAACATGCCTTTACCCCACTGTCCCTGCCCCACACAAAGGGCATGTCTCAGTGCTGAGGTGCATGGCACGCCCTGCTTTTCCTCCAGAAGTTAGCAGCTTGAATTCAGAACGACGTTCAGATGGTTATCAGGGAAGTAACCTGCAGTGTGAAAGCACCCTGTTCAAATCCCTGTTTTACAGAAAGGGGAAATCTTGCCCTCTAGCCCAGGATCACTCTAAGAGACAGCTTCTGTCCAAAGCGGGGCTCCCTCGGGTTATTGCCATCATGGGGTTTCTCATTTCTTGGTCTTTCCAAGCCTGCCTGTGTAGGAGGAGTTTTGCCTCAGCAGTTAATAATACTCTGTTGGCTTCCAGGAGTCTAATAAAGACAAGACTAAACACTTCCTCAGAAATGCTGAGTTGCGCAGCACTCATAGGAAGCTCCTAAAATAACTGTTTTCAAATGTGGCATTGCTGAAAGCTTTAAAATGCAGGCTTTATTTGTGTGGTTGCTGGGAGTTTCTTCACATTGGGAAGGAAGGACAAACTCCAGAAATAAAACTGGCCAAATAATAAGAAAATGATTATGAGAGGGAAGAAAAAAATCTCCCTGGAAGTGTGACTCATTCCCACCGCTTCTATCACCCCCATGATTAATGCAGGTATTTTGGTGGTGCTCCCTGTTTGCATCCTGCCACCAGCTGGGTAGCCGACCCCAGATGATGCTGGGGAGGGTGGTGGTCCCAGTTCTCCACCCAAAAGGCCTGAAGCTTGGGGCGACATTTCAAGGGGAGGTGGTGAAGCTTTTTGCTGTGCCCTGCTGTTGGCCTGATGGAGACTCGGAGATGGTGATGGGGACGTGCCAAAGCCTGCCTCGGGAGCTGTGTGATGGAAGACCCGAAGCTCCCCGCCTGGAGGCTGCAGAGCCTCCCAGGGAGCATGGCCCTGCTGGTTTAAGCATGACCCCATGTGCCTGGATGCTGCAGCACCTTTTGCTTTATAGCTGGAGGGCTGCCGTGGGGCTGCTCACAGGTCACACTGCTGTCACCACCCAGCCCTGCCACTGCCCCAGCAGAGGAGGAGGATGAAATATTAGCTGTGCCAGCATTCTTCGGGCTACACAGAGTGCTCCAGATCTACTGCTCCTGCTGCTGCCGGGACCTAACCCCTAAATCATGCCGCAGAGCACCATCTTCCTTTTTGCAGCTTTTTGTCCTAAGCAGCCCCTGGGAGCTACAGGTGGGATTAAGGAGAAACGTGCGTGCTGTGGAGTCCTTGGTCGCTTTGCTCTCTGAAGCCTTGCTTGGCATACTGGTATTTCAGGCAGGCTTCGGCAGCAGGGCAGGTGAAATCCCACGGCTTTACACTGCACATTTCATCCTTAGTTCCCAAAGGGCTTCTCGGAGCTGGCTGTGACAGCCTCCGAGCCTTTCACGTGTGGGTAAACTGAGGCAAGGAGGGGCACACGCTGAAGCCGGCTGCCTGACAGAAGACGGAAGGAGGTGCAGCTCTGTGCTCCCCCCGGGCAGAACTTCACACTGTGATGTTTGAATGGAGAGCAGCACCCCCGGCTGGTGCCCGGGCAGCCCCTGCCCTCCATCACAGAAGATAAGGGCACAGAGCCACCTCCCAGAGGACTCGAAGCTCTGGCACCCAGAACCAGGCACAAACCAGAGCCATGCCGGGGTTCTCCCATCGCCTCGGGGACGAGAAGCCCCAGCACACCGGGGTGCTGTGTCCCTCTCGTCCTGCAGCCCTGCACAGCACTGCCGGCTATATGTACGTGTCATAATTCTGGCAGCCCTGAGGGACTGGAAAACAATACTGGAAGTAATCCCTTTTGATCCAATGCTAATCCGAGATAATTGCTTTCAGGCTTAATAGGAAAACTGCATTTTCTTAGGGGGAATTGGTCAGTTTGAAAGGGCTTTGATTTAACTCATGCTGTAGGTGCTTGTTTTAGCAGAGGGAGCTCTATTGTTCCAGCAGAGATGAGATGCCAGCAGTAATGACACGGGCTGTACCCTGCGATTACACCTTCCTGTGCACTGACATCCAGCCACATGGGCAGAGTGGCCCAGAGCAAGGAGCCTTGTTCAACCACCCTGGATCTGGGACACTGAAGAAATAATCATGCAACCTTGATGAGAAGTTAGGAAAGCTGCTGCTGGTGGATACTGAGGTGGCCAAATGCACAGAGGGTTTAGGGTATCAGATCAAGTCACGGCTAAATAAATGTATGGGCAGCTCAGGGCAAGGTGCCCTTCCCCAGCTCAGCAATGCACCTCCTTTTGGGGAGAGCCCTATCTGGGGCATATTCAGCCTCCTCGGGTGCCTGTGCAGCTCTGAGGACCATGCCATGACCTCCCAGCAAGGCAAATTTCAAGCCCTGAGTGCGCTGTTAATTACAAACCTGATCAACCCAGAAGTGTAAGAGTACCACTTGGGGCACACACGTTGTTCTAAGAGGAAAGCTAGCTTTGGATGGCAGCTTATGGGTCACTGTGCTCTTAATTTGTTCCCCCGGCACCGAGAGACACGTTGACAGTGTGCATTCTTTCTGACTAGTCTTTAAAACTGCCAAACAATAGTTCTGCCATTGTTCATTAACCAAATGTTTAAATTTTGCAGCTGGGAGTGTTGAAAAGTTAGTTATGGCCCAGGTAGAAGGAACATGGCATTAAGGTGATTTTGTGGCAGTATGAAGGCTGCAGCCAGGGTTGGTTTGTTTGCTTGTTTCTCTCTTTAAATGAAATACTGATTCTCCAAGGAGGAATCACCTTGTGATGCCTTTTTTTTTTATTATTATTTTAGCCAGTGGGGTGCCGTGGCCAGCCTGGCTGCTGGGTGCTGCATCCTGAGCCAGACAGCGAGTGCCCCGCGGGTGGGATGCTGCGGGGTGCTACCGGGGGCTGTGGGTGCGGGGGTGGGTGCGGGGGTGGGTGTGGGTGCGGGTGTGGGTGAGGATGCAGATGCTGATGCGGGTGTGGATGCGGCTGCCGCTGCTCTGAGGCTCTGCGTCCGCCGGGGGGAGCAGGCGGGCAGCAGCAGTCGCCCGGCGCTGAGCAATGGAGAGGAGGAAAAAAAAAAAAAAAGAAGAAAAAAAAAAAAGAAGAAAAAGAAAAAAAAAAGACGTTTGTTTAATTCTGGGCTCTGATTCCTTCTAAAGAGCTTTTCCTACAGGAAACTCTTTTCCCAAGGGAAAGGTCGGGGGAAAACTCTAGGCACCTCATGGAGCTTCCCCTTAATATTGTTCAGAACTCATCACGGCCACCTCAATTTTTAAATAAATGTGGTATATATATATATATATATGTATACAGGTATAAATTAAATCCCCTGAGACCCTGAGGGAGCTACAGAAACCACCCAGTCCTACGCCATGGAACCTGAATCACTAAAGTATTTTCCAGACACTTTTGGTGAGCCACGTATTAGCACACCTTCAGCTCTGTCTGGTCGTGAGGCAACACATGTGCTGGTCCTCACCTCTGCTGCCGTGTCCCTGGGGGCCCTCAGAAGCCCAGTGAAGGAACAAACCCATGTTGGTAGAGGGGCTGGCCCTGGATGTGCTGCATGGGTCCTCCCACAGGTGCCCGAGCTGCAAAACCCACTGTTTCTTCACATCTCACCCAGTATTTGCCCATCACTCTAGATACTTACATGGCTTCCAGAACCAGCCCCTTAGCTGCTCAGCTGCTTTCTGCCTGCAGCATGCATTGGGTGTCTGACTGGATGCTAGCCCTAACCCTAATCCTAACCATAACCCTCACCTGCAAAGGAGGGGCTTCACCATGGACCTGGGTCCCTTTCTTTCAGGTGCTGTGTGTGAGGTGCAGGGCTGGTGGCCGGCAGCTCTCCCTGTCCCAGCTGCTGCAGTCCCCACTGGGTTTGGGGTGCAGCCCTGGGACACTCATGTGGCCCTGCTGGGCTTTTACCACGTGTTCTACGCGTGCTGTGACCACGGGCTTGTGAAGGGCACAAAAACCCAACCTGCTCCAGTGCCCTCACGCCACTGCTGTGTACGGCACCACTTGCCGTTATTAGTAGGGCAAACGGAACAGAATTGATTCAGAGGATTTGTGGTTTACCAGCATAGTTTCTCTGCTAGCCTGCGCACCGTTGCCTGACTCATGAATAAGCATGAAGTCCCAAATAGTTCATTTACAGTTTAAACACGTCGGTGTGAGAGCGTGTGTGCAGGAGCGCTACTTATTTACGTTTCCCCCAGTCACTTGTCCCTCGGGATGCTGCTGCTTCCATGGGGCCTGATCCAGCACCCACTGCAGCCCGGTTGAGCCCTTCCAGTGCCGTCAACAGCACCTGGATCATGGCCACCAGGCCACCATTTCCAGAGGTGCTGAGTAAACACAGCTCCTAAGGCCTTTAATCTGCCTTTGTGAGCACACTTGCCTTTGAAAATCAGGCCTTATATGCTCTCCTTTATCTTGGCATGTGGTTTGAGGGTAACAAGCTGCCTGGTTCTTGACAGGTTGTCTATTAAATATAGATGATGCTTTCACATGCAATTGTCTGCTAGATTTTTTGGAGGAACAAAAGGCTCCTATTCACAAGCTCTGGCATGTCATGCGGGGATGATTAAAAAGGTTAAGGCTTAAAGATATTTCCCCTTTACTTCAATGAATGGAGGACTATCCTCCAAATAGCCCTAATTAAATATTACCCTGATATAATACAGTTGTTGCAGTGCAGCCTGATTTTATTTTATTCTGTTGGGTAAATGTGAGGCTGCCACAACGTCCCCATTCCCTGGCAGTGTTTCCCTCCGGGCAGATCTCCCAGGGGAAGCAAGGCTGTGCAACATGGTCCATGCCAGGGCAGCCCTGCAGGGCTGGCAGCGGCCCTGGTGCTGTGGGATATTTTCTCTGGGACAACAGTGACTGAAGTTGCAGAGAGCACTTTGACCAGCTTGGAGGTTGCTGGACAGAGCCTCTGCTCCATGCCATGCTTTTCTCCCATGGCCCCATGGGTGGGAAGGGGCTCCCCCCCGGCCCTGTAGCCCCTGGGAGATGTGATCACAGCCCACAGCCTGGATTTGCTCTGCTGATGGCTCCCTTGGCTGTGTCTGAGTGTGCACAGCCATTTCCTCACCTCTGGGGCCAACTTCGCCTCCCCACATGATGCACTTAGCACGCTGTTTGGTTACGGAGCAGCGGGATGCCTCCCCACTCTGGCTCCTTCTCTGCCCGCTTGCATCCTAGCCGAGCTCCGACCACGTAGTTCCAGTGCCTTTTGGGGTCCTGTAAGCACAGAACTGATCCTGCTGCACCAAGCCCATGCGATTTGCCAAGACAAGCCCAGCCAGCATGTCCAGGTCCCAGGGCTCTGTGGGACGTCCCAGCAGAGGATGCTCCCTGCTGACAGCTCCAGCCACAAGCATCGCCCTCCCTGTCACTGTGAGGTTCACAGGGTCTGGGCAAGAGACCCGGGCAGCGCTGGCCCGCCAGCACATCCCACTCTGTCTCCTGCTGGCACAAGTGGGAGCCTTCCTGCTGGCTGGTCTAACACATCCTGACCTGAGGGGGTGGCCTGGCTCTGAGTGCGGTGCTGAAGCTGCACATCACCCATACACAAAGTGGGGCCATATGTCGGGAAGACACAGGAGTGGCTGCATAGCATGTCTGGTACCTATCTGGCATAGAAAAAAAAAATCCAGATCTTAGTGCTCATTGAAATTCATTTAATAACGCAATTGATAATCTTAATTGGAAACATACTTGGGCAGACTCCACTGCCCCAGACAGAAAGGCTGAGGGGGAAGCCTGGGAGCAGAGGCAGGGCTGGTTATTAAAGGCAGCCGCTTCTGCAGGTAGCCCAGGAGGCTGGGGACTTCCTAAAAAGTTCACCATTAGTGCCGAGCCCTGCTGGGGCACACAGTTCCCATCTTCAGGAGAGATGATGCCAGCAGGTCTTCCCTTTGGTTTGCCTTTCCTATGGCCAAAACCACCAGTCAGGGTGGGGAGGATGGCACAAGAGTTGCCTCATCCCAGGAGAGCAGAGGTTTTCCTTGTGAGAAATGCTCGGAGTCCTCTCTTGTAGCCCGGTGCTCCCAGTGTTTTAACAAGAGGCCCCACAAATATTTAACTCCAGCAAAGGGAGAAAACCTGGTGTAGTAGGGTGGGATGGATATGTTTGCTGAGAAGAGAGGGTGAAAGACTGTGGAATTTATTGATTGGATTCCCGTTGAAACACAAATGCTTTCTCATAACCCAGGAGGAGATAATGGCTTGGCAAACACGTATATGCTGAGTGCACTTGGCTGGAGGTATTTACGTTTTGTCCCGGGAAACTGCAGGGAGAGGGAAAGCGAGGACCCCAACGCGCCCTCCAGGGATGCGCTGGTGGGAAGGGGTGGGCACATTCCTGGGGCCCGGCTTCCCACGGGGGTGTCCCCCTCTGCAGGGCACCCAGCCCTGCTGCCCTCCCCAGGGCACTGCGTCGGTGGGTTTTGCAGTGCCTTTCCCACTTTTCCCCACTCTTCTCTTTCTTTCCACACCTTGTAACTCTGTAGAACGGTTCTCACTTTGTTCCCCCTCCTCCCTGGGCCTGTAAGCAGCAGAAAGCCCACAGACTTCACAGACTTTGGATACTGGGTTAGGACTGGGCTCACCAAGCTCCTGCACGCCCTCTGCCCAGCTCCAGACATCTGGAAGCACCCAGCGAGCAGAGGCACGAGGTGTAGGGATGCCCACCAAGTGCATCTCTGTCTACGTGCTGCCAGGTCCTGCTTGTTGTGGGGGCCATGGAAGAAAGTCAGAGAGCAGGACGGATTTCCCTCGTTTTCCTCCTTTCCTTCTATGCATTGCTGGGGGGTGGCTTGGGCTTCTGGAGTGAGCAGTACCTTGCTCCTGTCACCCATCTTCTCTGGTGTTTGTCCTCTGCGAAATGAAGGGAACATTGGCAAGGCTCTTCAAAAAGACAACAATTCATGAATCTGATATGGGCAACAATGTGATGTTTTTAGGTAATATTTTGAACGGCTTTTTTAAGTTGTATTTTGTAAAATGAGCACAATGGTTTCCCCCTATTTCTGACTCCTTTGCTGACCATTTCAGCATAGTCCTTCATTCTTGGGAACTTTATGTTGTTTTCTGCACGGCTGTCCTTGGTACAGAGAGGAAAGAATCCATCAGGGAGCGGGCAGAGCATCCCTGATGCCCTGGTGCATCTCTGCAGCCCCCGTGGTGGGCTTCTGCTGCTTCTCGCTGCACAGGGCAGTGGGGACACAAGATGTTCTGCAGCTCGGTGCCTGAGCCGTGCTCCTCACAGGCGTGTTCCCTCACTCTCCCCCTTCCTATCTCCATAGAGACACCATTGTCTGCTCGTGCCTGGCTCAACTTTTTTTTACTTTTTTTTTTTTCCCCGTCTTAAGCCCATGTGTTTGCATGCACGTCACCCAAATTGCCACTTTGGCTGCACATGCTGCTGCGTGAGCACTGGCTCTCTGCACAAGGGCAGCACTGGGGTGGGAACCTGCCAGCAGTGCTGCTTTAACCCCAAACTCAGGCGATGGCGGTGTGGGGCCAGGTGCCCATGGCCCCTCTGCACTGCTCCCTGCTGCAGCCCCACGCTTTGTGCACAGACAGGGCTCTCAGGGTGGGTGCGGGCAGGAGGACGGAGAAAAAGCAGATGAAACAACCTCTAAAGTTTTGTCCCATCCCGCTACATACTCATAGTGCAAGCACACCAGCTTGCACAAACAACTTCTGGCCCCACTGGTGACAATGCATTGTGCCAGGAGCATTGGCACATGGTCTTTTGGCACGGGGCATCGTGACCAGCTGAGTATCAAGTTATCGTGCCACTGCCCCCTTCAGCAGCCCTGCATTGTGCAAAGGATAACACAGCTGTACAGGAAAGAATTAAAAGATTATTGGAAGAAAAAAAAAAAAAAAAAAAGGAAGAAGCACATTGCCTTTCAGTTCTTCAGCAGTGCTGTTCACATGGCATCCCTGCGGCTGCCCAAAGCCCAGGTGACGGCTTTGTCCTGCAGAGCGGTTTCCAGCTGGGATGCACTGGGGGTTTCGGTGCCATCAGTGGGGCTGTGACAAGCCACCCCAGCCCCCTGGGCCTCTCCCCATCCCCACACTAACCCACTACCAGCAGCTGCACGTCAGGCTGCCCTTACTGAAACTCTCAGTTTGCCATGGAAAAAGGTTCCTGGCACCTGTGCCCTGCAGACAGGAGTTATGGGGCCAGTCTCAGAGGGCTGGGGTGATTCACATCCAGCCTGGAGGAGCCCTGCACAAGAGGAATGTGCCTGTTCACAAGATGGATGAAGGCTCCATAACTCAAGGGGCAGCAAGATGCTGCCTGGGCAGCTGCGGTGGGTCTCGGGGGCTGCATCTCCTCCTCAATCCAAAAACAGGCAGTGAACATGGCTGCAAGGGAGACTAGGAGGAGTAAAGCAGCTTGGGAGCTTACTGGGGAAAATCTCATGAGAAAAATGCTGTGGCAGCTGGGGATGCTGGGGGCAGCACCCTCGCCCCTGCTGGCTCCACGGGACCCACGTCCCTGCCTGCCTGCTGCAGGCCCTGCGGCCACTGGCACGTTGCCCCATCCCTCCTCTCGCATGTCTTGCCTAAATTAAACACCACGGTAGTTTCCAGGCTCTTTAATATGTGGTCCTATGATTCTATACCTGGGAGTGTCTGTCCCGGTACAGATAACATCAGCTTTAATTCTCCCTCTGCCAGCACACCAAATCTTCCTCCAGACTCGGTGTGTTCCTCAAAAGCCCAGCCTGCTGTTTCTAAGACCTTGGGGCACCCTGCTGTTGATACAGTGCCACCTTTACAAGACACTGTGATCCATACAGTACCAACCTTACCACATAAGCACATAAGCCTCCTGTTTTGTTTTGTTTTTTATCCTTCTAAAAGGATTACTTCAAAGCCAATTTTTACAATTGCAACCCAGATAAATGGCGCATTCCCCAGGGGTGTTTAGCGAGGGGAACAACCAAAGCAGGGCAATGCTGCACGGGAGCTGATTGTGGAGCAGGGAGCATGCTGCAGCCTCTCCTGCCAGCTCCGCTGCTTGTCAGGAGCCCTCTTCTCACAGAAGATTCCCAAGGGGTCCTCTCGCTCCTGCTCACAGGGCCTGCTCTTCGGCCAGGGGATATTTTGTGACATCTGAAGTCCGGAGGAGCCTCGTGATTCCCAGCTCCACTTTGGGGATGTGGCACAGCTGCTGGGGCTGGGGCAGCCGGAGCCCCCCACACTCCCTGCTGCAGAAAAGCTGCTGCAGGCACATCCCCCTGGCAGGCGTCCCCTGAAACCTCAAGCCACCTTGGGCCGCTGCTGGCACAGTGAAGGAAAATAAAGACGACTTCATAAAAGTCAGGCCTGTTTAATTTCAGAGCGTTTAAGTCAGCGAAAATGCATCAGACAATTATATTGCACTTAATACTCGGATAATGGAACAATGAAAGATGTATGTTTGCATTCTGTAAAATTAAACTGTATGCAGTTATTTATCTTTTACCTTAATTGTTTGAGCTTGTTTCTAATGTAAACTGTTGTAATTTTAAATAAATATAATAGAAAAAACTTTCCAAGGTATCGGAAATCCAGAGTAAATTTACTTTGCAAATAGGCTTTGTTAGGTATGTTTTATGCTGAGGATCTTAAACTGACACTTTCATTCAAAAATATTTGGAATACTTCAGCGTTGGGTCTGCCAGTCCCTGGGGCTGTGGGGAGCTCCAGCAGGAGGGCCTGGCTCAGCCTGTGGCCGCAGGTGAGTTTTTGGGCAGGCAGCGTCGTGGTAGTGCAAGGGATGGAGCACAGCTCTGAGTCCCAGCAGTGCCCCGAAGCAGGGGTACCAGGCTGGAGCAAGGGGTAAGGGTCTCTGCACCCGAAGATTAAAGGAGTGAGCAATTCGGGTAAGCCAGTGACTGGCAGGGAATATGCTGGCTGCAGGCATGCAGGGGACACGAGGGGAAGGAGAAGATGTGTGTCACCCTAGCAGCCAGGGGAGGCTGAGCTGCGAGCTCCTCTACAGAGTGAGCATGTCCAGTGTGCCAGAGGTCTCCGTCCCTCAGCACCCATGGCCCCCTTTCCACAATGCCTGCTTGGGGTCACAGCAAAGGACATGTGGATGGGGAGCAGGGGTACACCAGGGGACAAGGTAGCCTTTGGGTAGCTGGGTCCAACAGCTCACCAAAAGTCGAGGCAGCTGCACAAGACCAGAGCACGCACAACTGGGCATCTCACCGCCTCGCTTCTTCCCGCTGCCAGCACAGCCTGCTCCGTGGCCAAGAAAGCACCAGGCGGTGCCGAATCCTGCAGGCAGGGTGTACTGGGAGCCACGTGCGTGAGAAGGCTGAAGCAAGCTGCTACAGATGGCCGCTACGCTGATGGTCCCAGGTGTTCCCGCTCTGACTTGGTGACCTTCATATCGCTCTTTTATGGGAGATGATTCTGCACTTAAAAATAGGACCGAGGCATGGCAGGGCCTGTTTTACAGGTTGGTGTAATACAGGGTTTGGGTGGTTGAAAGCACAGGACTCCCGGCCTTTCATCTTCCATTGCACCAAAGCCAAACATTAATGGTTTCAGAAACAAGCCCTGGCGTGCCTTAATGATGCCATCAGGTATCTGAGCGCTCACTTTGGCTTGGGCAATGACTTCAGGACTCCCTGCACCAAGCGGTAATGCTAGGATAACTTTTCAAAAAGTCTATCATCATACCATGTAAAATCCCAATTATCTCTACTGGGAAAATACAGTTACTGCTTTGTTGCTCTTTGAGGAGTTTTAGAGATGATCTCGGTTAAGCCCAAGATGTTGATTAAGGAGGTGAATTCAGCTGTTGACTTAGCCCTAAGGGGTTGTTATAAATGTGTCTGTTTGTTTTTCCAGTACCACGAGGGAAGATTCCAACAAAGGAAACGCTCTGGGTTGAAAGGTAACTCAAGTGATTAATGACATATACATTCAGCATGACGTCTTTATCACGGGGTGGTCCTATTGATTTCGAGTTGAGCAACCTGGGAAGTGGAAAAGAGGCTGTAAAAGTGAAAGCCTGGTGAAAATTAATTAATTGCTGAAACAAAAGTGTCAGCCCGCCTCACGTACCTGGAATTCGGCAGGCAGCCCCATCTTGCCGGATTCTTGCGGTGGCTCCGTAAATCATGACTGATGTCCCTTTCATAGCGTGCGGTGAGTCAAAAAAATAAAATAGGAATGCTGGGGTTGGTTTGGGCTTGTTGGCTGCATATGCCAAGAGAATTTTTTGGATGACTGCAGCCCTTTTGACAAAGGGAGTTCATTGCAGGAGATGAAGCTGGGTCAGGGTGCCAGCAGATGTGCCCACGGGTTGACTCGTGCTGGATCGCAGCAGGGGTTTTCGGAGGGGTTCACAACTCCCAGCTCGCGGCTCTGCCGTAACCATCCCTGCTGCTGTGGCAAGGCTACTGGGACAGGACGGAGCTTGCACACGCTGGGTACAGGCAGCTCCAAAACCTGATCCTGCAGAGCCTCGCAGGGTGCCCTGGGGGAGCGACAACCAGTGTTTGGGGTGCCCTGCCTGCTTTGCCCCGACTGGGCATCCCAGCCGGTCGAATGTCATTGTGCCCTCAGCTTCCATGGTAACACCTGCATGTAGGAGAGATGATGGAAACAGGAAGGAAAAAGTCAGATTTGCAGGGAAAATACTAATCCTGTACAAGTCAAGGGCCCTATTTTCTCTAAGGTGGGATGAAAACATACCAAGCCCATCAGAAACTTCCCCTGGAAGTCTCTGCTGAGACAGGGTGCTGCTTCTGAGCTACCTCACAGCATTTTGGGGAAAACAGAAAGATGTTGGTGTTATTCCATGGCACAGCCCCCACGGGACTTGCTCCTGTGCATCCCTCCTGTCACACCAAGGCAGAGGGACACAGGGTGAGCAGCCAAAAGGCAGTGGAAGAGCAGCCCAAATAACCCAGATGCTCCTTTTTCTGCTGCTCTCCTGTGCTTTCGGTTCCTTTAGATGGCACCATCCTCCTGCGCTGGTGCTGCACCGGAGCCTGCGCCAATTAGTATTCACCATGCAAAAAGAGGAAAATTCCTTCATTACGTGGCGGCCGGCAGTGCTGCAGTAATTGAGGAGGTGTCAGCAACTCCATTAGCAGCTGGGCTCACCCTGCAGGGGAGGCTCAAGCAGGGGCTGCTGAAAGCCCCCAGGAAGACAAGTCCCTTGGCTGCACCGGCATTGCTGCGCGGCTAGTGGAGGATGGTGGTTCAGAAAGGGGCTTCTGGACCGCTCCTGCTTTCTGCAGGTTGGTGTGGTGTGTGAAAACCCCTGGGATGTGCAGGGCCCCATCCGAATCAGTGGGTCCCCAGTGCCAGGGGTTTGGTGAGCTGTGCCTGCTGGCGGCAGGGATGCCTCGCACAGGGGCAGAGGCTGGGCGAGTACCAGAAGCAGGAGACCAGGGTCGCTTTGATCAAGTAGCCGCCAAATTTGTCCTTCACCACCGACAGCACAAGGGACAGCCCTCTGCCACCCTGCTCCACATGTCCCCACCACCATGTCCCCCTCATGCCCCATCCCTCACGCTCTGCTTGGTGTAGATAATGCAGAGCAGCCTTCGGAGCCCATGCCCAGCATGACGTGCTTCCCAGATGGCATCTCTGACCCCCCGCACCCTGCTGTGCCCCTACATCCACCCCACAACTGTTTCCTCTGCCCCTATGCCATGTTGGCCCCTGTGAGTGATACAGGGCGAGGCTTGAAGGCAGCAGTGCATGGGGTGCCCACCGCCCATGGCCAATAACTCTGCATTCAGACTCTCAAAAAGCAAAGCGAGGTAAGGATGAGCAGTGTGGACCAGCTGGGGTGCAGAAGAGGCAGCAGCGGGGAAGGAGAATGTGATCTTACCCAGCTCCTATGCGCTAGCAAGGATCCGTCCCCTCCCTCCCCCGAAATGCTAACTCGTCCCCTTGGCTAATTCTGGGCTGCCCTGAAACAAAGCACCAGCGGGGAATTTCATGGGGTCAGCCCAAATCCCTTGTTCTCCCAGCCTGCTCCCGGCCCCCAGGAGCTGCAGCCTTGTTGAGGCTTTTAGAAGTGCAAATAATCTCTATTAATGGGGAAAGAGATCAAGTGGTTGTGGCAGGAGCTCTCCCGATACCGCCCTGGAGATCACATTGCTGATTCCTTGATGGGAATCTGTCCCTGGGAAGATCTGCCTCAACGTGCTTTTTTATAGGTTTTGCTTTATTTTTCTGCCTTTTTTTTGGCTGCCTTCTGCCAGGGGCTGCCTTCTGCTGGCAGCTCTGAGGCAAGTGGTGCGCTGGGGCTCTGCCTCCATGCTCAGCTCTAAGCCACCCAAAGCATGGCTTGTTGGCTCGCAAGGCTCTCAACAGCTTTAATTAAATGAATGCTGCTGCACTGAAAAAGGATCCTAAATGAATCTGGGCTCAGGTAAATGGGGATTGCAAAATGTTACAGCTAAAGGATGAATCTGCCCAAAATACACAGCGTGAACTACGGAATCGGGTGAAAGCGGTGCCTTGCCTGTGTTTGGTACATTTTATCCGTGTTTATACCACCTGAGACAGGAGCTTGCACCCACGGAGCAGTGCTGATGGGAGAAGAGTTATTGCAGCCCGGTCCCTGGAAATTGCATTTCCAGGGACCGGGAAAAAAGCTCAAAACCACACACATTTCCAACAACAAATAGCCCGCACCACCAACAGCCCCACCAACAGCAGATCACCCTGTGCGAGTTGCTTCCCATCTCTCTGCCTTTTGTCTCCATGTCCAGCCTTTGTCTCCGCCAGTCCCCAACTCCCCAGGGTGGCTCTGCGCAGGGTGCTGCATGTGCTGTGCCCCAATGTCCCTGACGTCCCCAAAACAGGGGACGACCCAGCCCCATAGGCACGAGGGCTTGCCTTCGTGTGGGGACTCGGCGCTGAACTGCCCGCTTACAATGCAGCCCTGCTCGGTGCCTGTTTATTTTACATCGCTCCTGTGCCTCACATTCAGCTCTTCATTTCGGGGGAGAGCCCACGGGATCACTGCAATAGCTGCTTTATTTATTTGCCTGGAAAAATAGATTATCGCTTGTGCTTCCTCCCACTTCTGCTGGTCACAACTCGGGGCACCCATTCTGATTACTCTCTTATTTATTTGTTCGGTCATTTTCACTCTGTCTCCTTGTTAAATAACTAAAGTCATTCATTAAGCTCCATGCCACGTATTCTGACCCTTCATTAGGCATCACTTAGCTTTCATTAGGAGAAAAACAAAATTATATTCTACATTTATTTTCCTTTTCAATGATTTGTCGGAGCACAAAAAAAATATTCGGTATAGTTCAAATAGCCTGGAAGTATTTTTATGTAAAAGAAGAATCCCCATTAAGTTTCATCTTTTTTTTTCCCACAACTACAAATGCCGGAGCAGCAGAAAAGGATAAAAAGCACTGAGAGATTATGCGTTCATCCTGAAGTACCATTATTTGTAGATGATGCTGAGTAAAGAACCGGCATAAACTAAGGCAGAGTGGAAGAAACACAGCCAGAAGACTCCAAATCTTTTGCTGAAAATCTCAACTTCCAGAACGCAGCATTTTGACATGACTGTGTAAGAGCAGATTTGCCCTCCCTGCAGGATTCGTCCCCGCATGCCGCGGTGCCGAGCTTGTCGCTATTCCTATTCTTGCTGCCGCCCGCAGTGATTTAGGAAGCGGTCCCCGCGAGGGAAGTGCAGTCTCTTTCACACACACTTGCCAGCCACAAAGCAGTGGAGGTTTTCATTTTGGAGTTGATCAGGACAATTTTGTCCCAGCGACCCTGCTGTCTAACCCTGTTTGCTGAGTTACGCCGGGTTTGCTGACAACTTCTACTTGAGTAAATTGTATTTAGACAACAATATATTTCATTCAGGTCTTTTGCAATGTCTGGACCAAGGTCAGTTTTATATTCTACTGAAATCATAAAGTGACACTTGAGATAAACAGAATGTTTACTCTCTCCATGTGAGCCGAAGCTGATATGTAAATTTATCCTTATTCTTTCATCAAATTTGCATTTACCCTCTTAGTCAAACACTACAGGGTTCCAAATCAAACAGCTTTAATGGTGGTCAACTCTTTATGACCGATTGCCATATCAGAGAGAAAGAAGCAGCAATTTAGATTAAAATGAAAAGAGTAACACAACATAACAAGCGTCATCCGGTCGGCAATAATTGGATAAACTTTTCATACAAGTGAATGTGTTTTGATGCTTGGCTGCCTGGAAAGCAATTGCCGTATTCTTCTGCTTTTATTATGCTCCCTTTATCTGCTACAAACAGACCGTACTCACCTGTCATTATTTTTTCTTTCTGATCAAACAAGCCAAGTGCCACTAAATACATTCTGTTGTGTTTTTTTGGTGTTTTTTTTTTTTTTTCTTTAAATTTACATAAAAGAAGGGGACTTGATTCACAGCAACAAATGATCACTTTTTCTTATATCTTTAGCACTCAGGTCACAACGGAATAAAGTGGTCGGGCATGAAAGTAGAAATAGGAAATGCAAAGGTGGGCTTGCAGGTTCAGTTGCTTTTTAAGGAAGGATTGCCATGAATTATTCCCAAGCATTACAAGTGCGATGCAAATCCAGGCTCGCACCACAGGGACGGGCACAGGGCGCGGGCTGGACACCCTTGGGAAGTTCTGCGAAGTCTGACCACACACAAACAGCGAGAAAACACAACAAGAACACAGGGTGGCAATGAAAATCCTCCCCCTAAAATCAAAAAGGGAAGATATCTAGCACCTGAGCTGCTGCCTGAGGTTTGCATGCCTTGAATGCCGTGCTGCAGCAGAGCAAAGGGGGCTGAGCTGAGATCCCACAACTTATTTCACATGTGCTGTGGACCATTGCTTCAGAGAGGGAGATAAAAGTTTTGTGAAGTCTGGACCCCAAAAAAACAACGCTTTTTCCCAAAGCTAACATTTTGGGGGTGCCAAGGGATGGATTCTTCTTCAATTAAGCAGCAAATTACTTTAAAGTGAATATCTGTACTGAGGCAGCCCGGCCAATGCAGCAAAAGTGCCATCTCTGACTGCTGCCAGAGTCCGTTTCCTGTGGGAAATGAATGAAAGAAAGCAAGAAATCAGTAAAGAAGGAAAGAAAGAGAAAGAGAGAAATAAGGAGAGAGAGAGAAAGCAAGAAAGAAAGCAAGAAAGAAAGAAAGGGAAAAAGAAAGACTAGAAAGAGATAGAAGTGAGAAAAATAGACAATGATAGAAATAAAGAATAGAAAGAGAGAAAGAATAGAGAGAGAGAAAGAAAGAGAGAGAAAGAGAGAAAGAGAGACAGAGAAAGAGAGAAAGAAAGAGAGAAAGAGAGAAAGAGAGAAAGAGGGAGAGAAAAAAAGAGAGAAAGAGAGAAAGAGAGAGAGAAAGAGAGAGAGAAAGAGAGAGAGAGAGAGAGAGAAAGAGAAAGAAAGAAAGAAAGAAAGACAGAAAGAAAGACAGAAAGAAAGAAGGAAAGAAAGAAGGAAAGAAAGAAGGAAAGAAAGAAAGACAGAAAGACAGAAAGACAGAAAGACAGAAAGAAAGAAAGAAAGAAAGACAGAAAGAAAGAAGGAAAGAAAGAAGGAAAGAAAGACAGAAAGACAGAAAGACAGAAAGACAGAAAGACAGAAAGACAGAAAGACAGAAAGAAAGAAAGAAAGAAAGAAAGAAAGAAAGAAAGAAAGAAAGAAAAAGAAACCCGAAGTGTTTGGCCTGGGCTGTGGCTAGGTAACAGCAGGTTTGGTGCCGGGAATGTGGGACAAGGTGAAACGGCTTCATCCTGCAGCACCGCGGCACTGGTCCCAGCCCTGGTCTTGCTAAAACAGCACCAAAACAAAAAAATAGGGAAAGGAAGAAAGAGAGAAAAAGAGGGAAAGCTAAAAATAAATAAGTAGAAAAAGCTGGAGGAGAGGGGGAAAAAAAAAAAGAGAGGAGAGAATTTTCCTTTTCAGCGTGGCTGTCAAATGGATATCTTATAGTGGGAGGGCTGGGAGGGAACAGATATCTGCCTCTCTCCGGAGCCTGCAAGTATTTCTGCCATTCATGAAGCCAAGGGATGCCACACACATTCTGTTTGTTCAACATAAGCAAACAGATTGTAAACTGGCTGATAATTTTTGTACTGACAATGTCATTTACAGCTGTCAGCCTTTTGTCTGTCATGTTTGCTTTATTCAAATATGAACCAAGTGGACCTCCCTTCCACCGCTTTCTTCTGCATTAAAATCACATCAATTCCGTTCCATTCTGTCTTATCTAAAATTCATTGGAGGCCAATCACTTGGATGAATGCTTTGGGGTTTCCATGGAGGCAAGAAGTCTAGTGTGGACTTCAGGGGATTAGGAAGTTTCAGATTTAAAGCCTTGAAGTGCACGTTTCTTTCAGTTCTTTCTTTTGATTGTAGAGGAAGGGGAAGGGAAAAAAAAAAAAAACTCGGGAAATTTCAAGATAATTTTATTTTATAAAAGTGCCCCAGCGCTAAGAAATCCCTCTTTCCAGTGCCTGTGTGTGTGTCACTGTGTGGGGGAACAAGCTCAGCCCCTGATTTTTCGCTTAAGCACAATTTGCAGCTGTGATCTTTCCAGCTGAGCTAAAAGGAGAGCACTGTACTGGTATGTTTTCTCCCTCAGCATCCTCAACAGGAGCTTTCCATGGGCTCGTATAATAAATTCAGGCCCGTCTTCAATTAGATTGATTTGGATCCAGCTGCTTCCCATGGTGCTGCCCGCAGGTCTGGAAGCATCTCCCTTTGTTAATAGAGGTCATGGCACTTTGTGTTAAATAATTCACGCCGGACTATCTGTCTGTCTGTCTGGAGGCAGCTGCAGATGTTGCCAGTTTGCGCGGAGGTTGTGCCGGGTCCCAGCCCCACGCTCGCCCACAGAGGCACCCCGCAGCCGATATTTGAACACAAAGGATATTTCATATTTGTTGATCAAGCGCTTAGCTGATGCAAATCAGGAGGCAGTCGGCGCGAGCGGGATGAATTTATATTGAGATGCTCTGACTCATCCTGCTTGTATCTCTGGGCTTGGGGAGCTGCTTTAGGCTCGCAGCGCTGAGTGCCGCTGGTGGTTTGTGGTGACGGCACCGCTGTGAAGCTGGTTCTCCGGAGCGTGCTCAGGGTTCGTTGGGAGCCAGACCCCGGTGTCAGCCTCGGGTTAAAACAGCCCCAGCTGGAAACAGCCGATTGCAAATTGTGTCTGCAGAGCTTGCTATTGAATGCTGCAGGCAGAGGAGCACAGGAGGCTCTGCCCAGGAGGAAAGCGGGGCACTTCCCTGGCCCCACAGCGGTTTGGGTGCACAGCCTTCAACTGGGGCACAGGGCGAGGCAAAACCCACTCTTTGCCCTCTGCCTTGTCTGGCCTTCCTGCCCCAACCACCCCAGGAACAGTGGGGGGACAGTGACACACAGCCCACCTATGGCCAGTGCACAGAGGTCCTGGCAAAGGTTTGGGGGCTTGGGGGAGGCTGAAGAGTTTTGGGGGCTTGGCTGAAGGGTTTCCCTCCACCAGTCCTCTGCTTTCACAAGAATATGTCTCAGTCAAAACCCATATTGCAGTGACCCTCCTCCCCGATGCAGATTGAGTGGGGAATGTAAATGCCATATCCATCAATCCATCAGCCTCGCTCTCCTCCGCGGTGCCTCCGCACAACCCCACTTATGCTTCAACTTAGCGCTCAGTCAATAAAGCCAACACCCGCCCACAAACGCGCAGCGCGCACCAACAAACAAACAAGCCCAAGCAAACAAGCAAACAAGAGCTAATCAAGACATTTCTCCCAGCGTACAGGGAGACAAGGAAGGACTACTGCTGCTTTATTTATGATTTTTGCTTTAAGGTACTGCCTGCCAGGTGGTGGGATGGAGGCAGCCACTCTGGCTGATGCTGGAGACCTGTGGGTCCTGCCTGGGATTTCTCACATGCTCACCTCTCCATGAGCATCCCGTGCAAAGAGGCGATGCTTTCTGGCCTAGCTGGTGGCAGGATCAGATGTTCGTTTGAGGGGAGGGAGCTGCTGTGGGGTGATTTTGGGTGGCCAGGTGTGTTGGAAGCCTAGAGCTCTCTGGGGCCATTGATAGTGAAGGTAGGGGTGGCAATTAAACCCTTGTGAGGCTCCCAGGCGATTTGTGCCCATGTCAGATTTGGCCAAGGCTGCCTTACGGCCAAGCTCTGTGCTGGGTCAAGACCACGGATAGCAGCAGCCCAGGCTGGGGGATGTGGGGCCCCCATGTCCTGTGACAGGGCTGAGCATTGCCTTGTCTCTGGGGGGCAGCTGCAGAGGTGAAGGTAACATGCAGCCTCCTCGCTGGAGGAATGTGCTAGACAAGAATCTAATGTCTGAGACTAAAGTTGGTTACTTTCTTTTTTATCCTTTTTTTTTTTTTTTTTTTTTTTTTTTGCATTTGATGCTTTGTTTTTAGGCATTTTCATTATTCCACCCCTTCTCTTCCCCCCTCCTTCCCCCCCCCCCCCCCCCTTTTTTTTTCTTTGCCTCTCTTCCTTTCTCCAGTTGCTCCAACTGAAGAAACCTTTGGAAGTGACAGAGATTGTTCTCTTGTAACCCTGGTGCATTTAAACATTTTAAAATCCCAGTGATGGAGTTGCTGATGGGTTTTGTTCTCTTGCTGCTCTGGCTCATCTTCCTTTCAAGTTGGAGGCTTTTTCAAGATTACAAAAGGGAAAAAAAAAAAAAGAAAAAAGAAAAAGAGAAAGTGGGAAGGAGCTTTCCCCCATCATTTGTCTTACTGCATATAATAGCAGAAAACAATGACGAGTGGACAATGGGGGGAGAAGAGAGGAAACTTTTCCTTTGTTTCAGTAATGTCTCATTTCAATTTGAAACAAAACTAAACATGCATTTGTGCTTCTTTATAAACTGATAGAAAATAACAGGATGAAAGCGTCACCCCACGAGGATGCTAGATTCAGAAAAGGGCTTTAAATGGCTAAACTGGCTTCATCTGAGTATATGGTTTTGAAAACATTGATGGAGGCATTTGTCCAACCACGGTAGCTCTGCTCTCCCCAGAGCGGTGTCAGAGCTCCAGGAAGAAAGGAAGCCCTGATGCTGTGGCACAGCTCCCAGCTCTCGGGAAAGCTGTGTTTCGGAGAAGGAGCAATGCTGCCGGCTCACTCACGGTCTGCTCAGCACTGTGGGTCCTGCCAAGCTGTTCCCATGCTGTGTGCCTGGGCAGAGGCATGGCAAAACCTCACCTGGCACTTTTTCCAGCTGAGCAGCTGGGAAGAGTAAGGTGATGAAACGTCCTTCATCACTAGGATCGTTGGGGGACACCCCAAAGTCTCCCTTGCAGCAGTAGGAACCTGGTGGGCACTTGGGGAGAGCCTGCTTGGCTTTGGCTGGAGTTTGGCCAGGACTTTGTCCCCACAGTGTTTGTCCCTGCTGGCCTGCCAGTCAGGGTTTAGCAGCCTGCCCTCTGCTCCAGGTCTTCTGCTCAGCAGAAAGCCTTGGTTCAGCCTCGTGGGGCGTAAATACCGCCGAGCCCTCCAGCCGGCCACCGTCTGGGTGATGATTCCCAGCCAACTGGGACCCTGCTGCTCCCGCAAAGAACAAGACCAACCAAAAATTAACCTTTCCTAGTTTTGTGCCCTTCCTTTCTTCTTTCTTTCTTTTCTAGACCAAACGGGAGCAAAGCCTGCCTGGCGTTGCCAGCTGGGGCAGCGGTGAGCCCAGCACATGCTGCACAAAGCAGCCCGTGCCACCCCGCCACCCAATTCCTGTCCTCTCCTGGGATATTTACGACATATCCCGCAGTTGTCATGTCAACACAACAAGCGGCTGCAGTGCTAAATCAAGCCGTCAACGGGCCAGAACAGAAACGCCATGCAGAACGCCTCCGGTGACTGACACGCAACATGGCATTTGTCATTTTGCGAGGTTGTCGGTTGCTCCCTCACTACGTCGAGGTTGGTCTTCTGGATGAGGAATGGGGCAGGGGAAGAATACCAATGAGACAGCAAAGATGACCTCTCTTGTAAAATAAATAAATAAATAAATAAAATAAAAAATTGAAGTTGGGTAGAGTATCAGGAGTTATCAGGAGTTTTTTTTTTTTTTTTCGGTGGGGTGGGGTGTGCTGTGTGTAAGCTATGCGCTGCATCTCCTTTCAGAAACAGTGCAGCCACATCAATAATGCTGCTGTTGAAGATATTTACCTACAACCACCACAACTTCTTAACTCAATTTGCGCTCCTTCAACAGCCACGGTAGAAATCTCGTCTTTGCCCTCCTCCTGCCCAAAGCAATCTTCCTCCCGCGCACTCAAATTTAGCCAAGTGAGTGGGGCAGCAGTTATGAAAGAGCACATTTTTATTGTAGCTAGCCCGTTTCCCCAAGGAAATGGAGCAAATATGCTGATTCGTACCGTGCCTGTCCATCAGTCACTGTAATAACTTTGGAGGCAGTAGGGCTCTCACGTCGACTGCACTCCTTCAAGTTTTGTGCAAATACATTAGCAGCGGCAGGAGGGAGGCACGGCTGGCGTCGCACTCCGCGCTCCGTGCCGGGTGAGCAGAGATGCTGGAGGGAGCTGGCACCAGCATCCCAGCTGCAGGAGGAGCTGGGAGCTATTTCCAGGGACATCACCCATTTGCTGTCCGTATTTATAATCTATATTTCTTTTTTTTTGATGCAGCAAAAAGAACTGCCACCTGCACTTGAAGCCTCCCCAACCCCCAGCCCAAAAGAATAAATTGCTTGGACAGAATATTTCATTGATGCTTCTGGAGTGTAAAGTATTTAACTACATGATGGCGCATAACGTGTGCCTGCAATCTCCTAACATGGGCAGTGCCACAGTTTTCAATGCTGGGAGACTACAGCCAGGCCTGAGCTAGGCTTGAGCGTTTGGAAATAAACTTTCTGGTAGATATAAAAGAGCCTGCATAAGTGGTATTTGCATAAACTGAGGCGTTATTTACTTTATTTCTATCCTTTGTGGTGCAGTTTCACTCGGAGGGCACTCACCTTCATCCCATCGTTGTATGCTCAAGCAGAACACATGGCCACAGCGCTGGAGCAGGGCACCAATCTGCACCTCACCCCCAGTTTGCTGCATGCCTTGCATGGTGGGTTATCCCCCACTGGCTGCAGCAGTTAGCTGCCTTGCCACGAGCCCTCCTCGCTAGCCCTGTGCCAGGCAAAGGTGGCCCCAAAGCAGAGCCCACTGCTGGGGGCTGGAGGTGGCAGGAGCAGGAGCAGCCTGACTGCTTTCCCTTCCTTCCCAAAGGGACGCATGCCACAGGCCTGTGGCAGTGCCGAGAGCCACCAAGGGCAGAAGTTGGTCCCGAGCGCTTTGGTCAGTTTTTGTGCCGTGTGTATTTTAGCTTTTGCTGCTGTAATGCTGATAAACAGATGGCTTCACAGTCCATTACGGCTCTGGGTTACTATTTTGCGAGCATGCAAATGATATTGCTGTGTTGCACAGTGTGGTTATTTACTGCTAATTGCTAAGCTGTCGATCATTATTATATTCTGTGGTGACAGAGTTTGTATTTGCATAGTTTAAGCTATCCATCCTATCTAAAATTAGCATGTGGCTTTAAAAAAAAAAGTTATCAGTGCTAAAAGAAACGATCATGGAATTGACTGGGGTAAAATATCTCTGGGCTTTTTTGTATGCATAAACTGACACTTATCTGTGAGGGCTATGAAAAACAGCGAGATCTGACTGTGAAGTTTGCAAACAATGTCCCACCCCAGGGTCTGCATCGTATTTCCCTTTGTGTCCTGGCTGAGGGCACAGAGAGGATCACAGACCCCATCCTAGTGCTGTTTACTTTGGGAACAATCAGTAATGTATGAATAATAATGCCACCCTCTGACCATGACTAATTGAATTGCAGCATGCTGCAGAGGCAGGCAGAAAGCTTTGCTAGCTGCTAGTCTATCAGCCTTGTTTTTCAAGTAGCAGCAGACAATGATTGATGTTGATGTGCTTTCAAACAAGTATCCTTAAACACCTAATGCTGGCACGTATGGACCTGCACTCCAGCTGCTAGTAGACCCCAGCCTGGGTTTATGCCCATTGCCACTTGTTTCATTAAAGCCAGCTCCAGAGCCCCTCTTTCTGTCTGGGCACGGTCCCTTTTCCACCAGTCACCAGTCCCGGTGCAGTCTGGAGCAGGGTCTACGCTGCAGGGCCAGCCGGAGCCGGGAGCAGAGGCTGTGAATTTTGCTTTAACTTCCATCAGACTTACCCGAGAGGCCGGGGAAGCAGTAGGGTGTAAATGGTGGTAACAAAAGAAGCAAGAGCAGAACCCATTTCCCACTGCAGCCAGCACAGGAGAGGATAGACGTGCTGGAGAGTCTCACCCGCCTGCTCTGTTCTTGCCTAGCGTTATAACTGGGATACTGAAGCAGGCTGGGCTGCAGCTGCCAGAGGACAGTCACAAACCACCCTTTGCAGATTCGGGAAGGGTGTCCCGAATCTGCACCACCAGGGCTTTGACAGAGGACCATTATGAAGAGCAAAGAAAGCTGACAATACAAAGCAGAGGGACAGAGCCCAGTGGGCCTCAACACAAGGAGCCAGGCATGGCCCAGCCCGGCACCCCGGGGCCACGGCAGCTGGCTTTTGCCTGGCTCCAGCAGCCCCTGCTCCCTGTCCAAGTTGGCTGCCTTGCGATGCTGGCAAGGCAAACGTCCAGTGCAGGGGGGGACTTTGATGTGGTTAAGAGAAAGATGGGAAGTTCATTAAATTCTGTGTAAATCCTTTCGTTAGAGATACGATTAAGTGAAACATTAGTGATTTATTTTCTCCTTCTCTATTTGGATTTTCAGGGCCTGGGTGCCAGCCGCTGCAGCCAGCTCCAAATCTTGGGCACTGGACTTGTTTAGGAGTCAACAAAAGCCTCGTTTACAGACCCAGAGCCAAACAAAACTCTGCACTTTGGATGGACTAATGATCTCTCATCAGCAGGACAAAAAGTCTTGTGTCGCAACATTCTGCCAAGCTTCACCTTGAAGCTTTTTCCAGCTTCTGTTTGTCGTCGCAGTGTAAGAAGCAGTGCAGAAGACCGAAGCCCATGGCAAAAGGGCATCGCCTCACCCCTTGCCCCGTGGCAGCATTCCTGGCTGGGGATGCAACTTTGCCCAGGGAGCTGGGGAGGAGGGTAGAGGTCTCTCGGAAACCAAACAGTCCAAAATTTTTGGACTTTGCGGGACAGGAGGAGACACAGGCACAAAGGCAGTGAATCCTGCATCCCAGCGGCAGAAGGATGCTGCAGGCAGCGCTGCCCGGCTTGCATCGCGGGGCTGCAGCAGCATCTCTCCCTCCCCACCTGGCCACCACCGAGCTCTTCTGCTGGCCTCAGGAGCTTCCCCTGGCTCTGGGCAGCTCTGCAGCCCCCCAGGACGCCGGGCTCTCCCCCGGCCGCACTCCCGCGCCAGCACAGGCCGGGCAGCTCAGCGCAGCGGGGCCGCGCGGCGCCCGCACTATATGTACACTTGGTCAGGCTGTGTAAACTTTGACATGTGGATGTCAATCTTTCTCATATTTGCAGATGGCTTTATCAGAGCGTGATTAGTTTCTAGAACAAATTTGAGCAAAAGAAAACATTACCTACAGTATGTAAGCCAACAGACCAGCTAGTTTTCAGATTTGTCTATTTACATGGGCACTGGGTGTTTTGCTAAGGCTCTCTAAAAGTGATGGTAATTGAACAGTGCCAGTGTGTTAGTGGAAGCTGATGAGTTGTAAAGGTTTTATAAACAACCACGGTGGATTTGGCTATAGCCTTTCTAGTAATGTTTGTTAATCTCGCTGAGCAAGTGTGCACCTAACACAATGTAAATACTCCAGAATTTGGAGGTGTCAATAGTGTAACTTTTACTGTTTGTAAAATCATTCTCTGATATCATCAGTAAGTTTACCAAATGTCCCATGGCCAAATATAATAAAAGCTTAAGTAAGCGCTCGCGGAGGGATAGGGGAAAACATGTTTGCTGTTTTTATTTCTGCTGCCTGTTTGTTAAAGGATCACAAATAAAACAGGACGCTGACTAATAAATACAGTTGTTCTCATATGTCCGTAGGCATCTGGGGGACTTCCCACCTCCTCAACAGCGAGGGCAGTGATTCCCTGCAGGCTGCTAGCCCTGCAGGTCCCAGCCCTGCTCCCAGTTTTCCAGGTGGATTGGGGCACCAGCCCTGCTCCTGCTGCTGCTCTCCGTGCTTCTCTCTTGTCCCACAAACAAATTACCCGAGGAACATCCTGGCCCTTCGAGAAGGAAGCCAGGTCTGCCGTGCCGCGAGCCACGCCACGCTCGCAGTACCGGTGAAATTCAGAAGTTTCATCCAAAATCTTAATTAGCCACTAGAGGGCCCAAAAATTGTACAGAACAAAATGCGCAACACCGCCGGGCTGCTTTTCCCTCAGGTTAATAAAAAGGGGTGTAAAATCCAGGTGCACTCAGTGATCCGCACCCCGCGGCACCGGCACCGGGGTTAATAAAGAGCCCCCGTGCCTGCTGCTATCGATGGCAGAGGGAGATGAAACGGCTGTGACATTTAAAGGAGGAATTTGTGAACCACAAATATGAGCATGACTGACACAGCATGGCAGCACATAAAATCAATACAAATAACCTAAACCTTAATACCTTGATCCCGGGGAAGAGCATTGCATTACCAGGGACTATGAGGAGCGGCAGCCGTCCTGGCTTTGACTGTTTGGCGCTATCGACTGTCTCGCTAAGAGGCGCGGGGCCAATAACAATTAGGATGCTCTTTATGAGAGAGGCTTTCCCTTCACTTCCCCAGATCTTCAGGGTGAAACGTGGTGTGTTTTGGTGTCTTTGCAGGAGGGGGACATGGCGTTTTTCTGGTCCACAAAGCTTGCTGTGCCAGAGCCTGTCAGTAGCCATTGCAGCTTTTGCCAAAATAGGTAAAACCAGGGTACCGGGGCTGTCTGTCTGTCTCTCCGTGGGGGTCTAGCCCCTATATGTCACCAAGCCCACCTGCCCTGTGACCCACCCAGCTCTGCCATTTTCTGCCCCGCAGCAACATCCCTGCGAGTGCTGCTAGCACTGCGATCACCACCCAAACTTCTCACAGCTTCCCTGAGCCACATCCAGGACCACACTTCCCCAGCAGCGAGAGGTTCCTGGCTGAAGATGTACAAAAAGCACGAGCCTTCTGCCCACAAGCCTTTTCGGTGCCTGGAGACAAACAACAACCACTACAAAGCTGGTGCAGAAAAGTGAGGCGGCAAAAAGGTGAAAGCAGCCATGATCATCCGAGTTGTGTTTGTTAATGTGTGTACAGAGGAACTCTGTTTGTTTGTAGGTCCTTAGTAGAAGTGTGTCTAATGTTGACTTTTTGAGTCTAATATTGTTTGATTTTTCTATCATGATCCCAAGCCACGCCACCAGCGTGCGCTCCTTCCCTCCCACGTTTGTACATCCACTACCTCTTACACCGTCCTGGAGCAGCAAGCAGTGAAGCAGCCCTGTGGCTTCTCCCCGCCAGCACCCCAAGGTCCTGCCGTGCCCTTCACCACCCCACAGCACCCCACAGCTCCTCAGAGGGCTTGGGCAGTGCCAGGACACCTTGCCTTTGGGCCACACGATCCACCGAGGCACCGGGCTCGCCCCAGGGGCCAGCAGCACCAGCGCTGCCCTCGCTCCCCCAGCCGACAGAAAACACGCTGTTCCAGCCAATTCCTCCCTAATCTCAAAGTAAACATGCAGCTCGGACACGTCTCTTATCCATCTCCACAGCTCTTTTAAGGTAAGTTTACTGTTTCATGCTGTATCTTTCCACCTGTGGGAATATTCCAGCCCTCCAAGCCCTGCTCCTGGCTTTTCAGTGCTTTGGCAGGGCTAGAAAACACAGCCCCATAAGCAGGCAAAGCTTTTAATTAGCATGGAAAAGGCACCAAGGTGCAGGAGTACCTATCTCCTGGGCACCCACCACCCCATCCCATTCAAGAGATTTAAATTTCCTTTGGAAATGCTGTACTAACAGCCAGCACCCAGAAAGGACTCCGCTAAACACCCAGTAATGCAATGACCTTTTAAAGGACATAATTAAAATAAAATAAAATAAAATAAAATAAAATAAAATAAAATAAAATAAAATAAAATAAAACAAAACAAAATAAAATAAAATAAAATAAAATAAAATAAAATAAAATAAAATAAAATAAAATAAAATAAAATAAAATAAAATAAAATAAAATAAAATCCTGTGTAGGTGTAATTTTGGCCATGGGAGCACCATCAAGTTTTGCACTGCACATCACTGAGATGTACAGTGGACAAAAGTGGGGCACAAAAGAAAAAACACAGCCAGGTGTGACCCTTACTTCATCTGAGGGAAAAAAGACGTAGTGCAAAATGGGACACGTGGCCGGAGGAGGCAGACCTGGCACACTCCTTGCTGCACCAGGGGCTTTCTGCCTGTGGGCCCCCCCAGTGCCCCCTGCGTCAGGTCCTCGTGGCGTCCCACTGGGTTAGGGAAGAAGCACCCATGGTAACGCCTCCCACACCTGGGAGAGGAAGGGAAAACATCAGGGAAGTGCCTTTCCAAGGATATGATTTTTTTTGTGCGCAGCAACAAAAGCTGCTGCCTGTAGATGAGTGCTGTGAACAGGAGCCTAAAGCAGGTGCTTAGAGAGCAGCTGTCACATAAAAGCCAATATTTAAAGCCATTGTGTTTACATTACAATTATATTTACCTTTAACATCTCTTGGGCATTATTAATTTCCCCCATTATTGCCTGCTTTAACGTTTTATTTTACATAACGGGGCTTTTCCTCTGGCAGGGTCCCTGCTTGCCCCGGCCATCCGTTCAGCCCCTCTGCCCCCATGCCTGCCAGCCCCATGCCCGCCGCCAAACAGGGGTGCCCTACACCCGCTCACACAGGGCTACGGGGCAGGAACAGAGAGAAGCATCTGCACACACACCCATGCGGCAGGCTGAGGTTTGGGGGTGACTGCAGATGAGTTTCACAGATCAAAGCCTCGGCTTTGTTGGTGCTCACCTTTCCTAGGCAGCACCATGCTTGGGTGGCAGCACCGGCACCTGTGCTGCAGCGCAGGGTAAGGAAAGAGGGGGCTGCCTGGGGCCGTTTGTTGTTTTTTTTTTTTTTTTTTTTCTTTAACTGTAGCCTTTCATCTTTGAAGCAGAGAATTTATTGGCTTGTGCTGCCTCCCCAGTTACTGAAAACCTCGGCGTTTCTTTTCCATGGGAAGAACAATCCTCGGTGAAGGGGCAAGTATCTTAGGAACCAGCCGAGTGGGCACATTTGAAGGGAGGACGAGTGCCTTTCCCAGGGCAAAGGAACACAGCAAAACTCAGGTCACCGAGGTGGGCAGGGAGCCACCAGCAGCCCCAGGAGCAGGACAGGTGGTGGCATGTGGCAGAGGGGTGTCTTCCCAGGCTGTCCCACAGCACCAGACCTTCAGGACCACATCTAGAGCTGCTTTCAGCTGTGTTAGCCCATGGGTAATCCCGTTAACCTCCACCCTGCATGACCCAAACAAGGGCTGGGAGGGGTGCGAGATACCTACGTGGCACGGCTCAACCCTGCAGCATGGATGGAAAAGGTCCCCGAGCCCAGGTCAATGGGCATGCCGGGCTCTATCCCCGCTGGGCAGGGACAGGGGAAAGCAGCACCCTGGTGAAAAGCACACCCCGAATCACTGCGTGCTGGGTGCTCAGGGAAAAGCTGGCCAGAGCCCCCCCACAGAGCTTCGCTGGGCAGGGAGCAGCCTGGCTGCAGAGCAGCAAAGAACCAAAACGTGCAGGTTTCTAGCGGGGGGGAGCAGAGCCCCCACAGGCAGTGCCAGGCGGGGAGTGGGGGCTCAGCACCTGCTGGGATGGGGCCCTGGGGGCCGTCCACCAGACTATAAATGCACAGTGTAAGTACAGTATATCTCCGTTAAATTATGGGCACTCAGATTAGCATGTCCTTGTCCTTGCTCTGATAAAGGCTTCCAGGGGCTGGGTTAAATTATAGGAGCAAATCAAGCCTTCTTTTGATTCTGACCCTATAGACACAAGAGTCCCAGAGGGTCCCCGTTCTCTTCTGCCCACTTGCCTTTATTTATTGCTAATTTCCCCTACTACAATAAACACGTCCAGGGTCATCTGATCCCCATACTGTTCGCATTTTGTAGACGGCATAAACCATGCTCGGCCGGCGGCATTCCTGCTCCCTGGTTGCGGCGAACCAACAGAAAGTCCTTTATGAACTGGATGGGGAGACAGAGGGTGTCAGAAGGAGCAGGAGCTGCTGAATGGATGGCATTTCTTTCTCCCTTTTCAGAGGCCTCCCTGAATAGATTTGTTGCGGGACAGCTCGGACTGGGAACAGGGAGCGGTGCAATATGGAAATGCCCTGCCAGGAGCCGGCTGGCGGAGGGAGCAGCGTGGGGCTGAGCGGCAGCTGTGGCTGGGAACCGGGGTCCTCCAGGCACCCTCGTTCACCAGGGCCACACTGACGGCTTGCAGGCAGCTGGGTAGCACCAACTGCCCTGGGAAGGTTTTTATCAGGGCAGCTGGGGAGGCACGGATGGGGCACGATACCTGGGGAGAGCGAGGGCGCCAGCCTGAAAAATGAGAGCTGGTGAACGCTGTGCCCCATACCCTCTTGTCCCATACATCTGGGGTCTGTGTTTGGTTCAGTTCCAGAAGAAAAATCATTGTCTGCACCCTTTTCCCCCTTTACAGGCTTTGGGAAGGCCAGATGAGAAGTGCAGGGGGACACTTGTGAAGCAGCCTGGTTTAGAAATAACAACACAGCTACTCTTCCCCCCCAAATGTTCTTCAAAACAGCACTGAATTAATTTTCCCTTACCCACATGGCAAGCAATTCAGTTTTCAATCAACAAAATAAAATAAAATGCAAATCAAGCCAGTGGAGCTCTAGTTGGAGCTCCGGGCTGACTTTCTCAGCTTGCATGAGTGGCTTAGGAGCACAAGCCCTGTGCACCTTTAAGGCTCCTAGGGAACCAACTTTCAAAGATATTATTAAGTGTCAAGATATCCAGTGTCCACGGAGCATTTCCATAGTGTTCTGACACTTCTGCACGCCCCCCTAGAGCTTGAGACACCCTTTAAAGAGCTGGGCCCTCACTCTCTTTTCACAGTTTGCACTGCTGTGGGAAGGCACAGGGGCACAGGCACTGGTCTCTGCTGGTGCTGGGGATGCTCAGCCCCAGGCAGATTAAAGCCAACAGAGGCAAGAGTCCATATGAGCTCCTGCCCAGCTGTCTGGGCCACAGAGAGTCTTTTTTGGTCAATTCAGCCAGAATGAAACGTCTCTGTAGCTCACGCCTCACCAGAAGGGCGCAAGCTAATTATAACAGCGACCACCACATTTATCAAGCCCTCGTTCCTGCATAAGGCCACCTGCAAGAATCCCTGGACGCAATCTCGCCTTGATTTCAAGCACTGCCTTCAGAAAGAAATACCTGCTCCTGACATTTTCACATTTTCAGCGACAGAATCGACCGTGGTACTCAGAGAACTGGCCTGATTAGAAACCAGCCCCCTGTCTTTAGGGCCGACAAAGTCATTGGTGATGCGCTTTTGGCACTGTGTAAGGGTTGCTGGCCCTGCTGGGCTATGAAGGCCACATCAGGGTCCTGATATCACCAGCCACCTCGAGGCGGCCACAATTCACCCCCCAACTGCCCCGCAAGGCTTGGTGCCAGCAGATCTGAGGGCTCTGGGTGCAGGGCTCTGGGTGTGCTTATGTCCTGAGTACACACAGGGGGATGCGAAGTTGAACCAGGAGAGCCCAATGCCACTGCCAACATTCCCTGCTTCGGGGAGAGGGAGCAAGCAGGTGCTGAAAACACTGAGAAAGAAAGAGAGATGCAATGAGCAGAGGGGGGAGAGTGGGGCGAGGGGCAGGCGGTGAGAAAAGCAAACAAGGGCTGTGCTGCGGGGGAGAGCGAGGGGCGGCGGGGGCATGGGGACAGCAGGGAGGCAGGTGAGGAGGAGCAGAGGTGGGCAAGGGGCTGCTGGTGTGGCATAGCCGCTGGGCAGCAGCAGGCACATATGAATGCACCGCATGCAGGAAAGGGGAAGGATATTTTGGGGTGATCCCAGCACTTTTCACACAAAACAACAACCTCACGGCTTTCCACACCCCGTGCCCTGCAGGTGACAGGGTTTTCACTCCTCCTGGCCCCTGGCACCATGGTGTGAGACATGTCGCTCCTCCCAGGGGACTGCTCACCCCACTCTCCTCACCCTCAGCCCACCAGGGAGCCTCTCTGCCTGCCCTAAAATCCTTCCCGTCCCCTCCCGTTTGGCCCCAGGGCAGCTTTGCCCACTCTTGGGCCTGCTCCGTGTTTCCTCTCTAGCCAGCCTCCAGCAGTGTGTCCCATCCCACCTCCCAGGCTGCGTTTGGGCTGATTTGCCTCACTGTTTATGGGGCAGGATGGCTTGCAATAAAGGGAGGACACGCTTCGGCATGTGGGCAGGCTGGCAAGGGGCTGCGGCCCATGGGCATGTCCCCGCCGGGCAGAACAGAGTCAGCACGGCCCTGGCATCCCGCAGCCTGCCCCCATGCTGCCGTGACCTTGGGTCTGTATTGTTCCTCGGAATGGACCCTTTATAGACTCCAGATGGAAAGTGTAAAATTAATAACCCCTGGCTGGCAAACGCCCATATGTTTTCCACCTTCTCCTGAGATACAATTAGTTTATGGTGACATTTATTTAATGCAGATTAACATATAAATGAAGATACATGGCTCTTCCTGGAGACCTGCTCATGTGGCGGTAGAGGCAGCGGTGTTGACGCCTAACACGTACCATGATACAACTGACAGGGGCTCCAAAATTCCCTTTCTAGCATGCAGAAAGAGGGACAAAAACACCAGGGGGCTTGGGACACAAGTCCATACCTATTTATTTAGGATGACAGCAGCGAGTGGGGCTGGTGCCAGGTGCCGGGTGCCACTTGGTGTGTCCCAGCAAACCAAGGGGCTGAGCGGCTGGGGAGCCAGGCAAAGGTCAAGTGGTGTCCCCCTTCCCCAAACCCCCATGCAGTCCCCCTGGAACAGCTCCTGGCTCCCTTTGCCAGCCTGTCCCATGCCCAGGCAGGGCTCCTCAGCAGCACGTCCCAGGTCACATCTGCAAATTAACACATTTCCAATTAACTTGGGCCTCTTCTCCCCTCGCCAGCCAGGAGGAATTTTGCCAGCCTCCCGCAAGGCCCATTTTCTTTAACAATATGCGCTGGGCAGGCCGGAGAGGTGCTAATTGCTTTTTATCTAAGCAGATTGTTTCTCCCTCTGCCACCAGTGCTTTCGGTGGTGTAAGGAATACAATACATTATCAGGGAATGAGATACATGTGTACAAAGGGTATTTACTCGCAGGAGGTTAAAGATATCACACAAAGAAAGGCGGCCTTGCAGGGGTACCCCGTTAACTAGTGATGGATGAGCCAGCAGCTGAAGAAAGGTCTGCAAGCCATGAGCAGATAAGACCTCCTGGGCCTCATCCCAGCCCCTCGGAGCCTCCTCAAGGTGCCACCGGTAGGAGCAGCCGTGCGTGGCACCATGCTCCTGATTCATGCCATCCCCAAAGCCAGCCAGGCTGGGGCTGCCCCGTTTCAGTGCTGCTGACGAGGGTGCCCCAGCTGCTCCCTGGGTGCAGAGGGTGCGTCAGCCCTCTGCTGAGGCTGGACATGGACAAACCCGGCACAGAAATGCCATTTAAAAAAAAAAAAAAAAAACAAACAACAACGATGCATCCCATTTGTCCAGCACTGACCTTAGTTACACCGGCACAAGTTTCTTAATTCAGAGCCAGCCCAAGCCTTTAAAACTGTTGACTTTCCAGAAAAGCAGGAAGCGGGTAAACACAGCAATTGGCTGCTCTTCCTACTGACCACATGTCACCATAATGCAGGGGAAAAATATTCTATTAGGCTTTTATTTAACATGAATTTGAATGTGTTCCAGGTCACCGATCACATAAGCAATCATGATATGGGTAATAAAGAAGTTCCTACCATACCTTTATTTGCTTTCTACCTGCAATAAATCTTTATCGCACACTAGGCTGATTGCAACAATATCACTTCCTTTTTTTTTTTCTTCTTTTTTTTTTTTTTTCTTTTTTCCCTCCTCTTTTATAGAGCAGCAAACAGCTAACTGGTGCATCTGCAAGCAGACCCACCAGCCCTGTGCAGCTCTGGGGCAGCGCTTGGGATGGGGCCACGAACAAAAGGCTGATGTCGCCTCTGGGGCGGGCAGGATGCCGCGTTGCAACACCCAGGGTGCCTTTCCCTGGATGCAGACCCTGTCCTTCACATGCACCAAAACCCCATGCACATCGCAGCACGGGTGTTCCTGCAGCCTTCTGCGACTGGGAGAAAAGCAGGAAGGCTGCTACACGCTGCATGTACGGCAGCAGCGGGAGCCTTGCAGAGGGAGCTCCTCCACTGCTCGTGGCCCTGATGCTGCACCTGGAGCACAGACTCGCCAGGCAAAACCCCAGGCATAAAGCAAAAATCAAAGGGCTTTGCATAACCCTGAAAAATGCATCGGGTCCCTCCTTGCTTCAGTTTAATTGCACATCATTTTTTCATTTCCCATCTGCCATGGCCAGCACCCAGTGGTGGCTCACACCACTGCATCTGATGCTCTCTCGGCTGTCGCCTCACCAAAATGCTGCCATGGGAGAGAAGGTTGTGGGAGCCCCCCCGGGGGCTCTGCAGCCAAGAGGAAAGTGATGACATTTGAAATTATATCAGCCACCATTTCACAAGGAGGAAAAATTAGATCTGCTTCATCCTTGCATAATGCTGGGAAATATTGACCTGCCAGCTTTCATTAACAAGGTTTAATAAAAGATCCAAGTGATAACCCTGTGCTAGAGCAGCCCAACACTGCCCAAAACCAAGTTTTTCTCCACAGGGGGAATATATCCTCCCTGTAACCAAAAGTAATGGGTCAAAGGGAAACGTGCCCAGCAAACTTTCAGAATTCATCTGACAACCAAAGGATTTGCAGGGGAGAGAACCCAGCACCCAAGTGTTGGAGTGCACACGAATTAGGTCTCACTGCAGCAGAACAGTGTCACGGACTAGAGAGAGCCGGGCAGAAGATGAAGGCAGCGAATGGATGGGCACAGTTCAGTGTGATGGAAGATTAAAAATGCAGTGTTGTTAAGTTCAGTGCTGGCACTGCCTGCACTCGGTAGGTAGTCACTGAAACCATGTGAAGTGCTGCTGGAGAAAACAGGATCAAAATGCACCCAGAAGATTTCCGACTAGAAAAACAAGAGACTGTACCTGCTTCACTCAGGGGGCAGGGGAGGGTTAAGCCCCACCTGTGTGCTACAGATGGCAGGCTGGGGCTTCACCTTTGGCCCCTCCGAATACAGAGAGAAATTCACTGACTGGATAGAGACACTCTGTAATCGACAAAAGGAGCTGTTTGGGGGTTTATCCCATGGTGCTACTAGTAAAATTCACTTTTATGGATTTTATTATCAACTCCAAAACTTATTACAATTCATAAAATAGCAGAAAGTGGTCTCAGTGAGAAAGCATCCACAGTGGCATTAGAAATAAAGAAACAAATCCCAAACAAAAAATGTTAATCTCTTCCCAGCTCTGCTAAGACCTCCAAAGCCTGAAGCAGTCACAGATCACAGATCACTGGTGGAGAGGCACCTCGGTTCTTGTGGAGAGCAGGGAGTTTCCATGGCAGAAGACGGGGCTGGGGTGCCCCCTACGAGAAGCTTGGGCTCACCCCCTGCCCGCAGGACAGCGGGCTCAGGTTCTGGTCCCCCCAGCATCCCCAAGGAACTTCACCCTGCCTTTCCCAGACACCAAAGTGTGGGGCATTTCCAGCAGAGCTTCTCTGGAAGCTCCTCCACTTCCACCTCTGTCAGCCAACACCGCCGAGCAGTTCCCTGCTTTTTCAAGCATTTCGCTTTCTGGACCCTGTTCTCTCTCGTCCCCTCATGTTTAATCCACCTCATTTGGATGATTTGCATCCAAATCTCTCCAATTTTGTCCTTTCATTCTCAAGCACACGATGTTAGTTCCTGCTAATACAAGGGCATCAATTGCCTTCATCTTTTCCTATTTAATGATATTTATCCATCATCACATGGGAGAGAAATTGGCTGCAGCTCAATTTGGCAAAATAAATTGGTACCAGTTCAAGCATAATCTCTCTAAATACACAGATTTTAATTTCCCCCCTAAGTGAACTACACCGCATCTGCAGTCGTTGTCCTTGGTTCAAGACATGGATGCTGATCTCAAACTCCGGCACTTCTCGCTGCTTGCAGAAGCCCACTTTGTGACCGGACTGTCTCCCTGCCCCATGCCATTGAATAGTCTATTAAACAGATGATTAGAATAGAATCTAGAGAATAGATTCTACAGGATCATAGCAGGGTTTGGATTCAGGCACCTTGGAGATCGCCTAATTCCAACTGTGACGTCTTGCTTCCCGGTTTGAATCCCCTTGGTCTGGGGACGGCCACCACTGAGGCACCCCACACTTGCCATGGACCTGCCCAGGTCTGCGGATGTTCCTGCCCCACACCACCAGCCCTGATGCCCCTGATGGTCCCTAGCCCTGACCCCCCGCAGCAGGGGGGCACGGTGGGGGCCAGGCCAGCCCACACCTGCAGGGCCAGGGGGGCCGGAGGGCAGGCAGTGTTCAAATGCGCACATCTTTTGGGCACAATTTCACTCCTGTTGTCCTTAATTGCTCGAGTATCGGGCAGGCTGATATAGTGATTATTTGTAGACATTTATACCGTCCCAGGCCTTCTTTTTTTATAACTTTATTTCATTTTCTGCTGTTTACTCAAACTACCTTTATCATCGCACGCTGATAGTCTGTTCTTTATTGCCCCAGTGTGATTGCAAGGAGTTTAAGCATAGTGCAATAATACACATATATAAATATTTGAACAGGAAAAGAAAGTCTGTCTGATTTGCACTATGGAAGGAATAAATTAAAACAAATAATACCACTAGAGGGACCTTCACTCTGAACTGCGGCACCAGAGAGGTCACACGCCGCACAACTGTGCAGCCCAGGCTGCAACTTCCAGCGAGCGGCACCGAACGCGACCCAAAGCATCCCGTGGGAGGCTGGGGAGCCCGGAGGCCAGGAGACCCTCCCAGCACCCCGGCCAGCCTCCCCCAGCCTCCTCCCCGCCGGCTGGCTGGCTCAGGCTCATCAGGAAATGCTGCGCACAGAAGCAATTGCAGCACCCCATGCATGTTTGCAGGGCTTGGTGTTTGTCGAGGATCACTAAAATAATTCCACTTGAGCACAATAAACGTGTTTTGTTTTTGCAGTTAAAGACCTGAGTAGTTTTAATTAGTTTACTCGGGTCTTTTGCATTCGGTCCCCACACAGTGTTGCTGGTTCAAAGAGGAGCCTTTCTGTGTGTTTTCGCTTTTCTTCTCTTTTCTTTCTCTCTCCTTTAACCCTGCATGTGAATAGTTGAAGACAGGAGCGAAAGACACTGGACTTAGAAAGTAAAATCTCCAGGAAGCAAAAATGGAGGCAAACACAGGAGCTAATTTAGGCAGGCATAGCTGGTGTTGTTTGTGGTTGTCCCTGACAGCGCTGCTGAGTCTAAAGCACCTGTGTTTGCTCACTAGCTTTCCCCAATCTGCTAGAAAATGGCCCAAGCATGTCACATGGCAGCGAGATAGTCCAAGCGCCATGGGAATAAAAAAGCCTGAGCTTTTAGCAGAGTTAATCATTAATGCTCCTTTTCTTTGTCCCATTCAGGAGTGCTGACAAGCGCTTTGATATTTCATATTTGCCATCAGGTCAGCAGCAGCCATACCCAGGTACTAATGAGCACCCTGGCTCACGCCTCCCCGTTTCATTGCCCGCCTGCAGATTTCATTTCACCTGCCCTCAACTCTGTGTGCACGCACATATAGCCCTGCACACGTACCTCAACCCTGTCCAGAGCAGCACCCAAGGGTGCGGGGCAAAGCCCCTGCCCAGGAGCACCCAGGGGGTGTGTGGCTCCTCTGCTCCGGGCTCAGGCAGTCTCCTCCTGCCTTTGGGAGGAAACGCGGGGCTCCTGCACCTCGGGCATCAGCCAGCCTGGACGGATGGCTCCTCCGCTCCGTGTTGGTCATCTGAATGCGGCGCTTTGTATTTGTCAGCAGCTGTCAATTTGTGCCTGTGCTTCGGGCTTGAGCAAATAATCCCTCACGAATAATGTATGTACGGGGAGGAATGCAGGCTGCCTCTCCTCGCCCCCCCCCCACCGTGGTAGCCAGCGAGGGCTGTGCGTGCTCTCCACACCGCTTTTTTTCCCCAAAATTATTCACCCAGGGTGCTGGGGCAGGAGGGTGTTTCTTTAGGGCCATTTGTTCAGCCAGCTCCTGAGGACATGGCCAGAAAGGGCAAGGTGGAAGGCCATCCTTCCCGAGAACAGTAAGGCACAGCAGCCGGCTCCGCTGTTTGTGCCATGGCAAATAAAATGCTGCTGTTTGTGCCAGCGGTGAGCGGAAAAACCCATCCCCAGCGTAAAGGCCAGGCAGGTCTGCAGGGCCCCATAAAGCTGCTGTGCGAAGATGATTTGTGCTGTCTTAAGCGAGAAGCACAGTCAAACTCCAAGGTGCTCGAACCTTTCCCTTGACTCGGGCAGATCCCGATAGCACGCTTCGCTCATCCTCCACGGAGGCACCAGAAGCTCACTGAGAAGCACGCCAGGGGCCTCCTCGGCTCCTCGGCCCTGTACCCACAGAGCCCGGTGGGGAAATGGGGCAGGGACTGCCCCTGCTGCCAGCACCAAGGGACATAGACCCTGCTGCCACCTTGCCCAAGGACAGGTCGGAGAAGCCTGGACACAGAAGGGACATGGCGAGTGTCCCCATCCCCACTGTGGTGACTTCCAGGCTCGAGCACCGCCAAGGACTGTGCACACCTGAGCTTTCAGCAGCATCCCTGCAGGTGGGAAGTGGATGCAGAGGTGAATTTAATGAGCAATTAAAGGGTCACCAAGCTTTTCAGCCCCTAGTTGATGAGACAAGACCAAGTCCCTCCTGGTCTTACAGACTATCCCATGCCCTGCTTGCTCTGCCCAGCACTGGGGCTTCTCTGGGGAGATGCCCACAGCCCAGTGCCCCAGGGAACACTGTGAGGGCTGACCAGGAGCCACGCGGCCTGTACCCATGGGTACAGGTCCCTGTCCACCCTCAAGGCAACCACCACCCAAAGCACAGCCTCCTGCTTGAGCACAAGCTGGTTGAGAGCCTCTCTCCAGACCACACACCCAGCAGGAGAAATGCAAGCAGGAGATGTGAGGCAGCCAAAAATTTCCTCACAAGCCTTTTGGGGCCACCTCTCTGTCCCCAACCTCAGGGCACCCCAAGGAAGCCGGAACTTTGCGTGCAGGAGGAATGCGGGGCCGGGCCGCTGGCTCTTTGTGCCAGGTCTTTTGAGATCAAAGAGGAAACTCCCTTAAATGTCACGGATTTTAGAAGCCAGCTAATGGTGACTCACTGAGATAAGGTTCTCAAGGACATTGAAGGAGCCTGGAACCTTGGTACCATGGGACTGAGCCACATCTGGAGAACTCACCGTGGTCACCCCACTGCTGGCCCGGAGCTCCAACATTCAGGTGAGGAAACACCTCCTGCCATGGAACACCGACACCAAGAGGAGAGGTAAAAGCAGAAACAGGAGAGCAGAAGTGAGGTGCCTCCACCTCTAACCCCGCAGGCTGCTTTCGTGGTGGGTGCACAAAGCTCGGAGGTGAGGAAAGAGAGGGGGCATAGGCATCACCCTGCCTGGCCAGAACTGAGGTACAAATAATCCACGTTCAGTCTCTCTGCAGGAAGAAACAGACATTTAGGAAGAGTAAAAGGACAGCGTGCAGATAGGAAGGGGCTTCTGGAGATTGGCAAGCGTGGAGCTCCCCCAGGCCCCTGCCCATGGCTTTTGCCATGAGGCTCGTGCTTCCCCCTGCCGTGGAGGTGCTGCAGCTCGCTCTGCTCCCAGGTGTGCCCAGACTGGCAGCAGAGTGCAGCTTCCTACCAGCACAAGTGATTAATGAGCACAGCGGACTAATTGTGGCCCTCTCTGGCCACAAAGCTCTAATCTAAGAGGCGTTCTTAATGAACTCCTGAGGCTGCAATTGGACTCAGAGGGTAAATCACTCACATTTCTACATAGACGTAGGAAACTGCGCTCCGAGTTAGCAACCAAAGCTCATTCATAATTGCTTGTTTAAATATTTTTCCTTCTTCATCACTGCAGTCAATTTGCTGTGTGCATCCTATGTAGAGGTGAAGCCAGCCAAAAAGGAAGCTTTCCTGGAAAAATAACAAAGGTACTTTCAGCCACAGAAATCCCCATCTTGAATCCAAACAGGGAAGCCTCTGTCCACTGCCAGTGTAGGCAGGGTTTCCGACTGCCTGTTATTTGACATAGCAGAAGAGTTAGCTTAGGCAGAGGAAGGGGAAGGGGCCGCTTCTCCCGCGCTGGGAAGCCCTCTCCGGTGCACTGAATCTAAAATCACAGGGCTGTCAAGCTCTGAGGCTCCTGGGGAAGTTTAAAGCTGGGGTCTGTGCATTGCTCATCATTCCTGGGGATAAAATACCTGACGTGAACAGGGGTGGGGAAAATGCCTGTAGCTCCCTCATGTTTTGTCCCTGGAGAGCCCACACCGTGCTTCTCTGCTCGGGCAGACAGGTGGGGAGGGCTGGGATGTGTTCAGGAGCAGGCTCCATCCAGCCCTGGCCTCTGGCTTTTCCAGGGTATGGGGCAGGGACAACAGGCAGGACAGAAGTGGGGTGCAAGGAGAAGGATGCCAAAGGGATGCTCAGGATCAGTCCCTCTGTGCCAAAATGATGCCAAGCAGGGGGATGAATTGGAGCTCTTCCTACCACTCTTGGTGACCTTCTTGGTGACCTCTTTCTGAGACTGGTCTGCACCAGCTTAGGCCCTGTGCCCACTCCCAGAGGGACCACTGTGGCCAGAGGGAAAAGCCCAGAGAGGAGGGGACCTGCTGGGGGACACGGTGCCACAGGAGTCACACAGCTGCACCCTCCGTCCCATGACATCCCATGCTGATCCCATGTCCCTCCCTACCCCCAAATGATTTTTCTAAAATCACAAGATGGTGGTTTTTTTTTTTTCACTTAATGGAAATTTTATTTTTTTCTATTTCTTTTTTTGTTTAGGTGGAGCTCAGTGCCACAGGATACCGATGTAGCCAGAGCTGTGAGTGAGCAAAGAAGTCAACCCACAGAGAGCAGGACTGCCAGGGGCAGTGGAACAGTGGGATAGAGGAACATATTGCAGGTTAGGGCTGGCAGCGCTGCGAGGCCAACCCCACACTGCCCCAAACAATTGTCCCTGCAGCAGGAGAGGAGCTCATCTTCAGTAGCAGAGCAGGAGGAGCACCAGCCCCTTCTCGCAGGCCAACCTGGGAGCTCTGGGTAGGCAGGGACTGGAAACCCAGCAGAGCAGTGCAGAGGAAACATTAAAAAAAAAATAAAAAATGGCAGAACACAAAATACCTAAAAAAATTTAAAAAAAATAAATAAATAAAATAAAAAAAAAAGACCCACCTCTAGTGCTCAGGAATGGGAGAGATTTGATCCCCAGGACTGTCCCATGCTCCCCTGTGGGTGCTCAGCCATGTCCCCCACCCCACGACATGAGCTGGCTCCCCACTGCACAAACACGGCCGGGCGAGATAAGCACTGTGTGCACAGCACTCAGCCAGGAATTTGGGGCCAGTGCTGGCCGCGGCCGCTGTCCTGCTGGCAAACTTGGTCAGGTTCCCTCCCCGTACCCCTCTGTGCTGTGGGACCGGCACCGCAGGGACGCACAGGGATGTGAAGGGCATCACCGCCATGAGCTGCTGTGCTTGGCGGTGCGGGGCGTGCCGGACATCGGACACACGGCCTCCCAAAAAGCCGAGGAGAGCGTGAGCATCTGTCCGTGCTGCATTTGGGTTCTGGCAGGGATGCCCGAAGGGCGGGTGAGCCACGGTGGCAGCGCAAGGCTTGGCAGACATGGAGCCCTGCTCGCCCGTTGGGGCAGAAATGCCTCTTCTCCTTCCCGCCGCCCCAGAAGAGGACTCGTGATAATAAAGGCTGGTTTTGAAATTAATATAGTGATACGTAGGAGATTAATCTTCCTGATAAGCAGACAGCAGCAGGACTGAATAGGCCCGTGGTTCAAACAAAGGTTTCTGTTGAGTAGGAACAGGTAAAAGACGGATGGTTTGTTAAACATTGCCAGCATACTTTGCTAGTGCCATTCACCGGTCACAGCTAATGGTAACAGGGGCATTGTGTGGCAGATGCATTTGCTAATTTCAGCCAACTTAAACGCTATTTCTTATCTTTGTTGGTCTTGCTGAGATTAAGGTGGTTTCAGTATTTTGAATGCACTACACTCTTGCATGAAAAACATTCCTGACAGTCTCAAGAAGTTAAAAACACACACTGTCAATGATCGGAGAGGAGCAAAAGGAGGTCTGCTGACACAGGGCTGGGCCCAGGACCACTCCAGGCAGCAGGAACCCCCCCCCCCTACCTGCTCTGCTGCCCTTGGTGGGGGTGTCCTGCCTCCCATGGCTCCCCACACACATAGGCACGGTGCTTTGGGTGGCAGGCAGCTGTCACTGAACTGAGGACCTATTAGAGAAATCGTCCTGGGTGAGGAATTTGGTAGGAATTAACCACCAGAACTTCAGCTACAGGTTCTGTTACCCATATCCCATGGAACAACTGCTAATTCTTTCCCCTTTGGTGAATGCCGCAGTTGCACAGCTCTTTTCCGTGGGAAGAGGAGATCTTCCCCGAGGCAGAGCAAGCATCCCCCGCTGTCCTTTGGTCAGAGCCCTGCCATGTTTGGGTGCTGGCTCGTCCCCCCTCCAGGCGGGCTGTGTGCTAGGCAAGGTCCAAGGAGTGCCCAAAACGCCTTGAGCAACCTGGACTTCGCCCTGGGCTCTTGCTGGAGGCCTCTCTCCCCAGATAACTTCTGTGTGCTCCACCAGCAGCCAGGGAAGCCGCACTCCCTGGAGCCAGAGCAAAGCCCGTGCTCTCCTCTGGTCTCACAAACAGCATTTGACTCGTCTCCCTGTTTATCTGCATGCAGAAATGCACGCTGGCTTTGCCCGAGGAGACAAAAGCAGGGTATGTGGGATCGGCTCATCTGCTCCTTCCCTCCCTGTGCTGCCCATCAGGAATTAGGCAGGGCCGCAGGGTGCGTGGGGGCACTCTGCTGCTCCTTGGCATCAATTACGGCCGCGGCCCGCGCCTGCCACGCACCCGTGCGCGAGCACCACCTGTTTTGATTGCCGCCCAGACAGGGCTTCTGGTGTCACCCTGTCTGCCTCTGCGCCTCCCTCCCCTCCTAACCCTTGAACTCCTTGGCCAGTTTCAATCAGCTTTGTCAAGACAATAGCCATCTCGAAGCTCATTAAGTGCTTAGGGGGGTTTGTGGACACAAGCATCTGTGCAAAGGCCAGGGGCTGGGGGTGGCTGCGGGTAAAATCACCCCACCTGGGATTCCCAGCGGCATAAAACCCGCAGAAAAATCCTCTTTCCTCCTGTGGTGAGCACTGGGCTCCAACTTGGTGGCTGGCAGAAGGACTCCCTTGCCCATGGCCAGCACATCGCTGGGCAGCCCACCCGCTGTCCTCCTCGGGCATCCGGGACATCTCCGGCGGCGTTAGAGCATATTTTATTATTCTCTGAGGCATCTTAACAATGCTGAGTCACACGGGGGGATTAGGACAGCTACAGGAATATGCAGTCCCTTGCAGGGACAGGCCAGCGGGCTCTGCCGAGGCAGCAGGCAGGCAGGGTTTTGCAGGGTTTTGCTGGGTTTTGCAGGCTTGGAGGCATGGAGTCGGGCCAGGAGCTGGAGGAACCTTGCAAGAGGCATCTCGGGGAGGCAGGGCTTGCCCGTCTTACACATTTTTTTGTGTACTTTTTTGGGCCCATCACACACGTTGCCAGAGGTCTCCCATGCTGCACAGAGGATGTGTGCAACCCATCTGATTGCCCTACGTATTTTGTCTGCACCCCCTGCACCTCGGGCCAGATCCAGGCTGCCCAAGCATCACACAAGCTCAGTGCTGCCCCTGGCTTTGGCACCCTATGTGCCTGGAGGCAGATGGCAACGAAACATGGGCAGTCCAAAAATTTCAGGGGA